>NC_044031.1:536674545-536988911 GCF_901765095.1 Microcaecilia unicolor
CTACTCCATGGCCCAACTGGAAGTCCACAAATATATATTTAATAGTTCTCTGAGGACAAGCAGGCCATAGGCTTCTCATAAAGTGGGAGATATCCCCCGATGGAGCCCCAGTATGGACACTACCCAATATTCCTAACACTTTACGAAGCCTTTGGTAGGCTCACACCACGCATGCGATAGTTCTATCCCGCCTTCTTGAGTTGCACGGGACCCGCATTTTCACTTACTCCATGGAGCTGATGAGATGTGTCTTTTATTGCTGTAGCGTATTGTGAGATTTATTTCACTTTTGCCTTCCTGCCTGTTCTATTTTCTGTGAGTAGCGCGGGATTCTTCTAATTTTGTTTCATTTTTTTCTCCCTTCTTCTTTTTTATTAGGTTTCTCAGCCCTTCTGTTTCCTTTCCTTTTTTTTTTTTTGCGGCTCCCGGCTGTTTTTAGGCCTAAGCTCTGGCTGGGTTACCTTAAAAAAAAAAAAATCTTAAGATTTTATTCCCCCTTTTCTATCATTGAGCTGTTTGATTTCGCTGTGGCTATTTTTTTCCATGATGTCCCCAATATCTGTAAGTGGGGTGTTATAGGACCATGTCTATGACTGACCCACAAGCAGGCATGCTCATACTCTGGAGTTTTTTGGGAAGAAAGCTTTTCAGGGCTCGATGCTCATTTCCCGCATCCAGCCCTATCAGCTTTACATGAGCATTTACTTGAAATCCTTGGTGGATACTGTGCTTGAGATTGAAGACATTCTCCCACCGGAGCAGGCTGCATGCCTTTGCCAGATAGCCGCAAAGCAGAAGGGATGTAGAAAGCACATAGCTTGGGCCACTTTTGATACTTTTGGTCAGGGGTGTAGCCACGGGCGGGCCTGGATGGGCCCAGGCCAAGCCACTTTCCCTCCAGGCCCGCCCACCCAACATCCCCTCGCCCAGGGTTTAAATCTTTTTTTACCTCCATCGAAGCGTCCGCGTCATCGAAAGCCCTGCCCATCGAGTCTTCCCTCAGAGTCCCACCTTCTGATGTAATTTCCTCTTTCCGCGAGGGCAGGACTCTGAGGGAACAAACTTGAAGGGAAGGCTAGAGATGGGCAGGGCTTTCAATAACGCGGCAGCTTCGATGGAGGTAATCAGGGGAGAGAGGAGAATCGCTGAGTATGGATGGCTGGAGGGGGGCAGGGGAGAGGAGAGAATCGCTGGGTGTGAATGGCTGGAGGGGGGCAGGGGAGAGGAGAGAATTGCTGGGTATGGATGGCTGGAGGGGAGGCAGGGGAGAGGAGAGAATCGCTGGGTATGGGTGGCTGGAGGGGGGGACAGGGGAGAGGAGAGAATTGCTGGGTATGGGTGGCTGGAGCGGGGCAGGGGAAGCCCTGGAAACGGAATTAAGAGGACAGATAGCAGCAGACTCAGATACTGGGCTAGCATGATCAGAAAAACAAAGTCACCAGACAACAAGGGTAGAAAAAAATCATTTTATTTTCATTATAGTGTTTGGAATATGTCCACTTTGAGAATCAGGTGCTCAACATTAAAAGTTTAGATTTATTTACTTATTTATGGCATTTTATCCCACATTAAATATGAATTAGATTGGAACCTGGGATCATTTCATTTTTTTTTTCCTGGAAAGAGTAATGCATTGCCCCCCCCCTCCCGGCTCTCTCCCCGGCTATAGCCAGCTCTGCAATTTTGAGGGGAAGCGCAGAGGTGGACCGGGGAGACAGCCTGTTGTTAAACATTTACCAGCACACAACTAGTGCCCACCCATCCAACCTGTTGGCCCACCCAAAAATTGCCTTCTGGCTACGCCACTGCTTTTGGTATGGCATCCAGGTTTTATGCTGTAGGTATTGGCATGCGCTTTGTTCTGTTCTCTGAGTCTGATGTACAACGTGCAGGACGTCAGCATGCAACAGAACGAAGACTTTTTTGAGTGCAGGACGCAGAGGACGTTGGCTGGCGGGGATTGGGGTCCCCCGCCAGCAAAACCGAAGGTAGGTGACGGCAGGAGAGGGTTCGCGGGGGGGGGGGGGGGGGTTCGAGAGGGTTGTCGGGAGGGGGTCCAGGAGGAAATCTACTGGGGCCCATGCCCCCTCAGGCCCCACGTAGCTACACCACTGGTGGCTACACAATTGGTAAGCGGTCTCAATAATAAAACATATAGGGACATGCTTAGGAACCTCAACATGTATACACTGGAAGAGAGGCAGGAGAGAGGGGATATCATAGAGACGTTTAAGTACATCAGTGGCATTAATATACAGGAGGTGAGCCTTTATCAAATGAAAGGAAGGTATGAGGGGGCATACGATGAAGTTAAGAGGAAATAGGCTTAGAAAGAATCTAAGAAAATACTCTTTCACGGAAAAGGCAGTGGATGCATGGAATGGCCTCCCAGTTGTGGTTGTGGAGACAAGGACTGTGTCAGAATTTAAGAAAGCGTGGGACAGGCACATGGGATCCCTTAAGAAAGGAAGAGTTAGTAGTTACTGAGGATGGGCAGACTGGATGGGCCTTTTGACCCTTATCTGCTGTCATATTTCAATGTTTTTGTGAAATGGAGACAAAAACTGAAAGCAGAGATACCAGACTGCATGTCATGCAACACCAGAGAAATAGAAAGTGTGATAAACTCGCCTCTAGGATAGTTGGGTTAAGGCAGTTTCAGTCTGAAATACAAGTCCCAGAAGGCATTGCAGGCAAGGAGCCAGAGGGGGAGATGAAGAACCCGGACTGGACTCCTAGCTGCAATCAGGAAAGACTTGGATGTAGGCTGGCAGGTGATGTAGAGTGGCTGCCACTAGGCGGAAAGAGAGTTAGGAAACCCTGTGTGCAGGAGCTCATCATTGGTCTCATTAGTTTAATGCTCAATTCAGCTGGTTTGGGTGTGAGGAAGCTAATGGAAGGAGAATGATTGGTTGTGGTAGCTGAAGCCAGGGATTGATTAGGCAGGTGGGAAGGAGTCCCAGCAGTGTGGTGCAGTTCAGTTCAGGAGAGAGAAGCAGAAGGAGAGAAGTATTTGCAGGCTGAAAATCCTTGGGCAGGGAGGTCCCTAAAGTACTGAAGCAGGCTGAGATTCCTTGGGTGAGAGGAAGTCCCAAAAGTATTGAATTCACTGTGAACCTGATGCAGGGGAAAACCCTTGGGTAGAAGGAGTCCCTAAAATATTGAACTATCCTGAAGATAAAGAGGATAGAAGGTAGAAAATGCTGCTTGGTGACTGAACTGTGATGATGAACTGAAAAAACTGTTTGTCTGGGGAATTGAATTACTGTTTATTGTGCCCTGGATAAAGAGCCCAGACTGAAGCCTGTAAGCCTGTATTGAATCCTGGTATGTGCTATGCTGCTATTGGAACTGTGTACTAGAAACCTGCATGGAATAAAAGTTCTTAAGATTGAAGTTACTGGTGGACATCTGTTTCTTCACTGTACCGGGAGCCTGTGGCTGGAGGAGATTGTTCTATCTTTGGCTGCACAAGAGAGGTACCTGGTTACAAAAGAAATGCATGTCGTCCTGTACAGTGCAAAATAAAGTCGACATGTAAAAACTCTCAACACTGGCATAATTCAATCACTCAACTGAAAATAAAATCATTTTTCCTACCTTTGTTGGCTGATGATTTTATTATTCTAATCATCTTGTTCCCAGTCTCTGGTTGTTCTTTCCTCTGTCTGTGCTCTTAATTCTGTTTCCAGGGCTTCCTTTCTATTTCATTTTTTGTTTCTTTTCTCACTTCCTTTCTTTATCACTTCCTGTCTTATGTCTGTTTGGCACTGATCTTTCACATTCAGCTTTCTTCAATTTTTCCACCTCCTTCACAAATCTATCTAGCTTTCCCTTTTCCCTTTCTCCTTTCCTTCATGTGCAGCATGTCTCCCCTCTTCCCTTCATATTCAGCCTTTCATCCTCCCCCTTCCATCCATGTGCATTTTCCCTTTCTTCCCTTCTATTCCATTCATGTGCAGTCTTTCCCCTCCCTTCCATTCCATCCCATCCAGGTGCATTTCCCTCCCTTTCCTTCCATTCATATGCAACCTTTCCCCCTTTCCCATCCGTTCCATTCACATGCAGCCTTTCCTCTTGTCCTTCCCTTCCATTCCATCCATTTGCATTTCTCTTTTTTCCTTTTCATTCATATGTAGCCTTTCCCCCTCTCTTTTCCCTGCCCTCCCAGCCAAGTGCAGCATTTTCCCATTCTCCCTTTCCTTTCATGTGCATTCCCCCCTCCCTTCCATTCATGTGCAGCCTTTCCCCCTCTCCCTTCTGTTCATGTGCTTTTCCTCCTCTCCCTGCCCTCCTATCCCAGTGCAGTCTTCCTCTTCTCTTCCCTTCCATCCATGTACATTTCTCCCTCCCCACCATTCATATGTAGCCTTCCCCCCCCCCCCCCGTCACTGCCCTCCTATCCAAGAGCAGCAATTTCCCCTTTCCTTCCCTTCCATTTATATGCAGCCTTTCCCACTTTCCCTTCCCTTCTATCCAAGTGCAGCCTCTCTCCCTCTCCATCATATGACACCTTTCTCTCCTTGCCCCCGATGCATCAGCGATCCTCAGTTGCTGCTGCCCGTGCTGGCTCCAAGAATCAAAATGGTGGCTGCGACCTCTCACAGTAGTCTTGCGAGAGTTTGCAGCCATCATTTAGAACCACAGAGCCAGCACGGGAAGCAGTGATTTCAGTATTGTTGCTGCCTGACCAACACCAAAGCCCCCTCCAAGAACTGGGGAAAGCCCCGAGTCCCCAGACCTACTTGAACCATTCAGGTAGATCCGGGGACTTGGGGCTTTCCTGTGTGGCTTTCACTGGGGGTGCAACAAAGCACCCCCTTGCATCCCCGCAGCAACACCTATGCTCAGAATAGATTCCCAAACTCTAACCAGCGAGAAAGATCTATCCCTAAATGGGATCTGACAAGCTTTAATGTTGTTATAGAAAAACAGAGAGCACAGAGTACATCTGAAGAAGTATTTGACCCCTCTGCCTCTTTATATACTACTCTGCAATGAACTAATGTAAGACAGCAGCTTTTCAGATAAATCACAGAGTACATCTGAAGAAGTATTTGACCCCTCTGCCTCTTTATATACTACTCTGCAATGAACTAATGTAAGACAGCAGCTTTTCAGATAAATCGAAATCGCAATGTACAGAGCCCCCTGCAGGAGAGGCAAAGGAACTAAATCACTTCCAAATTAGAGGCGGGGGAAAGGAAGTATGAAATATACAAAAACATACAACAACCCATCAGATGTATACAGAAGAAAGAAGATATCCAACCCAGTCAGATTTTGAATTAGGCATATAACATCTCTAAAAGGCCACTAGACCTCTATGAAACTAAAATTCTCAGCAAAGGTTTCTGCCAGGTATTTCTGACCTGGATTGGCCACTGTTGGAAACAGGACACTGAGCTAGATGGACCATTGGTCTGACCCAGTATGACTATTCTTATGTTCTCTTTTTTTCCCTTTTTTAAATTGAATTTACAGAATTTATGTCCATAATAACACAAACAAGAAATGCATAAGATACTTAAGGACCCTTTTATCAAAGTTTGGCGGGCCTACTGCAGGCATGCCACGCAGCGATTTGGCTCTACCACCAGGCGCAGCCATTGAGGTGGTAAGGGCTCTCATGGTAACCGGGCAGTTCACAGCAGTGCCCGATTACTGCCGGGTACACTCTGGCACTACAAATTATTAGTATTGAGATCTTTAAGTTTGTCCCACATACACTTTGTGATGAAGACCATTGATCATTTTAGTAGTTACCCTCTGGACTGACTCCATCCTTTTTATTTTTTTCAAGGTGTTGTCTTCAGAACTGTACACATAACTCTAAATGAGGTCTCACCAGAGACTTATACAGAGGCACTATCATCTTCTTTTTCCTGCTGGTCATTCCTGTCCCTATGCATCCTTCTGGTTTTTGCCGTTGCCTTTTCCTACTTAAAATTATCACATATGATCACATCCAAGTCCTGCTCCTCTTTCATGTACAAAAGTACCTCATTCCCTAAACTGTTCTGCTACCTCAGGGTTTGAAGCCCAAATGCATGATCCTGCATTTTTTAGCATGAAATGTTAGCTGTCAAATTCTGGACAATTCTTCAAGCTTCACTAGGTCCCTCCTTATATTATTTATACCATCACGGGTGTCTACACTATTATAGAGGGTTCATGCAGCACAGCAAAACATGAACAGTAACAAAATAGAGCCAGCTACAAGAACTGAGATAATCAAAATAATGCACATTCAGGCTACCGAATATAAAGTTTATTAAGAGACCTGACAGAGACCGTGTGCAATGGTCAGCCTATGTCAGAGATCCTCTAGACGTAGTACAATTTTAAAAAATCTGCTATCATAGTTCTTTATTAAATAGGCAAAATATAGGCACATTTCTGCCTTATTAACCTATGCAATGCACCCTATCATAAAATTACCTCTTAGAGGGTATACAGTAGGTCCAGTTCAAGAGATTTCTTTAACTTCATAGGGAAATGAGAAAAGGTCTTAATGGATTTTGAGAACAAGTAATGGTAATCAGAATTTTGCAGAAATTTATGCTGATTTGCTGTTTTAACTATCCCAGGTTAAGGAGTCTTCGGCACCTGTCTTTAAATGGTAATCAGCTAAAATATATTCCTAAAGAATTTGGTCTCATGGAAGACTTATTTGAGCTCCAGTTGGCTAAGAATCAGCTTGTGGATTTGCCTGAAGATATTGGATGCATGACCAACCTTTGCATACTCTGTTTATCAAGAAACCAGCTGTCAGAGCTTCCAGAAGTAAGTGAAACCCTTACAATTACAATACCATCCATCTGTCCTGATCTTTCTGGCAGCATAATATTATGGGTACCATATTGCACTACAGTTATATACAAGCATTCAGATTGAATCAACCCAAAATAGAGCAGACATTATCATTATGCTGTTTGTTTCATAGCACTATGCTCATCTGATTCAGCATTGAGTGCTGAAACTCCAAAATTTATGGCATAGGGGATAATGTAACATATTAAAAGTCCTGGTGGTAACACAGACATCCACATTATCTGACAGCCTTTGATGGTAGAATCAATTAGCAACTGGGTCTAAAGAAGCCCTCATGGGAATGCAGGTGCTCACATACGTGCAATACAAGGGGATAAGCAGGGGTGGACTGAGGGTGGTCTGGGCCCCCGCCCGGCTGCTGCCTGACACCCCCTGCCGCCACAGCTGCCGCCCCCACTGCCCTGGTCCTGCTTGAGGGGTCCTGGTAGTCTGGTAGCCTCTGCAGCGGGGACATGTTCTTTCCTGCCTGCTGCGTAGACTGTTATTCCCCCGCCTGCTGGCACTGCCATGTTTTTAAAATGGCAGACGAGACTTCCCATGGTAGTCTCGTGGGTCTTGACAGTCTTGTGAGACTTCCGCAGGGAGTTTCGGCTGCCATTTTTAAAATACGATGGTGCCAGGCGGGGGAGAATAGTGGCAGCCCGGGCAGGAAAGAACATGTTCCCTCTGTTGAGGCCTCTAGATCACCAGCAGTGCGCCAGTCATCTGGGCAGAGCCTCTTGGCCCCTAGAGTTTCTGGGCCCTCGGGCACTGCCCGGTTGCCCAAATGGTCAGTCTGCCCCTGGGGATAAGAATAGTACAAGATGGATAGGAAGCAAAGGAAGTGGAAAGGCAGAAGAGATGGGAGATAGGACAGTTGGCAGTTGATATCCTTTTCTACGTCGAGATGGATGTATGCTGGGAGAAAGAATATCTAAGTTAAATCCAGCACTGAATGCAAAAGAGCATGATAGATCAACAAGTACATAAGTATTGCTAGGGTTACCATATGGCTCCAGAAAAAGGAGGATAGATTAAGCCAGTCCGGATTTTACTTCCATTGCTTTCAATGGAAGTAAAATCCGGATTGGCTCAATCTATCCTCTTTTTTTCTGGAGCCATATGGTAACCCTAAGTATTGCCATATTGAGACAGACCAAAGGTCCATCAAGCCCAGCATCCTGTTTCCAACAGTGGACAATCCAGGTCACAAGTACCTGGCAAGATCCCAAAAAAGTACAAAATATTTTATACTGCTTATCCCAGAAATAGTGGATTTTTCCCCAAGTCCAATTTAATAATGGTCTATGGACGCTTCCTTTAGGAAGCCATCCAAACTTTTTAAAACTCTGCTAAGCTAACCACCTTACCACAGTCTCTGGCAACAAATTCTAGTTTAATTACATGTTGAGTGAAGAAAAATTTCTCCGATTTGTTTTAAATTTACTTCTTTGTAGCTTCATCGCATGCCCCCTAGTCCTAGTATTTTCAGAAAGTGTAAACAAATGCTTCACATCTACCCATTCAACTCCACTGATTATTTTATAGACTTCTATCAAATCTCCCCTCAGCCACCTTTTCTCCAAGCTGAAGAGCCCTAGCCGCTTTAGCCTTTCCTCATAGGGAAGTCGTCCCATCCCCTTTATCATTTTCGTTGCCCTTCTCTGCACCTTTTCTAATTCCACTATATATTTCTTGAGATGCGGTGACCAAAATTGAACACAATATTCGAGGTGCGATTGCACATTATGTTTCAACGGTTTTTATTGATGACAGATCAAGAAATACAAATTCACTATAACACAATAATAACATATTTGCTAAAAACACCACAAACACACAACAATGTTGCTAGGCATCAAATTTTACATTTTACCCCTCCCCCTTCAACTAGTGGTGAAGTACATGCTCGGATACCCATGATATACTATAGTCATTCAACCCTATATTTCAACATGCGATTGCCCATTATAGCGTCCTCATTTTTGTTTTCCATTCCTTTCCTAATAATACCTAACATTCTATTTGCTTTCTTAGCCGCTGCCACACACTGAGCAGAGGGTTTCAATGTATGATCAACAATGCCTAGATCCCTTTCCTGGTCGGTGATTCCTAACATGGAACCTTTCATGACGTAGCTATAATTCGGGTTCCTCTTTCCCACAAGCATCAGTTTGCACTTGCTCACATTAAACGTCATCTGCCATTTAGACGCCCAGTCTCCCAGTCTTGTAAGGTTGGTCCTCTTGTAATTTTTCACAATCCTCCCGCGATTTAACAACTTTGAATAACTTTGTGTCGTCAGCAAATTTAATTACCTCACTAGTTACTCCCATCTCTAGGTAATTTATAAATAAGTTAAAAAGCAACGATCCCAGCACAGACCCCTGGGGAACCCCACTAACTACCCTTCTCCATTGAGAATACTGACCATTTAACCCTACTCTCTGTTTTATATCTTTTAACCAGTTTTTAGTCTACAATAGGACACTACCTCCTATCCCATGACTCTCCAATTTCCTCTGGAGTCTTTCATGAGGTACTTTGCAAACGCCTTCTGAAAATCCAGATACACACTATCAACTGGCTCACTTTTATCCACATGTTTGTACACCCCTTCAAAGAAATGTAATAGATTGGTGAGGCAAGATTTCCCTTTACTAAATCCATGTTGGCTTTGTCTCATTAATCCATGTTTTTGAATATGCTCTGTAATTTTGTTCTTTACAATAGTCTCTACCATTTTGCCCGGCACAGACATCAGATTCACTGGTCTATAATTTCCCTGATCTCCTCTGGAACCTTTTTAAAGAATCGGTTTTACATTGAACACCCTCCAATCTTCCAGTACCACGCTCGATTTTATGGATAAATTACATATTACAAACACTAACTCTGCAAGTTCATTTTTCAGTTCTATCAGTACTCTGGGATGAATACCATCTGGTCCAGGAGATTTGCTACTCTTCAATTTGTAGAACTGCCCCATTACATCCTCCCATTTTATAGAGAATTCATTCAGTTTCTCTGACTCGTCAGCTTCGAATACTATTTCTGGCGCCGGTGTCTCTCCCAAATCTTCCTTGGTGAAGACCGAAGCAAATAATTTATTTAATCTCTCAGCTATGGCTTTGTCTTCCCTGATCACCCCTTTAACCCCTCGGTCCTCTAGTGGTCCAACCAATTCTTTTGTCGGCTTCCTGCTTTTAATATGCCTAAAAAAATTTTTTTACTATGTGTTTTTGCCTCCAACGCAACCTTTATTTCAAAGTCCCTCTTAGCCTTCCTTGTCATCTCTTTGCATTTGACTAGACATTCCTTACGCTGTTTCTTATTATTTTCAGTCGGTTTCTTCTTCCATTTTCTGAAGGATTTTCTTTTAGCTCTTCCTTCACCGCACTTTTTAATCATGCCGGCTGTTGTTTGGTCTTCCGTCCTCCTTTTTTAATACGCGGAATATATTTGGCCTGGGCTTCCAGGGGATGGTGTTTTTGAACAGCATCCATGCCTGATGTAAATTTTTAACCCTTGCATCCACTCCTCTAAGTTTTTTTTTCACTGTTCTCATTTTATCATAGTCTCCTTTTTTAAAGTTAAACGTTAACATATTTGATTTCTTATGTATACTTACTTCAAAGATAATATCAAATCTGATCATATTATGATCACTGTTATCAAGCATCCCCAGCACCATTACCTCCCACACCAGATCATGCGCTCCACTAAGGACTAGGCTAGAATTTTTCCTTTTCTCATCAGCTGTACTAGCTGCTCCATAAAGCAGTCCTTGATTTCATTAAGGAATTTTACCTCCCTAGCATGCCCTGATGTTACATTTACCCAGTCAATATCGGGGTAATTGAAATCACCCTTTATTATTGTGTTGCCCAGTTTGTTTGCATCCCTCATTTCCTTTAACATTTCTGCATCCGTCTGTTCATCCTGGCCAGGCAGATGGTAGTACACTCTTATCACTATCCTTTTCCCCTTTACACATGGAATTTCAGTCCATAGTGATTCCAAGATGTGTGTTGTTTCCTGCAGAATTTTTAATCTATTTGATTCAAGGCTCTCCTTAACATACAATTATTATTATTTGTTACATTTGTATTCCACATTTTCCCACCTATTTGCAGGCTCAATGTGGCTTACATAGAACCGTTTGCTACCCCTCCACCAATTCGATCCACCCTATCACTACGATATAATTTGTACCCCAGTATGACAGAGTCCCACTGGTTATCCTCCTTCCACCAGGTCTCAGAGGTGCTTATTATATCTAATTTTTCATTTAGTGCAATATATTCTAACTCTTCCATCTTATTTCTTAGGCTCCTGGCATTCGCATATAGACATTTCAAACTATGTTTGTTGTTCCTATTTACATCATGCTCAGTACTTGACAGTATTAATTTGCAATCTTTTGTCTGATTTTTATTTTTATTTAAGGTCACCTGATCTACTATGGTCTCTTTTGCAACCTCACTATCAGGATACCCTATCTTCTCTGTTTTGGTGATACCTTTGAAAGATACCTTATCCCAAACCATGCACTTTTGAGCGACTGTCGACCTTCCCCCAGTTTCTAGTTTAAAAGCTGTCCTATCTGCATAAAGTAACCATTTATTAATATCAAAGAGAGACATAAGATATTTATGTTTAAATCTGTTTATCAATTTTTCTACAAAATTGAAAAGACAAATGACATCACAGCTTCCAAACATTTCAAAATCAAAACACTCATCCTCTAAGTTAGCATCAAGCTACACGATAAGAACAAAAAGCATAATCCCCCAATAAAAAGATCCACCCCCACTTCTCCCCCCTTCCCTTTGCTCATCAAAAGAACATTAACCAAGGAATATGGAGAATGTAAAATGCACACCCTTGGTAGTGGAAAACACAGTACTTGCCTATGTGCATGGGTACTAGAGTTATTAGTATCCAACTCCAGGTTCAGAATTCTGCTGCGAGCCATTGGACTCAATATTTCAGAATTGCTCCCAGGTATTTTGGAATCATTCTATGTGAAGGAATCTTTTGCCTCATGAAGTGCTCCATAATTTAAGGTTTATTAGCTGAGACAGCCATTGAGAATAAAAGCAGGCATACTTAAAACACTAAGACAAAAATAACCTTCTGACTCTCCCAAACTAGCTAATAGCTTCTATAAATAGGAATGTCTTCAAATGCTTCTGGAATTGCCTATAGTTCATATACAACCATAATGCCACGGGCAAGGCTTTCCATAGTATCGGCCCAGCCACTTAAAACATTGTCACTTATCCACCTACTATCCTTGCCACCACCACTGTTTGATTCTTCTCAAAAGATCCGAACTCTTGCCTAGATATATATTACTTGAGCACTTCTCACAAATAACCTAGTACATCCTCATGAAGGACCTTCAATATGAAGGAATAGATTTAAACTTTATGGACTAGATTCTATATATCACACCTAAAAAATTGGCGCTGAAATGAAATGCGCCTAAGTGTATTCTATAAAGTATGCCTTAATTTAGGTGTATTTTATAGAATAAGCCTAAATTTCTGCACAGCCTGTAGAATATACCAAGCACCAGTCCACGTGACTTAATTTAGACACGGGCAGTTATGCCAAGTAAAACTTGGTGTAAATCCAGACGCCTAATTTAGGCGCGGACTGGGTGTATTCTATAACAACGTGCATAGATTTTAGAAACTTCATGACCCGCCCATTCCATGATATGGCCACGCCCTCTTTTCAACTATGCAACTTAGAATTTATGCATATCACGTCATCAAATGTGCATAGACAGTTCTGTGCAGAAATTCTAATTAATGCCAATTAGTATCAATAATTGCTTATTAATTGGAAATTATCAGCATTTAGCTTGTTAGCTAATTAAGTTGTGCATGCAAATACAGAATATATCTCTATTTGCACGCGCAAATTAAGTTGTGATATATAGAATCTAGGGGTATACGATGCAACACGGGAAGCAAATGCAAAGTTTTCAGGAGAAATTCTAGCTGTCTCTCTAACTGTGGTCGACAGCATGCAGTGGCATCCTAGACCACAACCGTAACACGGTCCAAGGCAAACCAAAGCACAAAGGATTAAAGTAGACTGAACCCCTCCAAACAAGAGTCTAGAGCACCAATCAGAAGTTGGAAGGAGAAAAACAATAGCTAAGTGGTCAAAGTAAGCAATGCTTATAAAAAGCAGTACTTAAATCTATTCTTTACAGAAAAACCCAATTTAACCTAAACCCAAATCCTATACCATCAGAATTGCCATCCCATAGTTCCTCTGTCAGCACCCTATGCTCAACTTATAACATCGTGATCATAGGTATATTTAGTACCAACCTTATCTGTGCCATTCAATATTAGTTTTGTTTTTCAATCTATGAATAATTTTACTTAGCATATTGTTTATGGTAATAGCAGCTATGTAGCACCAAGTCTTTGGTGGTTTACACAACTTAGTACACTGTTGTAAGGTATTGTGACTGTTGCTGATTTTCGCTGGGATAGTGTTTGAATTGGGATCACACACAAATATATGCGTTTTTCACAATTACAGGAATACATGGTACTCATTGGGGTTCATGTTTAAAACACTTAGACTTAAAAAGTTCCATAGGTTACTATGGAACTTTGTAAGTCTAAATGCTTTGAAAATGAGCCCTATTGTATCCTTTTTTCCAGCGATCGTTAGTCGTGTCTGTACACATTGCTATCAATCTGGGAGATAGACTACATTTTTCAGTAGCATTTGTGCTGGGTTTTTTTTTTTTTACTATGCTGCAGCTGATTATTGTCATCTGACATTTCATACAGATGAATAGCCCATATATCATGGTATACCTTTTGCTAGATAAGCCCACAGTATAGCCCCTGACGCAGCCCTTTTGGGCTAAACAAGGCCAGTGTCCGGCGAAATACTTAGTTTGCTTTTCTACAAATAAAGGTTTATGTTCATCTATTATTAATCTGCTCTTGTTATTTCCATCTTGGAGTTTGCGGATCATCTGCCCTGTTGTTTTCTGAGACCCTGTCTATTATTTATTTATTTTGATATATATAGACAGCGTCTCAGAAAACAACAGGGCAGATGATCCGCAAACTCCAAGATGGAAATAACAAGATCAGATCAATAATAGATGCACATAAACCTTTATTTGTAGAAAAGCAAACTAAGTATTTCGCCCGACACTGGCGAAATATATATAAATATAGATATAGATATAGATATAGATATATAGATAGATAGTAAGCTTTTATAATTAAGTTCAGTTTTTGGTTATATTTATTCTTTATATAAGTTATCTGGAGTCTAAGAAGGTTTATTGAAGTATGGATTGTTTTAATATATAGGTTTTAATATCTATCTATCTATCTATCTATCTATCTATCTATCTTATATACATGGGATAGGTTTTTAAACATGTTTGCAATTTTATTGTTGTTCCATTATATAGATATTTATTTTATGCTTTATGTTTCAACATTTTTATTGATGACAAAACCAAATAACAAATTCATCATAATGAATGTCAAAAATTTCAAATAGCAATATGTTCACAAAGGACAGCTTACCATAAGTCATCAACAAACTTTTACCTTTTTAATCCCCCCCACCCCCCACTTTGAAAATTAGCAAAAGCTGAAGCCAAAGTGCTGCGAAACAGAACATAAATTCAACATAGCACTTGTCAATATTCAAAAGCAGAGCATTCCCCTCCAACCCCCCTACCCAGTCCAGCCTAACCCCAAATTCACAATAAATGCCTCACTAAACAATGATCCTTTAAATTACTGCTGAAAAGTTGTGTTCGTCCCAAAACACCCCCTTCCAATTATACAAACATTCAATGGAGTTATTTAACAACTGCCAATACCTACTGCCCTCTAAATGTAGGATTTGAAGAGAACTGTCAAACTGCAATAATGCATCCCCCACCTCCCGGGCTCACTCTTCTCCATAACCCTAGGTCAACTCCAACTGTCAACAGCCCCGCTGAACCTTCCCTCCCCCCACTACCCCTCCCGAACCCCCACCCCACTCGTCTAAATCGTTCCTAATAACTTCCAGATTAAATCAAAATCCTCTGGGGATGGTAAAGCATAGACCTTCACCTATTCCCTCATCCCCCCATGCGCATGTGCAGAGATTAGAGATTCACTCACTCTTGGGCCCATCTTCCCCTAATTATGGATTGACCAGCATGCTGCGACCTTTTGGGCTAAGGATCTGCAGATAAGGTAGCCAAATTTGAGTAAAAATCTTCCTACGTTTGGGGGAGTCCTTCACTTCCCTGGCCTCCCAGACCGCCAAGAGATGTATCTGATTCCGCCAGTGCCAATAAACTGGGGGCTCAGATGATGTCCAATATTGTAATGCACTTCCGAGCCACCAAACTCATTTTTGACATAACAGACTATTGTAGTGGCCCAGGGGAGCAAAAGCCCCAGGTTGATCTAACAAAAACTGCCCCTCCGTCCCCCGAACTGTGCCTCCCAACAGACTGACCAAAAAGCCTCCGACCTGTATCCAGAAAGCCTGCACCTCTGGACACGCCCAGATTGTGTGATAAAGTGAATGAGGATCACTTCCATACTTAGAGCATGCAGAATCCTCAAACCCCCCTATGTGTGCCAGCTGAGGTTTAGTCATATAGCCCCGCAAAATCACCCAATATCCACATTCTCACAATCTCTCATCTGTTACAAGCGCTCAGATACCTTTCAGTGTTGCTGTCACTTACCAGGTCATCAGAGAGATCCCTAAATCCTCTTCCCATCTACCCTTAAGGAGTGCATAGTCTCTACAAGTGAAAGTAAACTCTAATATATCATCACCTTGGAAAGCAGACTGCGGAGTACCTCAAGGATCACCACTATCACCGATCCTTTTCAACCTAATGATGACCCCATTAGCCCTTATCCACTCAGGGCCTTAACTCATTCATCTATGCAGACGACGTCACAATATACGTCCCTTTCAAACATGATCTGACGAAAATCACCAACGAAATCAACCTCGGCTTCCATATCATGAACTCATGGGCAAACGCATTCCAACTAAAACTCAATACAGAAAAAACACACTGCCTTATCCTCTCATCACAATACAACACGAATATACCCACAATCTTAGTCATCCTAGATTACGCCCTCCCCATTTCAGATAGCATGAAAATCCTTGGTGTCACAATCGACCAAAACCTTACACTCGAGACCCAAGATAACTCTACAATCAAGAAAATGTTCCACTCAATATGGAAACTTAAACGCGTGAAACCATTCTTCCCAAGGGCAACGTTCCGCAACCTGATACAATCAATGGTACTCAGCCATGCTGACTATTGCAACGGACTTTATGCGGGATGAAAAGAACAACTCATAAAGAAACTACAGGCTGCTGAAAACACAGCTGCCAGGCTTATATTTGGAAAATCGCGATTTGACAGCACCAAACCCCTATGAGAAAAACTGCACTGGCTCCCAATCAAAGAATGTATTACTTTCAAAATCTGCACCCTAGTCCACAAGGTTATCTATGGCGAAACCCCAGGTTATATGATTGACCTCATAGACCTGCAACCAGAAACACAATCAGAACATCACGAACATACCTAAATCTTCACCACCCTAGCTGCAAAGGACTCAAGTGCAAATAAATTTATGGATCCAGCTTCTCCTATATAAGCACACAACTATGGAACACATTACTGAAAGTCATAGACAACGCACGACCATCTCAACTTCTGGAAATCACTAAAGACCGATCTGTTCGAAAAGGCATACCCTACTGACCCAACTTAAGTGCCTGAATTCAGCAACATAACGAAACCAAAACTTGCAACGAACATTATATAACTCGTCCTCTCTCGTTCCTCTAATATGTCTGTAACGCATATATCTCATTCTCTAATGTGTGTGTAATGCATATATCTCATTCTCTTTAACATTACTCTGTATTTGTTTCATCACCGGAGGTGGTAACGCCTCACGGTACTATGTAAGCCACATTGAGCCAGCAAATAGGTGGAAAAATGTGGGGTACAAATGCAACAAATAAATAAATACTAGAACCCCGTCGGACCAGAGACCTGTGAAGCCCAGAAATCGAAGGCTGTTCCTCAGGAGTATCATGAAAGAAGGCTTGAATCTGCTCTCCCAAATGTAAGCCCTGTGTGGGTTTATCTAAAGAATTTATAATTCTTCACTGATGCAAGAGCTCATTCAAAGATACTTGAAGCTCTAGCACTTGCTGTTTATGTCTCTCCTCTTGGGTCCGACCAAAGCGTTGCCGTGCCTGACAAAGCTGTTTGCTTAGCCTCAAAATCTCCCTATCACATGAGGCCTTAACAAAATGAGCATGACTTATGATTTCCCCTCTAAGCACAGCCTTCGCTACTTCCCAATACAAAACGGGGTCAATTTGATTCTCTTTATTATGTGATGCATATGATTCCCAGTAATTACGCAAGTGCCCCTAAACTATCGGGTCCCTGTATAGTTCGAGCAGAAACATCCACCATTTACATTGGTTAACAGTCGACATCAACAGCCAATCTAGTGCCACCTACGTGTGGTCTGAAATGGTATAAGGCCCTATTTCTGTCCTTGTAATCACTCCGAACATCTGGCGGGCTACCAATAGGTAGTCTATTCGCGACTGTGTCGAGTGTGCCCGTGATAGATGGGTATAATCTTTTTCAGAGGGATGCAAAAAACGCCATACATCTACCAGATCAAGTAATTGACTCATCTGCAACAAGCCCTTATTGAGCTGATAGGAAGATGCATTCCCAGGTGATGATCTGTCAAGGAGGGGGTCCCAAACTACGTTAAAATCTCTGCCCACCACCAGAGCTACATGCGGCTGTTGAAGTAGGAAATTATTTAGGTTTTGATAAAAGCTTCGGTCATAGCTGTTGGGAGCATATAAGTTACAGATAAGCACCTTCTGCCGATCAACCACCGCTTCTAGTACTACGTATCTTCTCGCAGAGTCTACGAAGAGGGGAGTAACGGCTGAGGTTAATCCCTTCCTGAACAGAATCGCCATGCCCACCTCTTCCCCTGCACATGGGCCTGCACACATTCCCCCACCCACCAGGAATTGAGTTTGGCATGCTCTATTTGACTTAAATGTGTCTCCTGCAATAATGCTATATCCACTTTTTGCCTATGTAGGTGTTGCAAAATCTTTGAACGCTTTATGGGCGAGTTAATTCCCCCAACGTTTATGACTACACATCCCTACTCCATTTCTCCCATACTCTGGAAACTGACCACAAGACATTATTCTTACTACCCTCCCCCCCAATTTACCTATCCTCCCCCCCACCCCACCTGCCCCCATCCTCCCCCCCTACCCCACCTGCCCCCCCCAACCTCCCCATCCCATGGAGCAAAGTTCCCCACACGGGAACCACCATGTCTAACACCTCTCCCGCTGCCATCCCCCTTCCACCCGAGCTCATCCATTCCAGCACAGCCAAATGGACACGTGGAGGGGCATAATCAAACGGCGCCAGCCATCTCCGGGGCCGGCGCCATAAGCGGGTGGAGCCAACTGTATTTTCGAAAAAGATGGCCGGCCACCTTTTTCTTGCTAATACGGTTGGGCCCAGCCAAATGTCAGAGCTCGCCAGGTTTGAGATGGCCGGCATCAGTTTTTGGCCATAATGGAAAATAATGCCGGCGATCTCAAACCCGGCGAAATCCAAGGCATTTGGTCACGGGAGGAGCCAGCATTTGTAGTGCACTGGCCCCCCTCACATGCCAGGACACCCTAGGGGGCACTTCTAAAAATTAAAAGTAAAAATAGCTCCCAGGTGCATAGCTCCCTTCCCTTGGTTGTTTAGCACCCAAATCCCCTCCAAATCCCACTCCCCACAACTACACCATTACCATAGCCCTAAGGGGTGAAGGGGGACACCTACATGTGGGTACAGTGGGTTTTGGAGGGCTCCCATTTACCACCACAAGTGTAACAAGTAGGGGGAGATGGGCCTGGGTCCACCTGTCTGAAGTGCACTGCACCCACTAAAAACTGCTCCAGGGACTTGCATACTGCTGTCAGGGAGCTGGGTATGACATTTGAGGCTGGCATAGAGGCTGGCAAAAAAGGGTTTTTTTTGTTTTTTTTTTTTGGGTGGGAGGGGGTTGGTGGCCACTGGGGGAGTAAGGGGAGGTCATCCCCGATTCCCTCCGGTGGTCATTTGGTCAGTTGGGGCCCCTTTTTGAAGCTTGGTCGTGAAAAAAAAAGGGACCAAGTAAAGCCGGCGAAATGCTCGTCAAGCCTGGCTTTTTTTCCCACTATCAGGCAAAGCCGGCCATCTCGTGAGCACGCCCCGTCCCACCCCATCCCGCCTTCACTGCCCTACTGACATGCCCCCTTGATGTTTCGCTGGCTCTGCGACGGAAAGCAGTTGAACCCGGCCAAAATCGGCTTTCAATTATACTGATTTCACCGGGTTCAAGAGATCGCCGGCCATCTCCCGATTTGTGTCGGAAGATGGCCGGCGATCACTTTCGAAAATGAGCTGGATACTCTCCCACGCTCCGAGGTAAAAGTAAAGAAAAAAAAATTCACTTTCACATATTCTGTCCATAGTCCCCCCCCCCCCCCTCCCCTTGACTAGCTCAATCCCCCGAAAGCAGTCCACAATCCCGG
Organism: Microcaecilia unicolor; assembly: GCF_901765095.1. Lineage (NCBI taxonomy): Eukaryota > Metazoa > Chordata > Amphibia > Gymnophiona > Siphonopidae > Microcaecilia > Microcaecilia unicolor. Next base: position 536,694,037 of record NC_044031.1, read on the forward strand.
ATGGTCTGATAGATCTCTTAAAGTTATCACTGCAGACTCGTGTTTCAGGTCTGTGGGTTTCCGGGAGCATATCCAGTCAACTGCATGTCATCCAAAAGTAGATCCATCGTTGAAAACGCTGCGTGAGCCTTGCCATTGCCAAGGTATCCAATATACGATTGCAAAGCCAGTCTTCAATTAACGATCTCCAGACTCCGTTCCCTCCAGGCGTGTCAAAAACTCCTGGGCTGCTTCTGCTGAATCATAAAACTTTGTAACTCCATTGTGTGTAACTCTCAGCCTTGCTGGATATTGCAAAGCAAATCAGATTTTCATAATGAACAACTTAAAGCACACCGCAGAGAATGTGCGATGCTTTGCTGCCACTCTGGCCGAGTAATCCTGAAAACAACGGATCTGTACTTCTTTATATGTTAATTGCTTTCCAGATCTAGTTGCCTGTAACACTTCATGCTTGTAAGCATAGTTCAACAGCCACAAAATGACCACCCGTGGCTTAGTGGCTCCTGCTTGCTTGGGGCCCAGCCGGTGGGCCCTTTCATTTCGCAAAGGCCCAAGGCATTCTGGGAGTTGTAGTTCTTTTGTAATCCAGCGCGTCAAAAATGCTCCAAGCTGTCTCTCTGCGATAAACTCAGGCAGCCCCACCAAACGTATATTGTTTCTCCGAGACCTATTCTCAAGGTCCTCTACTTTTTCTTCCAGGGCAAACAGTTTCTTCTTTAGGGAATCCTGGGTCTCTTCTACAGCTGTTACTCTATCCTCGACCTTGCTTGCTCACATCTGAAAAGCCACACAGTCCCGAGAAAGGTCTGTAAGCTGCGTTTGTATCTTTTCCAATTTTGAGTCAATGGGGGCCAGCCTGCGCTCCAGTAGATCCTCCAGACATTACCATGGTAATTTCGGCAATCCATGCCGACAACACCATGAGGCCGGGCGGGCTTGCAGGTGGTGCCATTTTGTCTTCCACACACTTACCATGCAGCTTCTCTTTTTGTGCGCCTCTCACTGCCATTTCAGCTCCACCAAGCTATTAAACCAATGTTCATTAGTTTAGGTACGTCCTGTGGCAATATATACCTGTTTAAAGTCCGCTGGCTAGCAAAAACGTGCTGGGGGAGGCGGCGGGAGCCGGAGAATCCCACTCTAGCAGCCTCTCTCTGGCATGGTGTCACGTGACCTTCTTATTTTATGTTTTTTATATTATTTCTTTAGACCCATGACACAGGTGGATTCCCGCCAAAACATGGCCTGTGTCACTTTTGAATAAACAATTTATGATTGCCCCAGTCTTGAAGGCCTTTGTGTACTTGTTTTGATTTGCTTTGGTTGGTGTACTCTTGATCCCTCTTTGTCTTTTGCAATAACAACATCAGAAAAGAAGCAGTTGATATCTAACATATTGGTTACAAATAAACCATCTAAGGTATGTCCAGCAATGTGGGTTTTAGAGGTAGGCCACCACATTAAATTTAAAGAGGACATGAAGTCTCTAAAGTACATCACTAGGGGAGTGTCTTCTGATGTTTTGAAATGTAAATTAAAATCTCCCAGAATTAAAATCCTCTTAAAATGAACAGAATGGAAAAGAATTCTCTCTATTAAAAGCTTAAGATAAATAATGAGAAAGATCCAAATCATCAAAATGAAACATGCTCCACTAAAGTAAGAAGACACTGAGGGCCGTGTTTACTAAGGTGCACTAGCATTTTTAGCGCACACTAAAATTAGTGCTTGCTAAACACTAGAGTCACCCATATATTCCTATGGGCGACTTAGCATTTAGCATGCCCTAATCATTAGCACATGCTAAAAATGCTAGCATGCCCTTAGCATGGCTTAGGAATCAGGGCCCTGAGTGTATTTTACAACTTTTTAAAATCCAAAGATTCCTATTTTAAGCCCATTTTATAAAAGCAAATACAAATCTGCCAAATTTAGGTGTGCTCAACATAGAAGAGATTCAAAATCACCCAAATAGCCAAAATACTTCCTCCAAAATAAGGACCATCATACACAAGAACTCGCCTCTATAGTGATTTTTAAGAAAGGTCTTTATCATTTAATCATAGGTCTAGTTTCTATCATCTCTTTTTTAAATAATTTTTCAAAAACTATTGTGAATATCTCAATCTCCCAAACCAAAATAACTTGAATTAAAAAAATTAACATTCAGATGAAAAAGATATATGTCTCATTATATGTTTTTAAACAGAGACATCAAACGTAGCTCACATGTTGCCAACAGGATAGTGTTTTGAACTGTCTAGCGTCTCTCTCCACTCTGCATTGGGGCTAATCATTTAACCAAGTCCAACTCATTCAAGTGTTGGTTCTAACCATTAAAAATGGCAGCTGGAATAAATATAAACTTTAAAATTAGAGGACCAATCAAATGGGTCAGTGTAAATTCAGATCTCATTAAAAATTATCACCAAAATAATTCAAAATAAATCAAATAAGTCAGTCAAAATAAGTGCGCTAAATGTGATCTTTCTTCAATATTTAAAATCATGATGCTGAAGAAAGATCATGATTGGCTCATTTATTTTGACAGTTTTTGATAGTTTTTGATTGGACCTGAATTTGAGCTGAGCCATTTGATTAATTTTAAAGTTTATATTTATACCTGCCATCATCTTTTGTCTGTATCTAATTGCTGAAATTTCCTTTTATGCTGTTTCTGGAGTTCAATTGAATAAGTAATAATTATTCCTTTGATAATGGCTTTAAATGAATCCCACCAATCTAAGACAGATGTGTCTGTGCTCTTATTATAGTCAAAATAATTTTCAATGGCTACTTTGATAAATTGTCAAGAGCCCAGTATTAAATTTCCATGGTCCTGGAGGAGGGACTTCTTATTGACACTGCAAAGTAATTTGTATAGTTGCATGATCAGACAATGTTACAGTGGTTGTATCAATAGTAAGGATGCTAGATAATAGTTGATTAGATAGCAAAAAGAAGTCAATTCTTGAATGTATATTGTGAAGCAAGGAATAAAAAGATATATTCATTGTGAACAAGATGTTGGAACCTCCAGGGGTCTATCAGCCCAGTATCTGTCATAAGGGTTTTAAGTATCGAACAGCATGACCCATTCAGTCTACCCAGAAAGGCTCTCGATTTCCTGTTAACCATTGGGTCTAATTAAATCACCCCCCATAAGAAAATGGATCACCCCCAGAGGAAGTGATGTCACCACTGGGTATGGGCACATAGGAGCAGAGCTCCGGGAGATTTCTCCAACATTAGCATTAAAATCTATACTTGCAGTCTGGGCTGACGGAGTACAGTTGCTCTTTAGCTTATATTGATCTGCGGGGTATAGCTGGGCATGAATGAGCACCCCAAAGCCATGGATTTATCTCCCTTTGGATCAGCAGGGCACAGCGCCACAAGGCTTGACTCGAACAGCAAGATGGCGTCAGAGCCCTCGCAGTCTGACCACTCCCAGTCTCCCGACCTATTTCCAGCAGGGATGAATCGAACGAGATTGCCTACATCACAGGGTAAGCATCTGCATGAAATTTGGGAATGGCGCCAACTTAAAAGCTGTTCGAGAGGAGCTGGCAACACTGGGGGTGGACCTCAGCTCATAGATCACAGAGCATGAGCACTGGGTTCAGGACTCCATGCCACATATAGATGAGTATACGGAGGACCTTACTGGAGTAGATGCACAATTGCAGGTGCTGCAACCTCAAATGCAGCGTTAATGGATAAGCTGGAGGATTTAGAAAATAGGAGTTGGCGCTCCAATTTACACATCTGAGGGGTTGCTTGGAGAACCATATCAGCAAGTGGTTGAGAAAATAAAGGCTAAAGAGTTGGCGTTCCTGAAATACAGAAAAACTCAAGAAGAACACAGAGAGGAATATCGGATGACACTGAAAGAAGCCAAGAGAGATGTATGTCTGGCGAAAGCGGAAGCTGAAGAACAAATGGCTAGAAATATAAGAAGGGGCGGTATATTAGTGAAAGGAGGAAGACTAAAAATGGAATTGTGAGACTGAAAGATGTGGAAAATGATGAAGAAAAAGCAAATATACTAAACAAATACTTCTGTTTTCACGGAAGAAAATCCTGGAGAAGGACCATGATTGACTGGCAAAAGTACATATGAGAATGCAGTGGATATTTTTAGTATATTTAGAAGGTGATCTCCTCCTGTTGAAACTGTTTATATAACAAACATGAAAGCATGGAAAAGATATGAGAACACAACTAGCGTTTTTTTGACCTAAGGGTGTTGCCTCAAAAACCCCCGGCTTAGTATCAAACAAGCTCACGGGGGCTGGGCTGTTTCATCACTGGCAAACACCCCGAGTATTAAGTAATTTCTTTGTGTTTAGACCATAGAGAGCTATTAAGCTACTTAGCTTTTTACTTAGCTTTTTCAAAGTAGTCCGGAGGTATAGATTTTCTGTTTCTTGAAATGACGCCAAACACGACCATGACCTACGATGGCCAGCGTTTCGTTACCTGCCTCAGGGTCATTAGGTCTGCGTCTATCTAAACTGCAACAGAAAAATATATTAGTAAAAGTTAGGCTTTAACATTGTAAAGGTATACATTCCTTCTTTCAGAGTTACCTAGACTCGAAAACCAGCACTTCTACGGACAAGCTGAATGAAAAAATGGCCTCTCGATTTAAATACCTTCCTACGTCAGACGCCGGAAGTTGGCATGGCCAATCAGTCAATGTTCGTTTAAACTTAACTGGAAATAAAGTTCTATAGTTCAAAAAAAAAATTTTCTTCTTTTTTTCTCTTTTCTTTTTATATTGAATGAAGAAAGATTTTTATAAATGTATATATATCTTTACCTTGAACTGCAGCACCCAACCAACCCATATTTCTAACTAGAAAAAATGTCCCCATTCAATTTTTCCATTTAGACCCATTGGAACTAATGAGTGCAAACGATGTATCCATCTTTGTTCGCATTGGAACAATGATCTCTTCTTATTGCCTCCAATTCTGTTGGTGGAAGCTTCCATTTGTTGCAGCACAAAACATCGTAGCTCCATAAAGGAGTGCTGAGCTCTATCACAGTGAAGAGCCAAAGGTGTAGTTGTCTTTCTTGTGTGTATCACACTACGATGCTCAATCAGTCGAACCTGCAGCATGCGTGTAGTCTGTCCTATATATAACTTCTCACAAGGACAGATTAAACAATAAACCACATAATCAGATTTACAGTTAGTATTGACATTTAGAGTAAATCTTTGTGCAGACACAGGATGAACAAATTCTTTTATTTCTATCATCACTTCACACATGTTGCAGTTGCCGCATTTTTTATGTCCTTCAAAAGTAGAACTTCTCTGTGTGAGCGAAGGTAGTAGAGATGGGCATAGAAGTTCTTTCAGATTCTTTGATCGACTGTAAGCGAAACGAATCTTCGTATCTGTGAATGTTGGTAATGTTTGTAGTATGCCCCAGTGATCCTTAAAAATCTTCATGATCTTATGTGTGTCGTTGTTAAACCGTAGGACACAAGTGATGAGTTATTGTTCATCACACGATTTTCTTTTATCATCCTTGGAGTTAAGTAACAATTCCCGATGATTAAATTTGGCTCTGCGATATGCTTGTCGTACTGTCTGTTTTGGATAACCTCTTTGAAGAAGTCGTTTATTCAACGTCCTTGCCTGTTCTCGAAAATCAGTCTGTTCTGAACACAATCGACGATATCTTAACATCTGAGAGAACGGAAGGCTCTCCTTAAGACATTTCGGATGACAACTTGTATATTGCAACAAGCTATTAACATCAGTCTTTTTTCGGTATACAGTTGTGTCAAAGGATACCTCACCTCTCTTAACCTGTACATCCAAAAAATTAATTACTTGCTTATCATGATGTCCTGTAAATTTGATCGTTGGATGGCATTGGTTAAGATATTGGATGAATAATTCTAGAGTGGGTTCATCTGCTTCCCATAAAAAGAAAATGTCATCAATAAATCTGCACCATAACTTAACATGAGACCAGAAAAAGCAGCTGTATACAAATTTCTCCTCAAATAAAGACATGAACAAATTGGCTACTGAAGGTGCTAAAGTAGCTCCCATGGCTACCCCTGAAATTTGTTGAAAATTTTTTTTATCAAACTGAAAATAGTTTTTCTTTAAAGCCAGGGTAGCTAATTTAAGAATAAATGACGTTAATGCTGCTCCATGTTTATCACACAGAGAGATTTGGATTACCTCTAAAGCTTCATCTTGAGGAATTGAGGTATAAAGTGCAGTGACATCGAGAGTTACAAATAAAGTCTCAGCAGGAGGTAGATCAACAGTATTCAAAAGTCGCATAAAATGCGTAGAATCTTTTATGTAAGATTTGCCTCTAGGTACCAGGGGGCGCAAAAAAGTGTCTATATATATTGAAAGAGGTTCTAGTAAAGAGCCCTTCCCAGATACTATCGGACGCCCGGGTGGCTTACACAAAGTTTTGTGCACTTTAGGTAATGTATAAAATACTGGTATGTTCGGAGTATTTGTGTTAAGAAACTGAAACTCTTTTTGAGTAATCAAACTATCAGTATATGCTGTACCTGTTAACTGAAAAATAGCAGATTTTAACAGCTCTGTTGGGTCTTCATCTAAGCATATATAGTCCCTAGTGTTATTTAATTGCCTGTATATCTCTTCTTCATATGCAGAGCGATCTTGAAGAACCACTGCTCCTCCTTTATCAGCCTTTCGTATCACCAATTGGGTGTTGTTCTTCAATTGACCTAAAGCTATCTGTTCTTCTTTAGTTAAATTGTATCTATGTTTAATTATAGATTCTTCAATTTTAACCAGATCTCGTAACACCACTTGGCGAAAAATTGAAAGGGCCGGGTCTGGTGGAGTAGGGGGACACCATGTAGACTTTAATTTAACTCTAGATACGTCTACAGTGTTCGTTTCTGTGTCTGTCAACTGTGAGAAGTAAGTTCGTAGATGTAATTTACGAAAAAACTTTTCCAGATCGACCCGACACTGGAAAGAGTCATAACGTTGAGTGGATATAGCATGGCTCATGGAAGAGAGTGTTTATGAACAACTTGAAAATCTAAAGGTGGACAAAGCCATGGGACCGGACGGGATCCATCCCAGGATATTGAGGGAGCTCAGAGAGGTTCTGGCGTGTTCTCTTAAAGATTTGTTTAATAAATCCTTGGAGATGGGGGAGGTTCCATGGGATTGGATAAGAGTGGATGTGGTCCCTCTTCACAAAAGTGGTGACAGAGAAGAAGCTGGAAACTACAGCCTGGTAAGTCTCACTTCAGTTATTGGAAAAGTAATGGAAGCGATGCTGAAGGAAAGGATAGTGGTTGCAAGATCCGTGACAACATGGTTTTACCAAAGGTAAATCATGCCAAACGAATCCCATTCTTTGATTGGGTGACCAGAGAACTGAATCAAGGACATGTGATAGATGTAATCTATTTAGATTTCAGCAAAGCCTTTGATATGGTTCCTCACAGTGTTTATATTAGTGATTATAAACATGGTTGCCATTTATGGCGGCTTTGTTTGAATAGCTCCTGATGACACCTGTTGGCAAACCACAGTCTTGTGTAGAGCTGTCAGAAAAACTGCTTTGAAAATCTTCCTTGGACTTGATTGTGACTGATATTTGCTTGATGAAAGAGTCGTCATTTTAAGGACTGCAACCGCTCTGTGTGACATAGATAGCGGAAGACACTTCTGAGGAGCCGCGGTTTTGCCTCTGGAGGTTTTAGAAGAACTATGAAATTGTTGCTACAGTCTTCCCTGCAGAAAGCATTGGTGAACATTCAGTAACTGATGCTAAATAATTCTAGCATTTATATATAGGCAGGGAGATTGTATGTTGTAAAGTATTACAAAGGCAGAATCCGGAGAGGCTTTGTGGTGATGAATGGTTTTAAATAATGGTTGAAATAAAGTATACATAACTTCAATTGTGGTTTATGGTGTATAGTTGTCTGTTCTTTTTTGTGATTTTATTTTCTGTAAAAATTATGTTCATATAAGATTGTATTGTCCTTGGATATAGTGTTATATCTGTTTACAATTATTAATAAATATAAATTACGCTCTTCATTCATCAGAGGAAGTTCATACAGTTATCTCTAGTAGCACACAGGTACCCTAGTTAAAATTTACACCTGTTTTGAAGAAAGTGTAAATATGTGTATGTACTTGTACATGCATAATTTATAAAATATGTGTGAATAGTGCAACTCTACCCATCTCCATTCAAACTATGCCTCTTGGAAAACATACCTGCAGATATGTAAATGTTGGCATTGTCTTGCAGTGTGCCTGCTTTGTATGCATGTATATCTATGTTCAATTTTATATGAGAATATTTTCTAATGTAAAACATCTGTTACATGTAGAAAAACCTTTATAAAATTAGCCCTGCTATTTATAGTGTAGCAAATTCTTCCTTTATAAACTATTGGGCCAATATGCAGCCGATAGCAGTGAACATTTTGCTGACTGCTGCAGTCATTATTCCTGGATATTTAGTGCCGGGCCATCTCCGGGCTTTGGCATTGAATATCTGTTTTTTGTGGAGCCGGCTAACATATAGTCGGTTAAGTCGATATTCAGTACTTAATCCGGTCCCATGGCTTTATCCACCTTTAGATTTTCAAGTTTTTCATAAACACTCTCTCCCATGAACCATGCTATATCCGTTCCATTCTCATAAGCACTTTTGCCAGTCAATCATGGTCCTTCTCCAGGATTTTCGTCTGTGAAAACAGAAGTATTTGTTTAGTATATTTGCTTTTTCTTCATCATTTTCCACATAGCGGTTCGAAGCATCTTTCAGTCTCACAATTCCATTTTTAGTCTTCCTCCTTTCACTAATATACCGCCCCTTCTTATATTTCTAGCCATTTGTTCTTCCGCTTGTGCTTTCGCCAGACATACATCTCTCTTGGCTTCTTTCAGTGTCATCCGATATTCCTCTCTGTGTTCTTCTTGAGTTTTTCTGTATTTCAGGAACGCCAACTCTTTATTTTCTCAACCACTTGCTGATATGGTTCTCCAAGCAACCCCTCAGATGTGTAAATTGGAGCGCCAACTCCTATTTTCTAAATCCTCCAGCTTATCCATTAACGCTGCATTTGAGGTTGCAGCACCTGCAATTGTGCATCTAGTCCAGTAAGGGCCTCCGTATCCACATACAGTAAAGGAGTCCTTTTAGTAAGCAGAGGTAAAAAGTGGCCTGCTGTAGTGAGAGCGGGTTTTTTTCGGGTGTGTGCTGGGCCATTTTTTACCGTGTCTAGGAAAAAGGGACTTTTTTAAGGGGCCAGAAAATGGATGTGCGCTAAAAGTGAAACCAGCGAGTGTCCATTTTTGGCCTGAGACCATACCTCCACCCTTTGACCTAGCGGTAAGGTCTCACGTGCTACCCGCTTAGTAAGCATGCAGCACATGCCAACTGCTGTTTACCGTTGTGTAAGTGGCCCATTTCTACTGTGGGATTCTGCGCGCGCCAAATTCAGAATTACTTCCTGGTTCATGTGCTAGCCGGGCAGTAGTGCCAATTTGGTGTGCGCTGTACATGCGTAGGCCTTTAGGCAGCTTCATAAAAGGGCCCCAAAGACAGGACAGTCCCATTTATGCAGTTACCCTGACCATTAAGTGCTGAACATCAGCACTTATCTGGCGATTGAGGCAGACATGGGAAGCAACTGCTTGCCCTGAGATTTGCAGTATGGAGTGTTTGCCACGATTTGGGTTTCTGCCAGGTACTTGTGACCTGGCTTGGTCACTGTTTGGAAAACAGGATACTGGACCAGATGGACCACTGGTCTTACCCAGTATGGCTACTCTTATGTTCTTATGAAGTGCTGACCACCCACGGAATGCTCCCAAAATAGCTGGTTTTCACTTAGATACTAACCACTAATTTTCAGTGGTGATAACTAGTTAAGTGCCGCTGAAAATTAGCAGATAGCCCCGAACAAACGATTTAACTGGTCAGCAGCTGTTTCTGGCCAGTTAAATAAATTTGAATATTGACCCCTATAAATCTAGTATATTGTTCTGAAGCATAGAGTATTATTTTTTAACTTTGAAAAATATGCATGGCTAGAAACCTTTCTTATACTAATGTTGTCTTTTAATTTCATACAGAAACTTTGCGAACTGAAAAATTTAAAAATTTTAGATGTAGCGGGAAACCAAATTCAAAGTTTCCCAACAGCAGTAAGTATATTTATTTATTTATTTATTTGTTACATTTGTGCCCCACCTTTCCCCACTTATTAGTATGCTCAAAGTGGCTTACATAGTTCCAGAGAGGTGGTTACAGACTCCTGTGTGAAACAAATACAGTGTAGGGGTACAATTACAGTGACAAATACAGTAAAGAAGTATCGGGAATAACATGCATCGAATGTTTGTACGTTTGGGAAGCTGCCAGGTGCCCTTGACCTAGATTGGCCGCTGTTGGGGACAGGATGCAGGGCTTGATGGACCTTTGGTCTTTTCCCAGTATGGCATTACTTATGTACTTATGTACATTAAATATCCATTGCATCTTGCTAATTTGGAAATTGTTTTTTTTCAACATTACTAATGTGTACGTAGAATAAAATCCAGTTTTAGATCAGACCTCTTCAGCAACTCAGCTAGCTAATTATTTTCAGGACAAGATTATAAAGATGCCATTACTCTAGCGGCTACATTTGCTAGCTCTTTGAGGGGTCCTTTTAATAAATTGCAGGAAAAAGGGCCTTGCGCTAGCAGCGGGGGCCGTTTTTCCCACGCGACGGGGACCATTTTACCGCAGCGGGTAAAAAGCCCCCAGACAAACATGGCCATGTGGTAAGAGAACTCATACCGTGTGGGTATGTGGCGGGGAGTCCTTACCGCCACCCATTGAAGTTGTGATTAGGGCTCCCGCGGTAACCCGGTGGTAACCATATATGGAGTGGGGGTTTTTTTTGCCAGTAATGAAGAGATTTTAGCTCTGAAGAGTTTACTCTGGAGCTCTTTGAGGCTTTTTCTACCCACTATTATTATTACATTAGCGAATGTCTAATGCAGATTTCTATCTGATTGAGGATTGTATTTATAATATATTTTGTGTGATTATTTCATCCTCTACCCATACTTTGTTTCCATTGTTCTATTGATGACATACCTGGAGATAGAATTTGGGATAATTTTTCTGCTATTTTATGACACAATTTACTGAAACTGTTTAAGAAGTACTGTACATTGGACACCTGTCCTCCTTACCTGATGCAGACGGCCCCTCCATCTTTTCATGTTATTTTATTTGACTGGATTCAACTAAACTTGTGGAAATAATTATTACTACTATACTTAAAGATTTGAAACAGCTTAATTCTCTTTTAGCTAATTACAGGCAGATAGCCTCCATACCGTTTTTTACTAAGCTGGCTGAGGTATTGGTGACTTTGCAATTAGAACAGCAATTAAATATGCATTCTATTTTGCATTCCTCTCATTCTGGGTTCTGGCCTCTTTTCAGTACTGAAACGGTGATTAGTTCTCTACTAGATCATGCTAGAGGTTTTTAAGTGAAAGCAAAATTGCCTTGATACTTCAATTCGATCTGTCATCGGCATTTGATCTAGTGGATCATACCATTTTACTGCAAACCCTAGAGGATATAGACATTATGGGGCATGTATTGAACTGGTTCCTGTCGCTCTTCCAGGGTTAAAATGAAAGATACTTTATCTTCATCATGGCAAAATCCTTATGGGGTTCCCCAGGGATCCCACCTTTCCCCTTTATTATTTAATGTCTTTTTTGCGTTCCCTGGGATTCCTGCTGGAAAGTAATGATTTTTTGCATTACGGTTATGTGCATTACATTTCTGTTCTTATTCCATTCAATTCTGTATTTGATATAGATCCTTTTAAGGCGCATCACTGTATCTGGGTAAATGCATGTTTGATCGCAAGCTGAAACTCAAGACTGAAAAAACAAAATTTTATGCTTTGATACCAAACCCGATAATATCCCTACTACTATATCTCCTGTAATTAGGATTTTGGGTGTTCTATGGAGCACACACTACTGCTTTGGTAAAGAAATGTTTCCTTCTAATGAGAAAGTTGAGTTGTATTCGCAACTACTTTGAAGTAGATCAGTTTAAGCTTTTAACTCGGGCGCTTTCACTTTCTCAATTAGACATATGTTTGTAAATGCTATATTCTACACTTATAATAATACTACACTTCTTTCCCACCAACTCACTTCTTTATCATCACACTTCCGCCACTAGTCATTTAATACATATCATTTCTCTTTCTTCGTGGCCTTAGTTGTGCACATCGCCAGTCTTTAATAATGGCAATGGATCCTGCACACAATTCTTCATAGGCTCACAATTTACGTGATTTATTAATATATTTACTTTCTAATAAAACTTTGTTTCTTATTTCAATATATTTTCAAGTACTCATCTTAGTTAGATGTATCAGACCCAGGGGCTGATGTTAGTAAAAGGGCCCCAATGTGCAGGAGTAGAGGAATGCATGAAGAATACTGCACTGATCAATGTAATGCATCAGATGAGTCCGATTATATGTTGCACGTTATTTTCAGCTTTTTCCCCTTTGAAAAGTCAAGTAAAATCTGTAGGTTCAATATATCTGCAGACAATGCACATATGCAGAGTAACCTTTTCCTGCACCACCAGCATATTTCCAAGGACCTAGTCAGTTTATAGTAAAATGACAGAATCAGTACGTAATGAACGTTACAGCTTAAGGGAGAAGTTATCAATGTGGGCTGCTGTTTAGATGTGTTATTATTTTAACCCCAGGTATTAGTAACTAGGTCTCATTGCATGAAGTGGGACCTATGCTAAAATAGCATGAGTTAATGATGAAATAGCATGTCTTAATGGCAGCCCAAATTGATAACTATGCCCCTAATTGGTCAAGATCTGAGGAACCTGGCTTCATAATAATACACTGCAGAAATACTGATTAGAATCACAGTAGCATCAAGTGAAACCAACAAACTTGATTTTTAATGTTTATTTTCCTAGTTTTAATGCTTTTATGTTTCTTTTCTATTTAAAAAGATAGAGAATCTTCCACTACGAGAATTTTACTATGAAGAAAACCCACTCCTGGTAAAGAAGACTTTTGTTACTGGCTATAATGAGGAAGTTTTATCTCTTAGGGTAAATAATAATAAAATAAAAGTTCTAGTTCACATAATGCAAACTTGTAGAAGTTTCTAGATGTGTAATGTAAGGTCACAGCAGAACTTTCTGATTTGCTCTAGTGAGCACACACAGAATGTTTTGCATCTCAGGCACTGCATGGGGCCACCAACATTTATTTTTTCTGCAGAGCCCAATGGCCATATTTTTGTCATAGTGTGCAGGTAATTTTTTTTTAATGTGTAGAAAATAGATTTTTTTCTAGAATCCATCTTGATTCTGCTTCTTTTCTGTTAGGTTTTTCTACAAATTTCAAGATTTCTTTGTTTTTGCGACTACATTCCACACTGGTATTGGTGTATCAAAGTGTCATTTTGAGTTTTGTTAACAATGAAGTATTTGATTTCACTGCATCTATTTTTTTTTTTTTGCCTAATGTCCCAAAACATAAGAGACCCAACAACTTCAAAAAGTACACCCAATCTTGGCCATCAAAACCCATGATACTATATGTATGCAGTTTCCGGGGCATGGGTACAATGGGCTAGGTTCTATATATGGCACCTGAAAAATTGGTGCCGAAAATATTTCTGCCTAGGTGTATTTTTTAAACTGTGCCTAGATTTAGGCATGGTTTATAGAATGCCTAGTGTGTTTATAGAATATGCCTAGCAGCCATACTTGCACCTAACTCTAGGTGCGTTCATTTATACCAAGTAAAACTTGGTGTAAATACCGGTGCCCAAGTTAAGTGCAGAGCAGGTGTATTCTACAACCATGTGTGTAGATTTTCAGAATGCCTATGGCTCACCCATTCCACACCCATTTTTGGTAGCATGCATTAGAATTTATTTGCATCACTTTACAGAACACGCTTAGCAAGTTGTGTGTGTAAATTCTAATTAATGCCAATTAGTATCAATAATTGCTTGTTTAGTGGCAATTATTGGTGCTGATTGGCTTAAGTAATTAAATTGCACACATAAATCCAGAATGTGAGTGGATTTGCGTGCATAATTTTGGTCACGCTATGTAGAGTCTGGGGGAATATCCCACTTCTGTTTCCTGTCCAGAGATGACACCTAGCATTCTTTGTAATTGAGATAAGTATATGGATGGGCTGTTTGGTTACCATAAGTCCAATCCAGGTCCATTGGCATCAGCAGCATTGACCTTCATGGGCTTTGAAGCTGCACTAGAAACTGAGTATACATTGCTACTGGGGAAGCATTGCTTTCCCTTGAAGTGAAGCATCAGTAGAGGCCATGGGACATGAAAATCTTCTATTTCCTCTCATCAGATGAAAATGAAGGACTCAGCTTCTCTGTTATAAGCATGATGGGTGGTGCAGTACTTTGAGTGAAGGTGAAGCACGGTCAACAACCTCATTACTGTGCAACGCTGAAAGAAGAGAGATACTGGTAGAAGCTTTGTGTATTTCCTCAAGTATCCCCACAAAGATGACTACTCCTGTCTGAGCAAGTCTAAGGGATCACATTAGTCCTCAAGATCCCTAGCCACCAATACATTTCAAATGACTGAGGAAGAAGAGTAGTAAAGTACACCAGGGCCAATATTCAGCCCAAGGAAGGCAGCTCGCATAAGTGCCAAGATTGGCACTGACTCTGGATATTCGATACTGGGCCATTTCTGGTGACCGGCATTGAATATCTGGTTTTATTTTGGCTGCTGAAAATTTAATCATTATGCCAATATTCAGCACTAACCGGTTAACTTTTAGTGGTCAAAGATAGGCCTGCTATTTAAGCGGCCTATTTTGACCACCCAATACAGCTGGTTTGGCGCTGAACATTGGCAATATGAATATGTTGCGCGATATAGCCAGTTAGCCACTAACTGGGATATTCTGCAGGAGATAACCAGCTATCTCCTGCTGAATATCTGCTGTTAGGCGCTTAAACAATTAAATAGTTTTGAATATCGGGGGGACTATCTTTTGTCAAACCCAAATTGTCTAATTAGTTTTGACAAGTACCAGGCCCACTTCAGGCTGTCAGCAAATTAGAATTGAGGATCTGCTTTAGCCCTGCCCAATCTCTGCCCAAGCCCCATCCCACCCTCCCAGACCCCACCCCCTATTGATGACATAACTGGAAGTGCCATCATAACTTCTCCCTAAATCCCACCCATTTTGGTGATGTCATAAGTTCTCCCAGGCAACACCCTTTTCGAAAGATGGACACTATGGGGGTTGCACAAATCCAAGATGGCATCGCCCATAGCATAATTTCCTGTTTTACACTACTTGCTGCCATCTTGGATTAGTGACATCACAGGAAGTGAAGTCCATCACCAGAGAAAGCCCTCTACAGCCTCAGAGGAGCATACGCAGTTTGCACAGGCACTGAGCTTGCGCAGTTGGGCTCCTTTTATTTTCATAACCCTAGTGTATTTTTATGGCCCTGCCTTTACTTTAAGAACTTAACAGCTCGTTATCTATCAGGAATGAAAAGCTTTTCTGCTTTATACAGTTCTGTGTGTTATTAAGAACAGCATGCACCAATCCCATTTGCTCCCCTATCCCCTCTGCCTATATCTTTTTTTTGTTAAACAGATCTGGTTTTTACAGTTTGTGTTGTCAGACAGACGTTTGCAAAAGTCTGTGTAGATCTTCTGTTTTGTACAATTTGTGCCATCTGACATACATTTGCAAAAGTCTGTGTTTAATCTCATTATCACTGCACATGTACACACACATACACACTGGCTTTTGTTTTTACAAATGCTGAAGCCTCCTTCCTCCAAGAGACCCTCAGGGCAACCTATCAATTCAGAAAAAGCAGAGCTGTGTGACTGCAGTTTGAGGTTTTAAAAGCTGGAGCCCCCCCCCCCCCCTTCTGTGCATTCTGAGCCAAAATAAAGTAAGCCACTGCCTCTTCCTTCCCCTTTTCAGCTTAAGCCCTCATTCATTCATAAAGGGTTCATTTCAGGAATGAGGTAAAAAAGATCTTTTGGAGAAATTGATTTAAAATGTGAAATAGAACTTTGTGAGTTGTATATGGGAGAGTGTGATTTTAAACTGGCTGGATACATACCATCTCCTATTATCACTGTGTGTGTTTTGGTATAGAATGTGTCTGGACATGTTGTCTCCCATTATCACAGTATTTGGAGGGGGGAGGGGGAAGCATAGTCTTGTCATTTTCAAAGTTTTAATAAACCGGAAACCTAAACTCAGATACACTAACTGCTGTTACCATATCCTCTGACAACAAGTTCCAGAGCTTAACTATTTGTTGAGTGAAAAAATATTTCTTCCTATTTTGTGCACGAAAGAGGAGTGGAACTTGGGTGATGATCTTAAAGTGGCCAAAGGTAGGCAAAAGCTAGAAGACTGCTTGGGGGAGAGGAATGACCAGTAGAAAAAAGGAGGTGATGATTCCCCTGTATACGATTCTGGTGATACCTCTTTTAGAATATTGGGCTAGAATCTATATGTGACACTGACAAAAGCGCTAATCTATAAGCTGCACTTAAAGTTAGGTGCGGTTAGGGTTACCATATGGCTCCAGAAAAAGGAGGACGGATTGAGCCAGCCGGGTTTTACTTCCATTGCTTGAAAGCAATGGAAGTAAAACCCGGCTGGCTCAATTACTTCCATTGAAAGCAATGGAAGTAAAACCCGGCTGGCTCAATTACTTCCATTGAAAGCAATGGAAGTAAAACCCGGCTGGCTCAATCCGTCCTCCTTTTTCTGGAGCCATATGGTAACCCTAGGTGCGGTTTATAGAATAGTTCTTACGCCCGTTGATTGCGCCAAACTTTAGTCATGGCTGTTTGCAGCAACTGTAATGTGGTGCCAATGTATGCACCTAAATTAGGTTATTCTATAAGAACATGCATAAATGCTAGGAACACCCTCATTCCGCCCATGACCCTCCCATTTCTGCACCTTTTTTTACTTGTGTAAAATTTAGGTGTGGATCCGCTCAAGTTCCAGTTAAATCTAATTAGTGCCAATAATTGCTTTTTCACTGTCATAATTTGCAACCCTATTGGAAACTGATTTGGGACATTATTCAGAAGGTATTTGGCATTCCAGATGCTTTGTCTTTTAAAGTGCTAATCCTTAAAGCATCCACCCCTGGTTTGTCGGTTCCACTAAAGCATGTAAAATTGTTTAATTTGGTGATTTTGCTTGCTCTTCACTTGATTGTTTTACATTGGAAAATAATCTGCACATCTCATTTCATGAATGGTGGAATTTGCTCTATTCATATAGGCGTTATGAGGAAATAGCTGCCATAAAATTTGGTCATATTTTGTCCTTCCGTAAAACATGGTCATTGCTAGACAACTATGTTAAGTGATATTTACGTGTAACTTTATTAGGTAAAATCAACTCCTTTTAATCATATGCATATACTGTTCTGCTTTATTCTCTGTTAACCTACTGCTACTTTGTTTTTGGTTTGTTGCTTTTATTTTAGTCTTTGAAAATGTTTGATGATTAATTGGATACACCATATGGAGCTTGTTCATTTCTTACACATATGTGTATTATTATTATTATTGTATTATTCTAAAAAGATAAAGATTTAAAAAAAAAAAAGCCAATTATTGGTACTGATTGGCTCTTTATTCAATTAAATTACGTGTGCAAATTGGAAGCATGCTTAAATTTGCACGCACAATTTTTGGCGACTTTTATAGAATAAGGGGAATTGTGTATAATTCAAAAAGATGTAAACAGGATGGAGTCAGTCCAGAGTGCGGCTACTAAAATGGTCAGTGGTTTTCTCATAAAGCATACGGGGACAGATTTAAAGATCTCAATATGTATACTTTGGAAGAACGGTGGGAGAGGGGAGATATGATAGAGATGTTTAAATAAGTAACCTGAGGAAATACTTCTTCATGGAAAGGGTGGTGAATTAATGGAATGACCTCCTGGTGGAGATGGTGGCGATGAAAACTGTATCTGAATTCAAGAAAGCTTGGGACAAGTATAGAGGATCTCTAAGGGAGTGAAAGGGAGAGTAGATGGTATGAATGAGCAGACTGGATAGGCCTTATGTCTGTATCTGTTTTAAGTTTTCTGTGTTTCTATCCTCATCATTCCATGGTGGTCAAATATACCTTCCAAAGGGCCAGAAGTTCTAGAACACACACCTTGGCATCCCCAGGGTGAGATGCTAAAACTCTGGAGTCTTTTGGGAGGCAAAATACATGTCTTTGAATAGTTAAAAAGGCTTTTATTCTTGCCACTTTAAAACACAACCTGACGTTGCCACATTTCGCCTCTCTAGATGCTGCATCAGGGATTATCAACTGATAGGTGAAATATAAAAAAACATACATTTATTAAAAATGAATAATAACTAAATCATAAAATAAAATACTGTTTCAAAATTAACATACGCACCAAAGACAAGATTATCAACTTCCAGTGGAGACATACTTATTTGATTTCTTACATTGATGTCCTTTTTTACTGTTCTTAGGCTGAGCTGTTTTCATTGTTACATCTACCAACTATTAGGTGCTTGTGCCCTTTGGGACCCTAACAGTTATCTGTCATATTCTTTGTGCATTGTTTTTCTCTTGTGCCCTTCAATTTATAAGTGTTGAGAGTTTGTGTTTTTTTAATATTATTAATAATAAGTATGTATGTATTAACATTTTTGGATTTTATTAGTATGTCTCTTGGAAACTGATAATCTTGTCTTTGGTGTGTGTTAATTTTGATACAGTATTTTATTTTATAGTTTAGTTATTATTCATTTTTAATAAATGTATGTTTTTTATATTTCACCTATCAGTTGATATTCCCTGATGCAGCCTTTAGAGAAGCAAAACATGGCCACGTTGTGTTGTGTTTTAAAGTGGCAAGAATAAAAGCCTTTTTAACTATTAGAAGACATGTATTCTGCTTTTTGTAGACTGCATTTCTCTTTCTGCAGAACTTTTGTTTTCCTCTTCTGGATTTCCTCACACCATGGAGCAATACAGAGGCATCCTGTTGGCTTTTTTGGCTGCTGTCGTACATTGGGAAGACGATTTCAGCGTATTGTCAACAATGACACTTTTCTTGAGTGCTGACACTACTACTACTACTTATCATTTCTATAGCTCTACAAGGCATACGTAGCACTGTACACCATACACAAAAAGACACCTAAGATGGACCCCAGCATCAGGTAACAATGATTCAGATTATTCTTCCCAATATGCACCACTGTGCATTTGTCCGCATTAAATTTCATCTGCCATTTGGATGCCCAGTCATCCAGTTTCCTAAGGTCTTCCTGCATTTTTCACAATCTGCATGTATTTTTACAACTTTGAATAGTTTTGTGTCATCTGTGAATTTAATCACCTCAGTCATGGTTCTGTTTTCCAGATCTTTTATAAATATGTTAAATATCACTGGTCAGGAAGGGGCATGGCAAAATGACGGCGTGTTCCCGGCATTGTGAAAGATGCTGATCTTCTGCTGGTTTCCCTCTTTATATTTATCCCTGAAAATATGCCTCATACAAAGAGAAAAGGGACTGTGAGGTTTCTTCCCTCGCCTACCTCAACGTCGTCCCCAATCCAGCAGAGTTTAGATCGTTTCCTCGCCGGAGCCTCTCCATTAGAGGTGAGGGGGGTGATTCCTGCTGCGGAGGAAGTCAGAGGAGTGAAGTCTCTGTTGGGACACGAAACATCTCTTTCTCCCTTCTCTGATTCCAACATTCCGCCATGTCCAGTGTTGACTGCTTTGCTGGGAGGCAGGCAACACGTTTCCGGAAGTGTAACGGGCAAGGCTCCTAGCGAGAGTCCAGCGTTGCAACGAGAGAGCCTGGAGAGTAGGACTCAGGGTGTGACTGGAGTTCTTGATACACCATTGGAGGTGAATCTGGAAAAGATTTGGGTGATGCTTCACAAGATGGAGTCAACACTTCAGAGAGGTTCTGGCGGGTCCTCTTAAAAGATTTGTTTAATAAATCCTTGGAGACGGGGGAGGTTCCATGGGATTGGAGAACAGCAGATGTGGTCCCTCTTCACAAAAGTGGTGATAGGGAAGAAGCTGGAAACTACAGGCCGGTAAGCCTCACTTCGGTTATTGGAAAAGTAATGGAAGCAATGCTAAAGGAAAGGATAGTGAATTTCCTAGAAGCCAATAAGTTGTAAGATCTGAGACAACATGGTTTTACCAAAGGTAAATTGTGCCAAACGAATCTCATTGAATTCTTTGACTGGGTGACCGGAGAATTGAATCACGAATGTGCTATAGATGTAATCTACTTAGATTTCAGCAAAGCTTTTGACACGGTTCCCCACAGGAGGCTCTTGAATAAACTTGACAGGCTGAAGATAGGACCCAACGTCGTGAACTGGATTAGGATCTGGTTGACGGACAGACGCCAGAGGGTGGTGGTAAATGGAATTTGCTCGGATGAGGGAAAGGTAAGTAGTGGAGTGCCTCAAAGATCTGTGCTGGGGCCGATTCTGTTCAATATATTTGTGAGTGACATTGCTGAAGGGTTAGAAGGCAAAGTTTGTCTTTTTGCGGATGACACCAAGATTTGTAACAGAGTGGACACCCCGGAGAGAGTGGAAAATATGAAAAAAGTTCTGCAGAAGCTAGAAGAATGGTCTAATGCTTGGCAATTAAAATTCAATGCGAAGAAATGCAAAGTGATGCACTTAGGGAGTAGAAATCCACAGGAGATGTATTTGCTAGGCAGTGAGATTCTGATATACAATGCTGCGTACGTCTAGCAGCGCTATAGAAATGATAAGTAGTAGTATATATACAGGCAGGGAGATGGATCTTGGGGTGATAGTATCTGAGGATCTGAAGGTGACGAAACAGTGTGACAAGGTGGTGGCCGTAGCCAGAAGGATGCTAGGCTGTATAGAGGAAGTTGTGACCAGCAGAAGAAAGGAGGTGTTGATGCCCCTGTACAAGTCGTTGGTGAGGCCCTAATTGGAGTATTGTGTTCAGTATCTTGCTAAGGATGTAAAAAGAATTGAGGCGGTGCAAAGAAAAGCTACAAAAATGGCATGAGATTTGCGTTACAAGACATATAAGGAGAGACTTGCTGACCTGAACATGTATACCCTGGAAGAAAGGAGAAACAGGGGTGATATGATACAGACGTTCAAATATTTGAAAGTTATTAATCCGCAAACAAACCTGTTCCGGAAACGGGAAGGCAGTAGAACTAGAGGACATGAAATGAGGTTGAAGGGGGGAAGACTCAAGAAAAATGTCAGGAAGTATTTTTTCACGGAGAGAGTGGTGGATACTTGGAATGCCCACCCGCGGGAGGTGGTGGAGATGAAAACGGTAACGGAGTTCAAAAATGTGTGGGATAAACATAAAGGACTCAATAATGTTGGAAATAGAAGTATAGGATAGGTAACCACATGTAGCCTTTATGTTTGTACTTATTGCAACCTATTGCTATATACACAGTTGATATATGTAATAGAATAATCACCTATGATTTAGTCACGCTTCCTAAATGATGGTGGTCTATGAAAGTTGATTCTATTTTCCTTTATGATGTTTCATTTTATTTGTTTTTGTTTCCTACTGTGTTTCTGAATAACAAGAGTATGTCTTGTAAAAATTTTGTAAACTCATTATAAATAAATAAAAAAATAGCACCGGTCCCAGTTCATATCCCTGCGGCAGTCCACCATTTAACCCTACCCTCTGTTTTCTGTCCAATAACCAATTCCTAATCCATGGAAGGACATTGCCTTCTAACCCATGACTTGTTAATTTTCTCAGGAGTCTCTCGTGAGGAACTTTGTCAAAAGCTTTCTGAAAATCTAAATACACTACATCAATTGGCTCACCTTTATCCACATTTTTAGTTACATCTTCAAAGAAATAAAGCAAATTGGTGAGGGGCTGAACCCATGCTGACTCTGTCTTATTAAACCATGTATGTCTACGTGTTTAGTAATTTTATTCTTTATAATAATTTTCACTATTTTCCCCGGCACTGAAGTCAGGATTTCCTGTCTGTAATTTCCAGGATTACCCCTGGAAAAATCGGTGCTACATTGGCCATCCTCCAATCTTCAGGTACTATGGATGATTTTAATGACAGGTTAGGTACTATGGATGATTTTAATGACAGGTTACAGATCACTAACAACAGAACAGCCATTTCATGTTTGAGTTCTTTCAGTACCCTGGGGTGTATACCATCCGGTCCATGTAATTTATCACCGTTTAACGTGTCTATTTGGCTCAGTACATCTTCCAGGTTCACAGAGATTTCTTTAAGTTCCTTTGCATCATCACCCTTGAAAACCATTTCTAGTACAGGTAGCTCTCTTTTATCTTCTTCCATAAAGACTGAAACAAAGAATTCATTCAATCTCTCCGCTATGTCCTTGTCCTTCCTGAACGCCCTTTTTGCTCCTTCATGATCTAACAGTCCCACAGATTCCCTCAAAGGCTTTCTGCTTCTGATGTATCTGAAAAAGATATTACTATGAGTTTTTGTCTCTGTGGCAAGTTTTTCTTCATATTCTCTTTTAACCTTTCTTTTCAGTGCTTTGCATTTAGCTTGACAGTGCTTATGTTGCTTATTATTTTCTTCATTCAGATAATTTTTCTGTTCTTTAATGTATGCTCTTTTGGCTCTAATAGCCTCTTTCACTTCACCTTTTAACCATGCTGGTAGTCATTTGCCCTTCTTTCCACCTTTGTTAATATGTGGAATACATCTGGTCTGAGCTTCCACAATGGTACAATGTTCATGCCTGATTTAAAGTCCTAACCTTTGCAGCCTGCCCTTTTAACCATTTTCCTCATTTTATCATAGTCCCTTTTTCAAAAATTAAATGCTGCTACAGTAGATTTTAGCTCAAATTTAGTCAAGTTATGATCACTGTTTCCCAGTGGATCCAACACCATTACCTCTCGTACCATGCCCTGCATTCCACTAAGGACTAGATTTAAAATAGGTCCCCCTCTTGTTGGTTCTTACACCAGTTGCTCCAAGAAGTAGTCATTCATTACATCTAAGAATTTTACCTCCCTAGCTCTCCCTGATGTAGCATTTATCCAGTTAATATTAGGGTAATTGAAATCACCCATTATTATAATGTTGCCCAATTTGCCAGCTTTCCTAATTTCTGTAAACTTTTCTTCATCTGTCTGTTCATTCTGTCCTGGCGGACAGTAGTACAGCCCTACCTGTTTACTCTTTTCCTTCACACATGGAATTTCTATTCACACTGCTATCTGTTTCATGTAGAATATTTATTTTGTTTGACTCAATTCCCTGTTTAATATATAGTGCAATCCCCCCCCCCACTCCAATTTGATCCTCTCTGTCATTGTGATATAATTTGTACCCTGATAACACATGTCCCATTGGTTGTCCTCCTTCCTCCAGGTTTCTGAGATGCCTATTATATTTACCTCTTCATTTAGCGCTATATGCTCCAACTCTTCCATCTTATTTTTTTAGGATTCTAGAATTTGTATACAGGCAGTTCAGATTGTGTTTTTTTTTCTAGCTGCTTTGAAGTTGATGGTGATAATTTGCATCCTTTACTCTGTTCTCTCATTAAACACTGCTGGTGCTCTTTCACCATTATTGAAACCTCTCTGAGATTCCCTAATGATACTGTTTCAGTAGTATCCTTCGAGGATACTCCATACTGAACCATGCACTCCTGGGTGACTGTCGGCTCCCCCCCCCCCCCCCCCCCCATTTTAGTTTAAAAACTGCTCTATTCTTTTTAAAAGTTAGCACCAGTAGCCTGGTTCCATTCTGTTCTGAAAGGATAGGGGGAGCCTGTCCTTTCAGAACAGGCTCCCCCTTTCCCAGAATGTTGCTCCATTCCTAACAAATCTAAATCCCTCATCCCTGCACCATCATCTCGACCACACATTGAGACTGCAGAGCTCTGCCTGCCTCTTGGGTCCTGCGTATGGAATGGCGAGCATTTCCGAAAATGCTACCTTGGAGGATCTGGATTTCAGTTTTCTACCTAAGAGCCTAATTTGGCTTCCAGAACCTCCCACGTTTTCCTATGTCATTGGTACTCAATGCACCAAGATAGCCGGCTCCTCCCTACCACTATCTAAAATCTTATCTAGGTGATGCATGAGGTCCATCACCTTCGCACCAGGCAGGCAAGTGACTAGGCGATCCTCATGCTCACCAGCCACTCAGCTATCTACATGCCTAATGATCGAATCATCAACTACAACAGCTGTCCTAACCCTTCCCTCCTGGGCAGAAGCTCCTAGAGACACATCCTTGGTGTGAGAGGATATTGCATCCCCTGGTGGGCAGGTCCTGGCAACAGGATTACTTCTAATTTCACCATGGTCTTCTAAGAGACCTCCCTCTTGCAAGGCAGCACAGGGGCTGCCAGACTTGGGGTTGGACTTCTCTACAACGTCCCAGTAGGCCTCCTGTATGTACATCTCTGTCTCCCTCAGCTTCTCCAAGTCTGCTACTCTAGCCTCAAGAGAATGGACTCATTCTCTGAGAGCTAGGAGCCCATTGCATGAAGCACACATGTATAACCTCTCGCCAACTGGGAGATAATCATACATGTGACATTCGATGCAAAAGACTAGATAGTAGCCCTCTCACTTATTCTATAACATGCACATAAATTCTAGGAACATCCCTGATCTACCCATGACCCTTACGCACAGATCTATAATGCACACATACATTTAAACTAAGCCAATTAGTGCTGATAATTATCACCCAATTATTGGTGCTAATTGGCTCATTATTCAAATTGTTTGGACGCCCAAAGTTGTGCATACAGTTTTAAGCACCATTTATAGAATTTTGAGATTAATGTAGGCCCCAGGTTGGCTTATTGGCAGCTGCTGCTTGTTCAATTATAGCGCCTCCTGAGTCCCTTCTTACTGGAAGGTAGGATAAACCCAAAATTTCATTGCAGATTTTAGGCAGTGCTTAGCCCTAGCTCCACCAATACTCGGCAATACCACTGTGAGAAGAAGATGAGCCTCAGTGTGACCAAAGGCTCTGGAGGGGAGGGGGAATTTAGAGTTCTATACCCTGCTGAGAAAAGAAAGAAATGGAATGATGACAAGGCCTACTCTAAAGGTCTTTGGGGGGTCACCATTGGTTTGTGGACCTTGCAATGAAAAACTCTGGTCCAACTAGTATATAGTTCCTGGCCTCCTTATTTCCACTTTTGTGAAGAGGACCACATCTGCTCATCCCAAGTCCTCAAAGACCTTTCCCTACTCAAAGAAGTATTGAACAGGTCAGAGAGCAGGGCTGCCAGTATTTCCATAAATTCCTTCAATACCTTTGGATATATCCTATCTGGCCTGCTTTTAGTTTACCTAGCTCCTCATGAATATAGGGCCTGATATTCAGTGGTACTATTGGGCTAATGCTGGGGTGGTCTATGGGCAGAGCTGGGGCAAAGAGGCAAGTTGTTCAGTTAGCACCAGTATTCAGCACTGCTATCCAGGTAAATATCCACATAACTTAGGACAGCAAAAAAGGCAGATCTAAGTTATCCAGTTAGCGATACTGAATATTGCTACTATCCAGATAACAATAGCACTATAGTACTGAGTGGAATTGAACAGGTAGATGTGAATTGCTTGTTTACTCTTTCCAAAAATATAGGGACTAGGGGGTACATAATGAAGCTACTAAGTAGTAATTTTAAAATAAATTGGAAAAATATTTCTTCTCTGGAATTTGTTGCCAGAGAATGTGGTAAAAGCAGTTGGCTTAGCAGGGTTTAAAAAAGGTTTGGACAAGTTCCAAAAAGAAAAGTCCATAAGCTTTTATTAAGATGGACTTGGGAAAATCAATCTGATGCTTATTTCTGGGATAAACAGCATAAAACCTGTTTTAGTCTTTCGGGATCTTGCCAGGTATTTGGACCTGGATTGGCCACTGTTGGCAACAGGATGCTGGGCTTAATGGAGCTTCAGTCTGTCCAGTATGACAATGCTTATGTTCCTTATGCTCTTATCTGGAAAATCAGTGCTGGCTACTCTCTGGATACTGGCACTGCACATCTGCATTTGTTTTAGCTGCAGTGGCCTTTGTTGAAAAATAATGCTGACCACTGTGGCTCACTATCAGGCCAACAGTCTTTTGGAAACTGTTTGAGGTTTACTATTCCTATTTCTGTCCATTTTCAGTGTCTGTCCATTTTCAGTGGTCCAGTTCTTCCTCTCTGACTGCTGAACAGAAATATTTGTTAAGCAGTACTGCCTTTTCCTCCTTAGACTCTGCATATTTCTCTCCTTCACTTTTGAGTCTCTTAATGTCATTTTTGCAATTCTTCTATACTATCACGTTATTAAAAAAATTTCTTGTTCCTCTGTTTTACTATTTTTCTTTCTATTCCCATCTTCCTTCTACTCACTAGTCTCCCAGCTTCCCTTAGCCTTTCACGATATTGTTGCCTGTCTTCCTGTTTCTGCAATCTTTTTTATGAAAGGAAAAGGGATGGGATATGATATACCGCCTTTCTGTTGTTACAATCAAAATGGTTTACATATTACATACAGGTACTTATTTCATACCTGGGGCAATAGAAGGTTAAATGACTTGTCCAGAGTGATGTCTTACTGTTGCTGAAATATTTTTTACTTATTAACACTAACCTTTTTTCCTTACCTTTTCAACTATAGGTACTTCTTTTAAAAAAAAATCCAATGACCACTTTTTTTTCTCTTACCTCTAATTGCTTCCCTAATAAAAAAATGTTTTCTTCCCTTAAAGTATTTCATTTCAGTTTTGTTCTCTTAGGCTTCTATGGCTGGTATCATTATCATTATGGCTGTCTTGGTCATGCAGCGTCCAGGTAGATGGAACCAACATTTTAGCCATTGTGTTTTGGCTTTCTTCAGGGTATCCAGAGTTATTTTATGTGGTGGATTCTGAACCTGAGTGGCTGACGGTGTGTTTTTAATCTGGAAGATGGGAGGTTTTGGTGGGAAATTGAGGTGGGAAAGTTTGTTGGTCAGAATTTAAATTTTGTTGGAAACATTGGGCAGGAAAATCTATTGGAAACATTTCAGGCTCTGGAAGGAGGAAGAGTCTGTTGACCACATTCTTTGGGAGTGGGCTTGGGTGTGGAAAAGACATTTGTCTTTCAGACAAGCTTTTCTGCTCAATTTCCTATGAATGAGCAGTTGTCATGTTTTGTGTAAGATGAGCCCTAAGTCTCCATTGAAGTTAGGTGGGTATATTTATTTATTTATTTATTATTCATTCATTCATGACATTTATATCCCCCATTGGCCCGAGTAGAACTCAGGTTCAATGTGGCTTACATAACAATTAGAAAAACAAGAACATGTTCAAAATATATTAACAGAAAGTAAAATACATCATATAATGTTAGATGAGTAAAACCAGCAGCAGTGGTGGGAAGATCAAGAAGTAAAAGGCACGAGGCCACAATGTTCAGACACACACTGTCGGCTCTGCCGATCCCCTGCCCTTCTGACATCAACTTCCTATTCCGGGGCAGGGGAATGGCAGAGACAGTGTGTGTCCTAGCATTGCAGCCCTGCACCTGCTACTCATTGCTGTGCCCGAGATGCTGTTGCTGCTCATTGGGAAAAGTGGCTGTGGCCATGGGAGAGAGGCGGGAGATGAGTGGGGAAGGAAAAAAAAGGTGCCGGTACACCGTACTGGTGCATATTGACACAAAAAAAGCCCTGAGGCTAGGATTAGCTGAGATAGACAGGAGTAGTGGGAGGTGGGATGAGGTAAAAATTAATGCTATGAGTTTATTTGAGAACAGTGCTTATTTCCATAAAGGCTAGACTGAAGAAGTGAGTTTTCAATAGACTTCAGAATAACAAATAATCGTCGGTGTATTTGATGGTCTTAAGTAAGGATTTCCAAAATTTAGTGCCTTGATATGAAAAGTTAGCAGTATGGATTCTTTTGTAGGTTACTTTCTTACAATTCGGGAAATATATGATAAGATATTCTGTAGATGATATAGAGGCATTACATGAGGGTAAATCAATGAGGTTGATCATGTACAGTATATTGAAGCCGAACCATTCAAACTTTTTTGATTGAAGGTACATAGCTTGAATGATATTCTATCTTTTATTGACATCCAATGTAAATTGTACAAAAGGGGGTATTGTAACTTGCTTTCTCTACTCCATCGCTGATTCTTCTCGGCCACCAAAGATCTTTTTCTGGGATTTTTGTGTCATCAAATCTAATTCTATGGCCGATGACACAAAGATCATAGAAACAGAAGATAGCAAGATATCCATATAACTTCAGTGGATACAAAGGGCTTATCTTAAAGCATGACAACCATTTATTCATGGGAAGTTTCATATAAAAATGACTGGCGCTGAAGACAAATGTTTCCCCCCCACCCCAACTCCCGGAGTTGTAAGAATGCAATCAACAGACCCTCCCTCCTTCCTGGGCCTGAAATTATTCCAACAGATTTTTCTGCAACAAACTTTCTCACTTCAATTTTCTGCCTTCCAGAATGAAAAGACTGCTCCTGTGAAACTATCCACCTCAAACCCCAGCCAGGCACATTTGAAAACCCACTATATAAAGACAATCCTGCAAACTTACAGCACTTCCTGAAGAAAGCCACAGCACGGTGGCTGAAATTTTGGTTCCACTTACTTGGATGCGGCATAACCCAGACAGTTGCAATGATCATTCAGTTCTGCTCTCCGCTCTTCTACATCCCTTAGATTTTCCCATCAAGCTAACAGTAATTTGAGGCACTCAAGGTAATATGCATGATATACTTTTTCAATGCATATTATTAATGTGCATTTAATGTACTATACACTAAAGGCTCTTTAATGAATAGCATCTTAAAGTGCTATTATAATGAATACTAAAAAGACATGTTAATTGCAGCATTGATGATGGGGATGTAGATTTTTTAAAATATTTGATTTGTGTTATATTTAAAGTTAATTTAACATACTTTTAAATATTAATAGTTTCATTTATATTTTATTTCAAAGTTCACATTAATGGGGAAAAGTTCATGTTTTCATGAATGTGTGAATGATATATTAATATCTTTTAAAGCTGTTTATTAAACAGGTAGAGAGACCTGTAACATAGGGGTCCTTTTACTAAGGTGTGCTAATGGATTTAGTGTGCGCTAAATGATAAGAAGCCCATTATATTCCTATGGGCATCTTATCATTTAGCGCGTGCTAGCCCTGTTAGTGCACCTTAGTAAAAGGACCCCATAATGTTATATGTTTGTAACTAACAAATGTCTAATCATATAAATTATTGAATAAATACATGTAATAAAAATCATTATTGTAGAATGATATTAATAATTTCGATCTGTGTTTTCAAAATGTGCAAGGAGATGGCTGCAAGATATATTCTTAACTATACCGAAAACAGGCACCACTTTCTACAAATAGCCATCAGAAAGTATCCTGAAGTCTGGAATATTCTTTCTAATAAAAATGTGTGTACTGTGTGTGGAAGTGAATTTCTAACCAGATGGCTGGAATGTGTGAAGTTTATGGATATGAAAAAGGTAATTTAAATATTCATACCTATCGATTCTATGATTTTTCAGTGTAAGCTTGAGTTATTCAGTTGAAATAACAATTTCTGTGAGTAGTATTGATGAGGTCAGTATTAAATCCAGTTCAGTTAGGAAATTAGGGCCCCTTTTACTAAACCACACTGGCAATTCCTGGCATGGCAATGCGGACAAAGCCGCCTTTGAATAGGCTTCGTTGGCATTGCCGGTGGGAATCCCGCTTTGGTAAAAGAGGCCCTTAATGAGATAAATTGCTAGTTTTAAATTTCAGGGCATGGCAAGCAGTTTGTTTTTAACTAGGCAACTTGTATAGGAAAAGTGTAACCATTTGAGTATGGAAGAGATTGTAAGCATTCTGGTAGTATAGCCACCAGTACTTGCTGTTATGATTCTGCCGGTTTGGCTGAGGGGGAGGGGGGACGTCTCTTCTGATTGGCTGCCAGGGGTTGTGCTGACGTCAGGGGATAGTACTTTAGCCTGCAGCTGAAGTTTCTCTGCTTTTGCGTTACTTACTTGGTGGTAACAGGAAAGCCTGATAGGTTTCTCTCAGAACGTGCTCTAGGTTCTGACAGGGATCTGTGTTGTATTAGAGTATTCTTTTCCTTCCCTCTGGGTTAGCTGCTGCTGTGTGTGTGTGTGCGTAGCTCTGTAATCAGGGTCAGCTGCTCGTTTGTTTAGTGGGGGCTGGGCATTGCTCAGCCTCCGGGGCTCTGGGCTGAGTGAGAGCTTCTCCTTTGTTTGTTTGTTTAAGGATTTCTCTTCCCAGTGTCCCGGCCTGCTGGCTCAGTGAGTTTAACCCTTTGTGTACTGTGTGTATTGTATTCCTGCCTCTGCCAGTGTGTTTGTTGGATGGGCCCCACTCCCTCTCGGGAGGGGAAGCGTTCTCTCTGATTGTTTGTTGATTTATGGCACTCTCTCTCTGCTGGCTCTACAAGCTTAACCATTTGTGTTCCGTGTGCCTCTGTCTACAGTGGGTTTGAGGCAAAGGCTTTCTGCCTTCCTTTTGTGTCTGGTTCCTCTGGCTTCTGCCTGGGGCTCCTACCCTGGTGTGGGGGGGGGGGGGTTGCTGTGTTAGTTCCCCTGTCCTGCGCTAGTCCCCTGCGTGGGCGTGGCCCGCTCTGGTCCTTTTTTTCCCCCTCTGCCCTATTGCTGGTGTTCAGCGCGTGTCTAGCATCTTGGGGCCCTCTGGGTTCTTTCACCCCTACCTGTGTGTGATTGGGTTCCAGTTCAGCCATGAGGCTCGCACGAGTGGCTCTGTGTGCGTGGGTTCCGGTTCGGCCGCGAGGCCCGCCTGTATGCCTATTTCCCTTCTTCCTGAGGGACTGTGGGGAGGGGTAGCTTAGGGGGTATTGTGTAGCTGGGGTGTGTGGTGGTGGGTCGGTCTCCCCTTGGCCTGGGTCGGTGCCCTGCTGGCCTCGGCCAGGGCCCAAGGGCTCACGACCAACCCAACGGATTACACTTGCTAAGTTCCACTATATGATGTCTTTCCCTCCCCAGCTTACCCATACTCAGTGGGGAAGGGGAAGACATTGTATAGTGGAACTTTGCAAGTAAAATGTTTTTAATAAGGCTGCAAGTTAATTGAAGTTAACTACGCGATTAATGCATCAATCACTAACCGCGATTAAAATTTTTGAACCGTGATTGACGAATTTAATCACATTTCAGCATCTCCTGTCTTCTCCAAATGTCTCTTCTGCTCTCTTCCACTCCTGATCCCTGTCCTCAGCATGATGCAGCATCTTTCCTTCCAACCAGGATTCGACATCACCCCCTGCACATCAGCCTACCTTAAAGATGAGCTTCTGCTGGTTCCCCATCAGTAGCACTGGTACATATGCTGCCTGAAGTCTGCTCAAAAGCTTTCCCTCTGGTCCGTTTGCCTCCTCTGATATCACTTCCTATTTGTGCATGGGCAGGATGGGTCAGAGGAAAAGTTTCGGACCTGGCCGCAGGCAGCTACTGTCAGGGACCAACAGAAGGCCACCTTGAAGGAAGACTGGGGGGAGAAGGGAATTGAGAGGGGGCAGATGCTGAACCCTGAGTGGGGAGAGTGGAGTGAGCTGCAGACCTGCAAGCAGAACTGGAGGGGTCACCAGTGGAAGCTATTGCCAAAGCAGTACACTCTAGCAGCCAAGAAAAGAACTTTGTGTTGCTACTCATGAGGGTGGATGGGAGGGAGGGTGAGGTGTTGAACAATAGGAGGGAGGGAGAGAGAAAGAAAGAGATAATGGACCTAGGGGAAGAGGAAAGGGAGGGAAGGAAGATAAAGGGAGATATGTTGGATCTGGGGAGAGGGAGAGGGAGATTATCAGTCCTTTAGGGAAGGGGGATGGGATTTGATATACTGCCTTTCCTAGGTTATAATCAAAGCAATTTACATATTATGTAAAGGTACTTATTTTGTACCTGGGGCAATATTGATTTAAGTAATTTGCTCAGAGTCAGAAGGAGCTGCAGTGGGAATAAATAAATAAAATAAATAAATAAACAAACTTCAAACATGCGATTAATCACAATCAAAATTTTTTAACTGTGCAATTATTGCGATTAAACATTTTAATCAAAATGCAGCCCTAGTTTTTACTACTACTGGTCTGTTGGTTCAATAATGCTTTGATAATGAATGTGACTGTTGGGCAGACTGAATAGACCATACAGGGCTTTATCTGCCATCATTTACTATATAACTATGTTCTTCTACATTTCTTGCATGCTACCTCTTATGCTTTTATTTTGTTTGGAGAAGCATATAGGTTTCCTCTTTCTCTCCCTGCTTTTTTTATTTTCACTTTCCTTACTTAAAGATCTGTTGCCATATTAATAGCTGCTTTCAGCTTAGACCACTGGCCTTCCACTTCTGTGTCTATCCATCCTGTTAGCTGTTTCTTCAGCTACTCCCCGATTTTACTAAAGTCAGCTTGTTTGAAATCTAATGCTTTAAGGTTCTGTGTGTCTGCAGTCTGCAAATCAAACCATATTTCATAGCATCCCTCAGATCAATCCAGAGACTTGTGGTTTTCAGATCCATGGCAGCTGCCATGGATCCCTAAACCACAAGTTTCTGGATTGATCTGAGGCACTAATGGAAAGAAAAGTAACAGTAAGAACTATTTTTTCTTTATGTGATGATCTCTATTTCCTAGGTGAGCACCCACCCAGACATTAGAAACACTTTCTCCATTTGTGGACGCAAGATCTAATATCATCACTTCCCTTTGGCAAGCATCCACAATCTCTCTGCTTCTTTCTGATTCTGTATATGACCCCCCCCCCCCCAAAAAAAAAAAAAAATGCCTCTGTTGCCAAGCAGGTGGTAGGATGATCTCCTGGGAATCACTATGGTATTGGGGGCTGATAAAGCTAGCCCAGTGGGTGGAAATAGGGGGGAGGGAGCCCAGCCTTCAGAGGCAGATCAAGAGCTCAATAAAAGAAACTGTGATCCCCCTGCTTTGACCCTGAGAACTGAGGGGGTCCCAGATCTGAAGAGGAAAATCTTGAAAGAACTGGCTATTACAACTTGTACCATGGAGCATAGGGGCTTACATTAGATCCCTCAGCGTGAGGAACCTAACAGCAAGGAGAAGTACCTGGCAAAAAAGGACACCCCAGGTGGGAGGGAGGGGTGCGAAGGAGCCTCCCTTCCCGACAGGATTGTTTGCCAGTTGTTTGGGAAGGATCCTTGATGTGGGATGGGCCAGACTTGTATTGGAATATGACCAATGGGATTTATGGCCTCTTATTCACCTATATTGTAAAGGCCTGATATTCAGTGCTATTTAACTGGCCTGGAATGGCTCCTGACTGGTTAAATTGTGCTTAGTCGGCTAAGTGCTAATATTCAACATGAGCTAACTGGTTATCTTCGTTGAATATTAGCACTTAGTGCACAGGGCTAACTGGCTATATCGTATGATATAGCTGGCTATCCGTGAATATTCAAGTGCTGGCTGGCTAAGTTTAGCGGGCAAATCAGACCGCATAAATAGCGGTTCTATCTTTGCCCACTATTAATTGGCCAGCACTGAATAGTCACATATCTGGTTAAGTTACAGCCAGCCAAAAAACCCCCCAGATATTCAATGCTAGTCATTGGACATGGCCTGGGATTGAATATCTGGGGTCAGCGCCTCCGTCGGCAGCTAATTGTGCTGCCTGTGACCGACTGAATATTGGGGGGTAAATACTGAGGATGCTCTATAAACTGTTGGCTTGGTTGAAGTTGCTACAGTAAAAGAAGAGTCCAAGGTTTACTTACTGTGACTGCTGTTTCATTATTTCTGAGTGAACTCGTATACACCTTAGAGTGGGATAACCCTTTGGCCCCCAGGCTGCGCCCAGCTAATCTGCAGAAAAATCTGTTTTGTGAATCTTGATCCTGGGTACCTGATCTGGGGAGCTTAGCCAGCAATCCTGACTGAGGGGTAAACCAGGGTTATAAAATGGTGCCTGTAACATGGGGCGAAAGGGTAAATCTCCCTGGGACAGAGACACTGATAAAGAGATATTTTGGGGGGACTGAACGTTTTTGAGGACTGTAACTCATTCTATGTGGAGATAGTGAAACCAGATGCCCAGACTTATGTGGAGCCCTACTTTAGAGAATGAGCCACATGGAGAGACCTTTGCACAGCCAAGCACAAGGGACTGTATCATCTGGGGTCAAGTTGGATGGAAAAGGGTCTGAAGGAACATGGCGGCTGTTCTCACTGGCGGAACAATCTGCCAAAAGAGAAGGAAATTGCCGCCACTGTTTCATCATCGGTGGCGGAACCGTGCTAATGTCATTACGCCTGGTGAAGGAGCTTCTGTTGGGGAGGAGAGTGATACAGAGCAGGACCACACCTGGGAGTATAAGGTGCATTGAAAGAGTGGAGCGAGAACGTGGAGATGCTGAGGAAAGTGAGAAAACTATAACGAAGTTGGGAGCAGGATTCTATGAAGACCTGAGCATGATGCATTGGCTGATGGCCCTAGTCAAAATATCTGTGGAGGATGGGAGCCCAGTGGGTCAGATTGCGTGTGGCAGATATGAGACCCGCAGGGATCCCTTGGCTATTCAGCTAAGGTGCTACGCATGTGGATGCAAGTTTTTTTTGAACGAGGGAGTACCCAAGACAGTGGTGATCGCCCATCCAGAAGAAGATACATTGGACTTGGAAACTGGATTGGATGCCAGTCCAGCCAGATTAGAACCTGGGCTAGCTCCCTCAAGTGTGAAAGGGGGTTGGTCCAAGGAATGAGCAATTTAAGGAGGGCTCCCTCTGAGTCTAGGAGCTTTAGGAGCAGTGAAAAACCTTCAACAGTTGTCTTGAGTAATGTGAAGACTGCACATAGAGGACCTGGGATCAAGGCCAAGAGACCCAGGATCAAGGAGCACTGGCGAACCCACCACCTAGTCCTGCAGAATCAGATCAGTGCCGATGGCCATCAGGGCAGGGAAACCGGTGAAAGGAGGATGTGGTCCATGATGAAGTTTGTGGACCAGGAGCCAGAGAATGTGTAGCGGGGATGGATCTCATTACTATCTTTCTACATCTGATGGGAACATTGACTCACTCCCCATTTGAAGGACCACCAAGCTATCAGCAGGAGTCAGGGCAGCCGAGGTGTATTCTAAAAGACTTAAAAACTAGGTTGCCTCACCCAGAGACTCTATTTCAGTATTTGTGCCTGAACTTTAGGAAAGTTTGATCCTGCTGCTCCCACCGAACTTACCACTGAGTGAGCTGTACAAAGTCCAGACATAAGTGTGTTTCTCTGGAGTGCTGAGGCTTCCTGCAGTTGTTCAGAGGCCACTGACTGCCTTCTCGAGCATCTACTGGGGAGAAAGAGTCCAGATGGATGCGAGCACCTCTCCTAGATGAGCATTTACGGGATCATTGGATTGAGCCCGGGAGAGCAGGTGATGAGAAGCTGCCTAAATTGAGGCTGGCGGATCATTACCTAAGGCGCCTGGTGTGGGACCTGTGGTGGCTATGGTATCCATATATCTCCCTGCAGGTGATAAGTGTGGTGGAGACCCAATGGGAAGAATGGATCCGAGAAGACATCTTTAACAGAAATAGACCAGATCCAACCTGCAGGGCATATAGCCTGGAGGACCTTAGCTACCGGGGGCTGGTACAACAGCAATGATTGGACTGTCAGATTGGTTGCTCTATTAGGAAACACTTTGTGGAAGTGGTCAACAAACACCACACCAGAAAGTACTAGTGTCACCTGCACATTGCTGGGAGGCGTTTCTGTAAAATAACCTGACCCTAAATGGTATTGGTGAAGGGTAAATTCAGAGCATGTGAGAAGTTCCAAAAACCTGTGAAAAGATGAAAAGGGGTTGTTTGTGATGTGAGGAGAAGTGAAGAAACTACTTTTCTGGTATAAGAGAAATGGAGGGGGGATACCCAAAGAAGTTGTTTGTGGAAGTGTAAGAATGTTCTGAAAAAAAAAGTAAAATATAAATGTGAAGGGAATAAGGGTGAGAGTGTTAACCCATTCCTTGGTTTGTTGTAATGTAATTGTGTTGTAATAATTAATCAGAAGGGTTTGTTGAGCTGTAATTCTGTTGAAATACATTAATCAAGAGAAGCTGAAGTGGGGGGGGGGGGGGGGTCATGTGATGGCAGCGACCTGAGTGGACGCCTGTTGGCTGCTCTTCCCGTTCCTACTGATAAATTGGCTTCAATATCTGCTCCCCCCCCCCCCGTGACGGACCCAAATGGTGGCAATTCGCAGTGTCAAAGTGTAGGGCACAAAGTGATAGAGTTTGGGGCACCCCGGAAAGCCTACAACCAAGGAATGCTGGCGAAGACCCCGCAGCCTGTGCGAGAGCGCGGAGGCGTACACGCGGCCAAGATGGTGGCGGAACAGGGATAATTGGGGTGCGCTGCCTCTAAACCCGTGTTCACACTACAAGAGGCAGCAATAAAAGAAATTACATGGAATTTGGTGGACATTTTGGACGATAAGCTGTGTAACTTACATGCTGCTATGGACGAGCTTAGGGAGAGCATGGCCTCACAAAATACGCGCATACAACAGGAGGAGGACAGGATTTCGCAACAGGAGGACGCAATGGCAGACATGGCCTCCCAGGTCGCAGGGCTAGAGAAATGCTGCAGACTGCTGGAGGAGAAAGTGAAGGACCAGGAGAACAGAAGTCGTCAAAATAACATCCGAATAATAGGGCTGCCGGAGTCTGTGAAGTACAGGGAAATCTGGGACTTACTACTACTACAAATCATTTCTATAGCGCTACCAGTCATACGCAGCGCTTCACAATTGAACATTTTTTGTTTATAATATCCTGCCCATCTATCAATCTAGGTGGTTAACAAAAAACACACATAATCCCAATGACATAAAAAATAAGACATCATAAAATACAATCAAAAATAACAATACTATCATCAAATCAACAGAGTAAAATAATATAAATTATCAGCTGTCAAATATGAGCATCACTGCATCCTAACCCACTGAGAAGGCTTGTTTCCAAAATGAAAGTAATAATGGTATTGACCATAAATATAGGGGAAAAACATTCCATGTATTGCATGTAGCACTATTTCTACGTATATCTTTGGTAGTACTCAAAGTATTTTATAAGAAATTTGATTCTCACAAAGCCTTTTTTAAAATGCTAGTCTAGTTTTACAAACCTGGACCCAAATGCCTGTTTTGCTGTCAAGATGACTTATACAAATTTACGCTCTATATATTCAGAGGGTAATTTTATAACACAGCACCTAGGATAAATGGACAGGGTGGGGCCTATTTTGAGCCTATTTTGTAAAGACAATAGGCTATCTTTCATAATTAAAATATTAGCTCAAATCCTGCAGAAATAGTGCCTAGATTGAAGGGGTTGCAGCAGCCATTTTGAGAAAGGAGCTGCAACGGGCAGGAGTGAGTGGACATTGCTCCTAGTAATAAAACCCGGCTAGACCATTAGAGATTTAAACAAAGGTGGGCCCTAGGGGCCTATGGGGTGGGAGGTGGTTAAAGGGCCTGGTCTGGGGCTTATTGAAATGGGGCGGGGAGTGAGGGGGCCCAGGAATCCCATAAGCCGCTACTCGGGAGTTAATTGGGCACCGGCTGATAATCAGACCATTGCCCAGTTAGCTGCTTGGTTAAAGTTAGGACAGCCTTTTTCTTGTTCTAACTTTATCCACTTACTTAACCAGTTAGCAGTGTGACGATCACCACTATGGGGTGAATTCTAATTGCACCTAAAAAATTGGCGCTGAAAAAAAATTGGTTAAGCCCCACCTGTATTTATATGTGCGTGACTCAAATCCACGCCCATAATTTGCCCCAAACCACCTCTGACCCTCCCATTTCTGCACCCTTTTTTACCGAACATGTGTAAAATTTAGGTGTGGATCATGTGCCTAAATTTACGTACGTACATCTTAAATGATTCCAATTAGTGCCAATAATTGCTTGTTAAAAAGAAAATTATGGCACTAATTGGCTTGTTATTCAATTAAATTGCATGCACAAATTGGGCATGCGCCCAAATTTGCATGCAGAATTTTTTGAAACTTTTATAAAATTAGTGGGTAACTAGTTAAGTATTGGTTTGGCTCAAGCTCCGCCCATGGACTGCTCTAGTGCAAGGGCAGTAAGAGTTAATATTCAGCAGCACTATCCGGTTACGTGCTACTGAGTATCAGCAGATTGGCAGAAAGGAACTGTTTAAGCCTCCTGCCTGGTTAAACCCCTTTAAATATTGGACAGTTATCTTTAATCCCAAATTTCAAATGAACAGAATTCTAATGATATAATTCTTGTTTCACTTACACTTAGGGGCCTTTTTTGTTAAGCTGAGGTTAAAGTTTCAGTTATCACGCAGTAATGTGGGATAGTGCCACGCAGTAGCTGCAAATTTAACGTGACACCTATTGCAGGCATTCCCAGTGTTTTCATTGCAGGTTGTGTGTTTTCATTAACATGAACTACCTAATGTCTTTCAGCATTGCCACTCTCTGCCTATGCCACACTCCCGACACAAGAAGCACATAGGGCTCTTTTACAAAGCCATGGCAGTGATTCCCAGTGCGGCAAATGTGTTGAAGCCCATTCAATTCTTATGGGTTTCATTGCATTTTCTGCACGGAAATCACTACCATAGCGGCTTTGTAAAAGGAGCCCTTAATGCGCAGAAACTGATAAATTACCACAAAACCCCTTAACGTGGCTCTGTACTTGCAGTTACCATGCAGTAAATAGCACCTTAAGGGGTCCTTTTACTAAGCTGCAGTAAAAGGAGGCCTGTGCTACCATCGGTGCATGTTTTTGACTTGTGCTGAGGCTCCCTTTTACCGCAGCAGGTAGAAGGCTGTCTCTTTTTTTTTTTTTTTTTTAAAGAAATGGCCATGCGGTAAGTGAACCACTTACCGCAAGGTCATTTCAGGGGCGGAGCACTTACCATTTATGGTAAGGGCTCCTGCACTAACTTGGTGGTAACTGGGCAGCGCGTGACACTGCCCAATTACCACACTAGGGGTGGGAACTACTGCCGGGCTCCTATGGTAGTGTGGTTCAGGGGCGTAGCCAGACTTCGGCGGGAGGGGGGTCCAGAGCCCGAGGTGAGGGGGCACATTTTAGCCTCCCCTGGCGCCGCCGACCCCCTCGCCATTTTTTACCCACCCCCCCCCACCGCCACCACCACCACCACCTTTGACCCCCCCCTGGTGCCAACCCTTTCGACCCCCAGCTTCTGTTTCTGTGAGTCTGGCATCCTGCTTGTTGTACGTTGTACGTGCAGGACGTCAGATTCACAGAGGCCTGCCCTTGCAGATCAGCAATGCGGCTGCGCCGGAGAGGAGGACTTTGGCTGGCGGGGATTGGGGACCCCTGCCAGCAAAGGTACCCGACGACGTTGGCTGCAGGAGAGGGGGTCGAAGGGGTTGACGGCGTGGGGGCCAGGGCCAAATCTACAGGGGCCCATGCCCCCGTGGCCCCACGTAGCTATGCCCCTCTACTCTTTACTAAAACGGCCCCTAAGTGCGTAATGCAGTTTAATAAAAGGGGCCCTTAGTTTCATGTTTTAAAAAAATATATGAGCAAATGTATTTATTGTTCACAATACTATTCTCTGGATTGCATTTTCCAACCACTTTTTTTTTTTGGTAAAGAAAATGAAGACATTGAGGCGGTATGGTGATGCACGTGTCATACCCGTGAGAGTTACACTTTGCTCATACAATTGCTATAAACAGGAGGATGAGCAATTCTTTGCCATTGCAGTGATTTGAAACATGATCAATCTACCCCGGTAATGGATGAGACCGTTCTTTTATTTGCATTGTTTTCAATGATTAATGCTTATTTGATTGTTCAACATTAAGAAAAAAAATGATTGTACATGAATAATCAAGATGTGTTTGATTTTAGTCAGTTGTAGCTTTGTTCTTTTTCGGAATTTAGAGCTGAGTTCTGAAAGCACATTGGTTACATTGTATCTGATATGTAATATTAACGTGTAATTTGTTAAAAGTTATTGATTTCCAGATCTTTGTTTTTGTACTAGTGCTAGCAAGAAAATAAATTTTGAGTAGTTTGGAGACTATTTTGTGCTTGTTCACCTTCTAATCCAATCTAATCTAATAGAATGTTTATATTTCATGACTACCTTATCAGTTCAATGTGGATTACATAGAAAGAAGCTGGGTATACCCAATAAAATACAAATGGTACCTCCTTATACTCAATACATTAAAAAAATCCTACATAGAAAAATATCAATCAACAACCTATAACGTATATCTTTCAAATAACCAGGTTTTCAGTGATTTACAAAATAAGAGATAACTATTCAGATATCTAAAATCCACAGGCAAATCATTCCACGTTTTTATTGCTGCAAAAGTGTGACTGTCAAATTTACAAGCAGAATAGATCAGGCTAACTGCCATAATCTGCAATATTTGAATCTTCTTTAAAGGTATACACACATCCAACACATAACAAAGTACAGAAATCCAACTGGCTTAATATCAAAGCGTGCACGATCAGTTTAAATTGGACACCTTCAAAATGATGCCTAATCCTTCTTATACACTGTAAATAAAGAAAAACTTTCTTTGTAAGCAAATCAATAGAAATCAAACAAAATAAAACATGGAAAAGAAAATAAGATGATACCTTTTTTATTGGACATAACTTAATACATTTCTTGATTAGCTTTCGAAGGTTGCCCTTCTTTGTCAGATCGGAAATAAGCAAATGTACTAGCTGACAGTGTATATAAGTGAAAACATTCAAGCATTACTATGACAGTCTGACAGGGTGGGAGGATGGGGGTGGGTAGGAGGTATGCATGGGGACATCAAAGCATATCATTGATATTCTAACAGGATGGGTGTGGATAGGTGAGGGGAATACAGCTTTATGGTTTATAATGGGCTAGGAACCCCAGATCCTTGTTAAGTCCTTTCTGTTGGGTGTTAAAATATTCATTCATTCTGACTTCAAAGGTCTTACATTCTTGTATGGTTTTAAAGTTACCTTTCAGGATTCTCACTGTGAAGTCACTGGTACAGAGTCCTGGTCCTGTAAAATGCTGACCAACAGGTGTGGGAACCCTACTGGCACCAGTAAGGTTTGTAAGCAAAGTAACTTGTTTTTCAAAGGAAGGATTGCTATCTAGCACAACTTCCAGGATTTTTATATCTGTCTCTAAAAGAAAACAGACTCTATTAATTGTCAATGTGTGACAAAAAGTGGTCTGTTTTGAAGGATATAATAGGAAAATTTAGTTTTTTCTAAATTCATTTTTAACCTATGTGCAACTATCCATTTTTGAAGTATATTAACATTATGTTCAGCCTTGGAGTTAATCAAACACAGTATCCTCTATCGGCAAGTCCTATTCCCTAAAGATCATTTGCCCTTTTGATATCAAACAACCTCCTTGCCCCCTAGTTAGCCTTCACCACCCAGCAAGGCAATCAGCTCCTCACCCGAGTTCTTTATCCTATCAAGCCAGTCATCTGCTCCTCCCAGCCTGTATCCAGCAAGCCAGTCAGACCAACCCCAGCTCCTATCCCCACCACATCAAGCCAGTCAGTGATGCTTCAGCCCCTACCTCTGCAAGCCAGTCATTCTCTCTGCAGCCAGTAGCTTAGTAGTGAGTCAGTCCACCCCTAGCCCCTATCCCCCTGCAAACCAGTCAGTAACCCCCAACTCTTATCCCCTAAAAGCCAGTCATCTACCCCCCCCCCCCGCAGCAAGCCAGTTGGCCCACAACTCTACCCCTGTAAGCCAGTCAGTGGAACCCTAGCCCCTATTCCTGTAAGCCAGTCGGTACTCTCTAGTAAGCAAGTCATTCCACCCCACAGACTATTTATCTTTAGGGATGCTAACATTTTGACAGAGAAAAACCTGACTCCTGCCTTGCCCCGAGCTCCTCCCTTGCCCCACCCCATCTCTTGCCTACCAACTGTTGCACCCTTCTCCCACACTGCCCCTCTATAACCAACTGTCTACACTAGGGTTGCCATCTCAGAAGAAAGAAATTGACACATGTATGTATTTTTTTTTTGTTACATTTGTACCCCGCGCTTTCCCACTCATGGCATGCTCAATGTGGCTTACATGGGGCAATTGAGGGTTAAGTGACTTGCCCAGAGTCACAAGGAGCTGCCTGTGCCTGAAGTGGGAATCATACTCAGTTCCTCAGTTCCCCAGGACCAAAGTCCACCACCCTAACCACTAGGCCACTCCTCCACTATGGTTATTTCACAAACCCTGACTGATGTTGTGACAAACTAAACTTGTATTACAGTTTTATGGCCCTTCAGTAAGGCCAACACAATCCCTCCACTGGATAACAGTATGCACAAACTAATGGAAAGCACACTCGGAATCTTACCATGCCATAACAGCACTAACTCTCAGGACTAAAGAGCAACAACCTTGTGAAAAGACAGCACTATAAATATTACATTGGGTCCTAAAACATCAATACACCATCTAGTGATAAGACAGAACAAATGGAACTGCTACAGATCTGTAAACAGAAATTACATGCTAGTGGAATACTGTGCCTTGGCCACACTCATAAAATACAGACAGACCCTTAGCAAATATGAAACAAGGGACCACAGATCAGTAATAGAGCTATGAAGGCAAAAAACTGTAAACCCGAAGATGTTCGACTTGCATATATACAGTAATACAAAAGAAACTAAAACTGAAATCCTAAATATCAGAGATTCCAAAGCTGAAATGTTCCAATTAAGAAATTCAAAATAAAATACTTTTTTCTACCTTTGTTGTCTGAGCATTTTATTTTTCCATTCGATTTGGTCCAAGGAGCTTTTCTGCATTTGCCTGTTTTTCTAGGATCTCCTGTCCATTTGACATTTCTCTCCAATTTCCATGTCCACCATCCATCTTCTCTCTACATCCCTATGTGTCCTGTCCAGCATCTCTCTGTGTCCCTGTTTCTATCCTCCCCATATGTTCATTATCTGTCCTCTTAGTGTCCCTATCCTCCCCTTATATTCAGCATCTCCCCTCTGAGGCCCTATAATGCCCTATACAGCATCTCCCCCTTTGTCTTCCTATCCATCCCTCCTGTGTGCAGCATCACCCTTCTGTGTCCTATCCTTCTGCCTATGATCATTGCTCCTCTGTGTCCCTATCCCACCCCTTTTCCAGCATTGCCCCTCTGTTTCCCTGTCTCTATGTTTACTCCATGCCTAGCATCATTTCTTTGTGCCCTGTCCCTCCCCTTTCGATTTGCTTCCTCCTGAACCTCCCTTTCTCTTCTTTGCCATTTCTTCCTTTTACCCTCCCTGGCCCTAGTGTCTGTCCTCTTCTATTCCACTACCTTCCGAGCTAGTCTGTCTCTTCCCTCCTGTTCTTACTCCCTGGGTCCAGCATCTCTCACCCTCTCTTCCTTTCCCCCAATCTGGTCTCTCTCCCCTCTTATCCCCCCCTTCCCAGTGGGTCCAGAACCTGTCCATCTCCCTCCCTCCCTCCCTCCCTCCCAGATCCAG
Source organism: Microcaecilia unicolor (assembly GCF_901765095.1). Lineage (NCBI taxonomy): Eukaryota > Metazoa > Chordata > Amphibia > Gymnophiona > Siphonopidae > Microcaecilia > Microcaecilia unicolor. The sequence goes on from NC_044031.1 coordinate 536,737,727, forward strand.
CATATCTCCATCTCCCTCTCCAGGTCCAACATATCTACATCTTCACTTTCCCCACCCAAGTCTAGCACATCTCCATCTCCCTCCCCCCACACCATGGGTCTGATATCTCTCTCTCCCCCCCCCAGGATTCCAGTATTTCTCCATCTCTCCCCCCTGCAAGTCCAGACACTCTCCCTCATGTTCCTCCCCCCCCCCCAGGTTCCCCAAACATGTATCAAGGAGTTGGGGCACTATAGAAGAAAGACATAGCTCTCTTATGCCAGTTATGTTGGAAGATGGATCTTATGATGAGTAGGCTTTACTATAACTGTGCTCTTGCATCTTCCCTGAAAGAATTCAACTAAGTACTTCTTTTATTTCAAAAAGAAAGAAAAACATGTAGATTAATGGACAATATAGGACTGTGACTAGTTTTTCAGTCATGGTAGAGTAGCGGAATATATAAAGGTCCTCAGATTATAGAACTTACCACCATCCATATTTGTGATTGAAAGTGTTTTTCTTCAAAAGAAATTTTGGTAGCCCTTACATTGAAAATTTGATCCATCTTGAGTTTGTATTTAATAACATTTTTCTTTATATTTAATAACAGATAGTGTGTCCAATCACAAACCCTCTTTTGGATGTCTAAATTTCGCCATTACATTCTGCTTGGATCCTTAACTTTTGTCTTGGGACTTCCTGAGGTGTCTATCTGGTCTAGTACATCTGTATTCCTATTTTACAAGTTTACTTGTCTTTTGAAAATATGCACATTAAATATAAAATCTACTTTTATCTGTATTAACAAAATATCTGTGAGGCCCTAAGTGCTAATACGCAATAGTATCAATTATAGCATACTCTCAAGTATGCAGGTGGTGTACAGGGATTCAAAGACTAGAAGGGCTGGGCTAAAAAAAAAAAGGAAAGTTCAATATAGCATTGCACCTGGAAATTAGAAAGGGGAGAGAAAACGAGGCATATTATGGTGGTCATTTTAGAAAGGCTATTAACCTTTGAGAAGTGCATAAGCTGGCACTTAAAGATTTATCATGCATAAACATCTAAGCCCCCATTTTACAAAGCCAAGATACACACATCTCAAACGCAAGTGTGTGAAATGGCAAGGTGGCATGGTCAGCAGTGTTGGCCAAAGTACTAGGTCAAAGTACTTAAGTAAAAATAAATGTATATTTTAATACATAAGTAAAAGTACAGTGAGGAAAACATTAAACAATTACTTAAGTGAACGTAAAAAAGTTATTGCCTAATATAATGCTTTTTGAGTAAAAAGTAAAAGAACAGCAACTACAATGAACTATTATTAATGTTTTTATCCCAACAACGTTATTGCTCTACAATTCAATCCACTTTGCTTCTAGGAAAACTATATTTTGAAAATGACTCACTGATGCAAGTGCGCTTGGGAGTCATTAAATCCAGCAAAGCTAAGAAGGTTTAACAACTGCACTAGCAGGAAGTGGATTGTTCAGTCTGATAAAAAGTTCCTTCAAATCGGGTCAGGCTACAATATTATTGATGCCTTTTGACTGGGTCTGCAGGTATTGATCAAGGGAATCTCTGAAACCCTTGACTTCCTTATAGCAAAGAATGCTTTATCATCATTATCATCTACATTAGAAGTAGCGCCGCCTAATTATCACTTGCATCTTCATTGTAATCGTCATGCTGTCCAATTAGAAAGAAACCTTCCACAAATTCAGAAACATTGTCTGTTCTTATTCTAACAATTTTTCATCTGATGGCAAAGTCCGTTTAAATATCTTCGAGAACTGTTGCAAGAATGTCAAATGTGTGCCAACTCTTCAGTCGTCTTAAGGCTAGACAAGAAACTTCCTCTTTAAAGAGTCTAAAGAAGACTATGATAAAATGAGAGAAGAATGGTGGAAAAAAACTTAGGGGGACAACTGAGAGGGTAAAAACTGTACAACAGGCATGGATGCTGTTCAAAAATACCATCCTGGAGGCCCAGGCCAAACATATTCCACAAATTAGAAAAGAAAGACGGAACTCCAAAAGACAGCCAGCCTGGTTGAAAAGTGAGGTGAAGGAAGCTATTAGAGCTAAAAGAAATGCCTTCAGAAAATGGAAGAAGGAACCGTCTGAAAATAATAAGAAACAGCATAAGGAGTGTCAAAGCAAATGCAAGGCGCAGATAAAGAAGGCCAAGAGGGATTACGAAAAAAAGATAGCATTAGAGGCAAAAAAGCATAGTAAAAATTTTTTGGGGTATATTAAAAGCAGGAAGCCGGCAAAAGAATCGGTTGGGCCGCTGGATGACCTAGGGGTAAAAGGGGCGATCAAGGAAGACAAAAACGTAGTGGAGAGATTGAATGAATTCTTTGCTTCGGTCTTCACCAAGGAAGATTTGGGTGGGATACCGGTGTCCGAAATGATATTTCAAGCGGACGAGTCGGAGAAACTTACTGACTTCACAGTAAACCTGGAGGACGTAATGGGGCAGTTCAGCAAACTGAAGAGTAGCAAATCTCCTGGACCGGATGGTATTCATCCTAGAGTACTGATAGAACTGAAAAATGAGCTTGCGGAGCTACTGCTAGTGATATGCAATTTATCCTTAAAATCAAGCGTGGTACCGGAAGATTGGAGGGTGGCCAATGTAACGCCCATTTTTAAAAAAGGTTCCAGGGGAGATCCGGGAAATTATAGACTGGTGAGTCTGACATTGGTGCCAGGGAAAATGGTAGAGGCTATTATTAAAAACAAAATTACAGAGCACATCCGAGGACATGGATTACTGAGACCGAGTCAGCGTGGCTTTTGTGTGGGGAAATCTTGTCTGACCAATTTACTTCAATTCTTTGAAGGAGTAAACAAACATGTGGACAAAGGGGAGCTGGTTGATATTGTGTATGTGGATTTTCAAAAGGTGTTTGACAAGGTACCTCATGAAAGGCTACAGAGGAAATTGGAGGGTCATGGGATAGGAGGAAATGTCCTATTGTGGATTAAAAACTGGTTGAAGGATAGGAAACAGAGAGTGGGGTTAAATGGGCAGTATTCACAATGGAGAAGGGTAGTTAGTGGGGTTCCTCAGGGGTCTGTGCTAGGACCGCTGCTTTTTAATATATTCATAAATGATTTAGAGATGGGAGCAACTAGTGAGGTAATTAAATTTGCTGATGACACAAAGTTATTCAAAGTCGTTAACGCGTGACAGGATTGTGAAAAATTACAGAAGGACCTTACGAGACTGGGAGACTGGGCAGCTAAATGGCAGATGACGTTTAATGTGAACAAGTGCAAGGTGATGCATGTGGGAAAAAAGAACCTGAATTATAGCTACATCATGCAAGATTCCACGTTAGGAGTTACGGACCAAGAAAAGGGATCTCGGTGTTGTCGTCGATAATACACTGAAACCTTCTGCTCAGTGTGCTGCTGCGGCTCGGAAAGCAAATAGAATGTTGGGTATTATTAGGAAAGGTATGGAAAACAGGTGTGAGGATGTTATAATGCCGTTGTATTGCTCCATGGTGCGACCGCACTTTGAGTATTGTGTTCAATTCTGGTCGCCGCATCTCAAGAAAGATATAGTGGAATTGGAAAAGGTGCAGCGAAGGGCGACTAAAATGATAGGCCAAGGGCACCTTCCCTATGAAGAAAGACTAAGGAGGCTAGAGCTTTTCAGCTTGGAGAAGAGACGGCTGAGGGGAGACATGATAGAGGTATATAAAATAATGAGTGGAGTGGAAAAGGTGGATGTGAAGCGTCTGTTCATGGTTTCCAAAAATACTAGGACTAGGGGGCATGCGATGAAATTACAGTGTAGTAAATTTAAAACCAAATCGGAGAAAATGTTTCTTCACCCAACGCATAATTAAACTCTGGAATTTGTTGCCGGAGAACGTGGTGAAGGCGGTTAGCTTGGCAGAGTTTAAAAGGGGGTTAAAACCACTACTAAATGGACTTGGGAAAAATCCACAATTCTGGGATCAACATGTATAGAATGTTTGTACATTTGGGAAGCTTGCCAGGTGCCCTTGGCCTGGATTGGCGCTGTCATGGACAGGATGCTGGGCTCGATGGACCCTTGGTCTTTTCCCAGTGTGGCATTACTTATGTACTTATGTGCAGTGGACAGTCATCCCAATGTAAAATTTTCCATGGGATGACCAACAGTCTGTTGTAGTAGAAATAAACGTCTGTTCACTAGGAATTGCAACCAGCCTCAGCTTCAGTTTCATCCAGTGGTGTGCTGGAGCCGGCTCGCACCGGCTCGCAAGAGCCGGTTGTTAAATTTTGTTCCGGCTTGCGAGCCGGTTGTTGAAAATAGCGAGCTGGCTCTGGCTCTCCTCCCTCCCTCCCGATCCGCCTCACTGCCCACTTGTTTTTTGAATTCTTCGGGGCAGCAGCCATTTTGAAGCGCAAATCGGCAAGGGAGGACAGTCGGCGCTGGAAGCGGGCAGGCAAGACTGCCTGCCCCGAAGAATTTAAAAAACAAGCGGGCAGTGAGGGACCGGATCGGGAGGGAGGGAGGGAGGAGAAGAATTCACGAAACAACTCGGGAGGGGGTGGCAGGGGGGAAAAGGGAGTCGCTGCTGGGCATGGGTGGATGGAGGGGGTTGCTGGGTATGGGTGCATGCAGGACAGGGAAGAGGAGGGTACACTGCTGGACATGGGTGCATGCAGGGCAGGGGAAAGGAGGGTCACTGCTGGACATGGGTGCATGCAGGGCAGGGGAGAGGAGGGCCACTGCTGGACATGGGTGCATACAGGGGAGAGGAGGGTCACTGCTGGACATGGGTATATGCAGGGCAGGGGAGAGGAGGGTACACTGCTGGACATGGGTGCATGCAGGGCAGGGGAAAGGAGGGTCACTGCTGGACATGGGTGCATGCAGGGGAGAGGAGGGTCACTGCTGGACATCTGGGTGCATGCAGGGCAGGGCTGAGGAGGGTCGCTGGGTATGGGTGCATGCAGGGCAGGGGAGAGGAGGGTCACTGCTAGACATGGGTGCATGCAGGGCAGGGGAGAGGAGGGTACACTGCTGGACATGGGTGCATGCAGGGCAGGGGAGAGGAGGGTCACTGCTGGACATGGGTGCATGCAGGGGAGAGGAGGGTCACTGCTGGACATCTGGGTACATGCAGGGCAGGGCAGAGGAGGGTTGCTGGGTATGGGTGCATGCAGGGCAGGGGAGAGGAGGGTCACTGCTGGATATGGGTGCATGCAGGACAGGGGACAGGAGGGGAGAGAGAAGAAATGCTGGACATGGATGGAGGGGAGAGAAGAGTGAGGAAGGAGATGAGATGAGGGAAAAGGAAGAGAGGAGAAAAACTGCATATGGATGAAGAAAATAGGCAGAAGCTGAGGACCAGAAATGAAGAAGAAAGGAGGAAAGAAATAAATGGAAAGGAAGCCCTGGAAACGGAGTTAAGAGGACAGATAGCAGCAGAATCGGATACTGGGCCAGCATAATCAGAAAAACAGTCACCAGACAACAAAGGTAGAAAAAAAATCATTTTATTTTCATTATAGTGTTTGGAATATGTTCACTTTGAGAATCAGGTGCTCAACATTAAAAGTTTATATTTATTTACTTATTTATGGCATTTTATCCCACATTAAACATGAATTAGATTGGAACCTGGGATCATTTATTTTTTTTCCTGGAGAGAGTAATGCATTGCCCCCCCCCCCAGCTATAGCCAGCTCTGCAATTTGGGGGGGGGCACAGAGGTGGATGGGGGGGGAGGCGCAGTGGTGGATGGGGGGCGCTGAGGTGGACCGGGGAGAGAGCCTGTTGTTAAAAATTTACCAGCACACCACTGGTTTCATCTCTGCTTCAAAGTGACCCAACTCAGCGCTGTTCTGTTTGGCTGGTGACCAGTAACAAGCTCAACAAACACAGGCGACTTCATTGTTACTACTACTACTACTACTTAGCATTTCTATAGCGCTGCCAGGGTTACGCAGTGCTGTACAAGTTTAACATGGGGAAGGACAGTCCCTGCTCAGGAGAGCTTACAATCTAAAGGTTACAAACTATGTAGTTAGTGTAGGTAGCTTACAATCTAAAGCTTATACACTAAGTAGCTTACAATCTAGAGGTTACAAACTATGTAGTCAGTGTAGGCAACATGAATGGGGAAGGTGGTTAGGCGCCAAAGGCAAGGGAGAAGAGATGGACTTTGAGTAAGGACTTGAAGATGGGCAGGGAGGGCGCATGGCGTATGGGCTCGGGAAGTCTGTTCCAGGCATAAGGTGATGCGAGGCAGTCTCATAGGCTGTATTCCCTAAACATCAGAATTTAAGATGAAATGATTCACTGTTGTTTATGAGGAGGTCTGCAATAGCAAAATCCTGTTGCAGGTTTCCTGCTTCATTTGGTTTACTGAGGAATCTTCATTTACAACTCGCTTCCCCTTATACCTTTTACTTTTAACTTCAAGTATCAGATATAACTGAGTAAAAGTAATAAAAATTGGTGAGCTTATTACGTCAGTAAAAGTAAAAGCGACAAAATTAGTTACATGATAATATATTTTGGGCAGGACAAGGGCATGGGAAGTTAATAGACATTTTATTCACATTTCAGAAGGGACTAAGGGGGAAGGAAGTTATTAAGCAGTATTAGGGCTTTAAGTCGCATTATTTGTTCCTTAATGCAACTTAAAGGGCCTTAATGCTGCTTCATTTTTTTTACCATGGCGATATTTAGTTTACCATGAGTTACATAGTAATGAGATGCAAGACACAGAAATGGATGAAAAGCAGCTCATTACTACTTAAAACCCATAACATGACTTGCAGTCAGGGCAGAAAATTATGGTAAAATAATCCCAGCCAAAATCTGGGGTTATTTTACTGTGCTGGGAGCATTGGACCCTAAAGCTGCAAAGGTGCTGAACATAAGAGTAGCCATACTGGGTCAGACCAATGGGCCATCTAGCCCAGTATCCTGTTTTCCAAACAGTGGCCAAGCCAGGTCACAAGTACCTGCCAAAAACCCAAATAATGGTATAGAGCATAGAGACAAAGGGGAAATGTTGAACATGGAAGGATGAAGATAGTGACACAGAGGGAAGGTGGATGACTGACATGGAGAAAGAAGTAATGTCAATGGACAGAGAAGTCAGGGGAAAGCAGAAATAAGAGACTGGGACCAATACAATTAAAGTAAAATGACCAGACTTTAAAGGTAGAAAAATAATTTTATTTTCTATTTAGTGATTAGACTATGTCAGTGTTCAGAATGTACGTCTGTCAGAGCTAGTGTTAGACATGGCTGGGATCCAGGGTAGAAGTTTGAGAATGGGAGGGGATCCCACAGTCCACTACCAGGCTATACGTTCTTCAGGTTCAAGGAGACGTAGGACCCTCTTTGGCCAGATGGTCAAGGGCAATTGCTCTGGTTGCATTGCCCTCTCCCCCTCTCAAAACCATCCCTGACATGCTATCTTTTTATTTTGCCATCAAATAACACCTGGATATTCAGTAACTACAATGTAGTAAAATGGGCTGTCATATCCAACATCCTCCTCAGTTATTCAAATAGAGGATATTAATTATAATCATAGGTTTCAAATAGCAACTGGATCTTCCAAATGTAAAAAAAATGATTTCAAATAAATCTTCTCTGACTTTCAATCAATAGTTCTTTGTATGCAAAATACAAAAAATCCACTTATCTTAGTGTGATAATATTGTAACCTCTAAAATCACTTAGAAGAAATGTTATTTATTCTCCTCACAGCAGTGCAACAGTCAATTGACTATTGATTGAAAATCAGTGAAGATTTTTCTGAAAATAGTTTTTTTACATTTGGTTGCTACTTGAGACCTAAGATTATAATTAATATCCTCTATTTGAATAACTGAGGATATTGGATATGACAGTCCATTTTACTAAGTGGTAGATACTGGATATCCAGGTGTTATTTGATGGTGTATTTCATTATTCACTTGAAATTTTGACTTTTTTTTTTATTTGTCTTTATATTTTGCACAGCACATGGAGAATTACACATGTTTTCTCGATACATATATTGATGTCCTATGGTAGTGTTTCCCAACTCAGTCCTGGAGTACTCCCTTGCTGGTCATGTTTTCAAGATATCCACAATGAATATGCATAAAAAAGATTTGCATACAATGTAGGCAGTGTATGCAAATCAGTCTCATGCATATTTATTGTGGGTATCCTTAAAACCTGACTGGCAAGGGGGTACTCTAGGACCGACTTGAGAAAAACTGTTCTACTATTACTACTACTACTTAACATTTCTAAAGCGCTACTAGGGTTACGCAGCGCTGTACAATTTAACATGTAAGGACAGTCCCTGCTCAAGGAGCTTACAATCTAAAAGACAGGTGTACAATCTAGAGACAAGTGTACAATCGAAAAGACAAGTGTAGAGTCAATCTGATAGGGCAAACTATATTTCTCGAAAGGTTAGGTGCCGAAAGCAGCATTGAAGAGGTGAGTTTTAAGCAGAGATTTGAAGATGGGTAGGGAGGGGGCTTGGCGTAGGGGTTGAGGAAGATTGTTCCAGGCATAGGGTGAGGCAAGGCAGCATGAGCGGAGCCTGGAGTTGGCAGTGGTGGAGAAGGGTACTGAAAGGAGGGATTTGTCCTGTGAGCGGAGGTTACGGGCGGGAACATAGGGGGAGATGAGGGTAGAGAGATAGTGAGGAGCCGCAGACCGGGTGCATTTGTAGGTAAGGAGGAGAAGCTTGAATTGTATGCAGTATCTGATTGGAAGCCAGTGAAGTGACTTGAGGAGAGGGGTGATATGAGTATATCGGTTCTGGCGGAATATAAGATGTGCGGCAGCGTTCTGAACGGATTGAAGGGGGGATAGATGGCTAAGGGGGAGGCCAGTGAGGAGTAAGTTGCAGTAGTCAAGGCGACAGATAATGAGAGCGTGGACGAGAGTTCGTGTGGTGTGCTCAGAGAGGAAAGGGCGAATTTTGCAGATGTTGAAGAGGAAGAAGCGACAGGTCTTGGCAGTCTGTTGGATATGCGCAGAGAAGGAGAGGGAGGAGTCGAAGATGACTCCGAGGTTGCAGGCAGATGGGACGGGGAGGATGAGGGTGTTATCAACTGAGATAGAGAGTGGAGGAAGAGGAGAAGTGGGTTTAGGTGGAAAGACGAGGAGCTCGGTTTTGGACATGTTCAGCTTCAGGTGGCGGTTGGACATCCAGGCAGCAATGTCAGATAAGCAGGCCGATACCTTGGCCTGGGTCTCCGCGGTGATGTCTGGTGTGGAGAGACATAGCTGGGTGTCATCAGCATAAAGATGATACTGAAAACCATGAGATGAGATCAGTGAGCCTAGGGAAGAGGTGTAGATTGAGAAGAGAAGGGGTCCAAGGACAGATCCCTGGGGAACTCCAACAGATAGTGGGATGGGAGTGGAAGAAAATCCATGAGAATGTACCCTGAAGGTGCGGTGGGAGAGGTAAGAGGAGAACCAGGAGAGGACAGAGCCTTGGAACCCAAAAGAGGACAGTGTGGCAAGAAGTAAATCATGATTGACAGTGTCAAATGCAGCGGATAGATCGAGGAGGATGAGGATGGAATAGTGGCCTCTGGATTTGGCGAGGAGCAGGTTGTTGCAGACTTTAGAGAGTGCTGTTTCTGTCGAGTGTAGAGGGTGAAAACCGGATTGAAGTGGATTGAGGATGGCATGAGAGGAGAGAAAATCAAGGCAGCGACTGTGAACGGCGCGCTCAAGTATTTTGGAGAGGAAGGGTAGGAGAGAGATGGGGCAGTAGTTGGAGGGGCAGGTAGGGTCAAGTGTTGGTTTTGTTAGGATAGGTGTGACCACGGCGTGCTTGAAGGTGTCAGGGACAGTTGCAGTGGAGAGAGAAAGGTTAAGGATGCGACAGATGGAGGGGGTGACAGTATGGGAGATGGTGTTAAGTAGGTTGGTGGGGATGGGATCGGAGGAACAGGTGGTGCATTTCGAGGAGGAAAGAAGGCGGGAGGTTTTATCTTCAGTGATCTCAGGAAAGGAGGAGAAAGAGGCCATGGTTGGTTGGTTGTTGGTGGATAGGGCTACAGGCTGAAGAGGAGGTGGTGGCTTGGTAGTGAACTCAAGGAGACTATGTAGTGACTGAGATGTTAAGCAGTTAACAGGTGACTATGTAGTGAGTGAGGTGACTGAGGTGTTAAGCAGATAGATAGAGCTGGAAAGCTGGGTTTTGGACTGGCGAGTAGGTAAGTCAATGGCTGACAAGCTAGCAGGCAGGTAGGTAAGTCAATGGCTGAGAGGCTCGCAAGCAGGGAGGCAGGTTACTCGATGTGTTAACAGGCAGGCAGGTAGCAGCTGGAACAAGCGGTTAGGAACAAGTTGGGATAGATGGACAGGAGCAAGCTGGAACAAGCCGGGACAAGCTGGAACAAGCAGGAACAGATGGACTGTGTCAGGATGAGCAGACGGACAGGCTGGAGCAAGCCGGGGCAGGCAGGAACAGATGGACTGTGATGAGCTGGACCAGAAGACGACAGAACAACAGGATACGCTGAGATAGATGGATTGGAACACGCTGGAACAGACGGACTGGCACAAGCTGGGTCATGCAGGAACGGATGGACTGGAACAAGTTGGAATAGTTGGGCTGGAATGGACGGACTGGAACAAGTTGGAGTACGCTGGAGCAGATGGATTGGAGAGTCTGGATCAGGCGGACTGGACCAACCTGGGTCATGCAGGAACGGATGGACTGGAACAAGTTGGAATAGTCGGGCTGGAATGGACGGACTGGAACAAGTTGGAGTACGCTGGAGCAGGTGGATTGGAGAGTCTGGATCAGGCGGACTGGACCACACTGGAGTCGATGGATTGGAACAGGCCAGGGGTTAGCTAGATCGGTGGACTGGAACAAGCTGGGATCAGGAGGACTGAAGCGAGCTGGAAGACGCTGGAGCAGATGGATTGGAGAGTCTGGATCAGGCGGACTGGACCACACTGGAGTCGATGGACTGGAACAAGCCGGGGGTAACCTGGATCGGCGGACTGGAACAAGCTGGGATCAGGAGGACTGAAACTAGCTGGAAGACGCTGGAGCAGATGGATTGGAGCAAGCAGGGAGAAGCTGGATCAGGCGGACTGGAACACACTGGAGTTGATGGACTGGAACAAGCAGGGGGAAAACTGGATCTGCGGACTGGAAAGCAGGGGGAAGCTGGATCTGTGGGCCGGAACAAGCTGGGATCAGGAGGACTGGAACACGCTGGAGCAGATGGACAGGCGCAAGTAGGGAGAAGCTGGACCAGGCAGACTGGAACACACTGGAGCAGATGAACTGGGACCAGCAGGGGGGAAGCTGGAGCCGGTGGACCGGAGCAAGCAAGCAGGGAGAAGCTGGGGCGGGTGGACTGGGGCAAGCCAGAGCAGCTGGGCAGCCACACTCGGTGCCTCCAGAGCAGCAAGGCGCGTGGAAATCTGCCCTGCCGTGGAAGCACAGCACCCCACCACGACTGCCCTAGCCCCGAGGACTCGGCACCGCGATGGGGGCAGGCCGCGGGAGGACGGGCAGCGTGGGCATCGGGCTGCCGGGTCCGGGAGTGCCGCGGCGGTGTGGTGGGTCTCCTGGATCACCGGGTTGGGTCGGGCCCGCTGCTGAGCCCCTTTTGTTGTTTATGTGAGAATGGGCAGTGTTGTAAGTAAAAGTTATGTTACTTTTTCTTGTAAAAAAGTACAGGATAACATTTGTTACTTTTACTGAATTAATAATTTCACCAATTTTTACTACTATTACTCAGTTACATCTGATGTTTGCAGTTAAAAGTAAAAAGTAAAAACAGAAGCGAGATGTAAATGATGACTTCTCAGTAAACCAAATGAAACAACAAAACTGTGCAAACCTCGTCACACAAATAGTATACCATCTAATTTTAAATTTTGCTGTTCAGTGAATATAGCCTATAAGAACAGTGGAGTTGCCTGTGTTTGTTGAACTGGTTACTGGTCTTCAGCCATACAGAAGAGTGATGAGTTAGGTCACTTTGAAGCGGAGATGAAGCTGAAGCTGAAGCTGGTTGCAATTCTTGGTGAACAAACATATGTCTCTATTACAACAGACTGCCGGTCATCTCACAGAAAATTTTACATTGGGGTGACTGTCCACTTGATTGATAAAGTCTTTAGAGAGGACATTTTCTTGTCTGGCCTTAACAGTGAAGAGTTTCCACATATTTGATGTTCGTGCATCAATACTCAAAGGTATTTAAATAGAGTTTGCCATCAGACAAAAATTTGTTAGAACAACAACAGACAATGATTTCTATGCTGTGAAAGCCTTCTTTGTAAGTGGACAGCATGACGATGATAACAAAGATGAAGATGCAAGTGATGAATTGGCACTACTTCTAATGCAGATTATAATGACAATAATGATGATAAAGTACTCTTTGCTATACCGAAGTCAAATGTTTCAGAGATTCCATTCATCAAAATCCACAGACCCAGTAGGAAGACAACAGTAATACTGCAATCTGGCCTGATTTGAAGGAACTTCTTCTCAGACTGTACAATCCACTTTCTGCTAGTGCAGTTGTTGGAACACCTTTTGCTATGTTGGTTTTAATAATGAATCACAAGCACACTCGCATGAGTGACGGTCATTTTCAAAAATATAGTTTTACTAAAATCATAGTGGGTTGAATTATAGAGCAATGAAGTTGTTGGAATAAAAACATTAACGATAGTTGTATTCATTTTAGTTTTGGCACTTTTACTCAAAAAGTATTATATTAGGCAATAAAGTTTTTACTTAAGTAAAATTTTTGATGTGTTTTTCACTGTACTTTTAATTTTACTTAAGTAGTAAAATATACATTTATTTTTAACTTTTACTTAAGTATGTTGTCCTAGATGTACTAGGTCGAAGAACTTAAGTAAAAGAAAAAAATAAATGTACATTTTAATACTTAAGTAAATAAAAAGTACAACACTGAAGGATGGGAGGTTGATGCCATTGAGTCTCTCTTGTTGTTTGGCATGTTGACTGAATCTCCTGTTGTAGATGTCACTGCATACCATTACTCCCCCTTCCAGCCAGCATCTACTTGCTCTCTCTTTCTCTATCTCCCCATCTGGTATCTCTTCTGTATCTCCCCTCTTCCATCCAGCATTAACCTCTCCATCTCTCTCCCATCCTCTCTGAACCCCCAGCATCTTCTGTTCCTCCCCTCCTCCCTGGCACCCCAGCTGCTGCTGCTTCCTGAGACCAGCAGCGGCAAAAGAGCAGAAAACAGTGGCAGGGCTGCAAATTATTTATTTGTTACATTTGTATCCCACATTTTCCCACCTATTTGCAGGTTCAATGTGTGTGCAACTGCTGGTTCCACGCCTTCTGAAACAGGAAGTTGATGTTGGAGGGGACAGGACCAGAAGAGCCAGCAGCAGCATGTATAAAGGTTGTGGCCCTCCAACTGTTTTGTTTTGCTGCTGTTGGTCTAGAGAAGCAGCAACAATGGTGGCAGACAGGGGAAGGGAGGTGGGGAAGTTCACACTTGGGGCAGGGGAGCCTCCCCAAGCCTCATATACCAGGTGCCTGTGCTTAGAACTTTACACTAAGTTCTGAGCTCTAGGAGAACAGTTCCATCCTGGCACCATTTTCTTGTGTGCCTGACTCAGATCTGTTTGTTGTTGGAAAAGAAGATAGCTATCTAACTAGTTCTTAATCTAAAAGTACAACGGAATCCAGAGGAGTAGAGATGAAAGGAGTTAAGAGGGGAGATTCATGCATTTGGTATAACAAGTACCACAAATGATCCTTGAGAGTCAGGGAGCCCAGGTAAATATCCAAGGGGAACCTAAAGTGCAAAGGAAGTGAGAGAGATTGTCCCAGGAAGGTATAGAAGCAAGAATCAAAGTCCACGTTCTGCTTTTGTATTTGTGTATGTGAAGCCTCAAATGAAATTGTTGCCATTGTGCTATTTTGCTTTGAAGAAACAACTTATCCCAGTGAAGATTTTTTTTAGATTACTGCTATTGTATCTGCTCAAACTTGTGACGATATGGTTTGAACTCAGAAATGGAGGACCTTCTGTCTCCCATCAGAGAATCCACACCATGGTTTGCAGAAGGTCCACGGGATTTAGCCATGGAATCAAGTGAGCCTCACATCGAGGAGGTGTGCTCAGAAGGCAGACTAGATTTATTTAACATTGGTTAAATATGCCCCACATATTTAGACTATTTGAAATACTGCTTTAACCAACCACTGGATGTCCCTGTTGCTTCATATCATTTCAGCTGAAGGGTCATTTACCCAACAGGGTATGAGTATCCATATTTAAAGCAGTTTTTTCTTGATGCTTCTTGTTGAGGTAAGGAATGAAGGGAAGAGAAGAAAAGATCATTAAAAACAACTCAGCCCACTGTAATCCTTAGCATATGTTTATGGTACACAAAAAAAGTTAATGAGGAAAATGCAACCCTTTTGTGGTTACCTCCTACCACAAGAGCATACACGTCTACTTCTTTCTCTCTAATAAGCTTTATTTTTTTCTAAAATCATCCTCAAGCTTAAGGACACACAGCAAAACTAATGTCAGCACAAAGGAAAATAAATGTTCAATGAGTCAAACTGAAAAATCAGGATCAATTTAAATATCTTAGTTCTTTGTAAGTTAAATATCATAGTAACATAGTAGATGACAGCAGAAAAAGACCTGCACGGTCCATCCAGTCTGCCCAAGAAATGTGCCACTTTTTTGTGTATCTTACCTTGATTTGTACCTGTCTTTTTCAGGGCACAGACCGTACAAGTCTGCCCAGCACTATCCCCGCCTCCCAACCACCAGCCCCGCCTCCCACTGTGCCACTTTTTTGTGTATACCTTAGTTCTCTCCTCTCTCTCTATGTCTGTCGGGCTGCTACCTCCTTGTTATTTTGTCCAGCTTCTGAACAGAGTGGTTCAGTTCTTCTCTCTATAACTCTTCTTGCTTCTTTTCTTGGGGCCTAAACTGGGCACTCAGATTCCACAATCTTTCTCTGAAAGATACTCACGGCAGACGCTCCTCTACGATAGTCTCAAACACTTTCACAATACCTATCTAGCTCTCTATGCACTGTGGACCTCTTCTCAATTCGCTTTTTCCTCCAAATTGAACCTCAGAGTAAGACTTGGAGGGAAACACAAAATTCTCAAAGTCAAAGGTATCACAAACTTTCTGAAACCCTCATGTCTGTGTAGGGTTCACTGGGGTTTGGTCCCTCTCAGATTAGCATGGACTTCCCATGCAATTTAAATGGGATGCACTCTCTGGCTCTGACAAACATCCTCGGGTATACCACTCTCACAGCTGCTAATTTACTCAGTTTCAAAAGGGAGATTTTAGGCTAGTCCCAGGTTTCTAACAACCCTATCATGAGGCATTATGGGTAGAACCAGGCTGGCCGATATTCAAAATGATTTAACTGGCTGGAAATGGCCACCAACTGGTTAAATCGCTTGTTCACGGCTATCCAGTCATATTCAGGGGCACTTAACCAGTTATCTTCACTGAAGCTGACCCATTAGCACCAAAGTCAAATGCAGCTAACTTGTGGGTGTTGCAGAGGCGGAGTCAGGTTAAGAGCCGACATTCAGATCCTCACTGCATTATTGTGGGCTGTTTAAATAGCAGTTCTATCTTTAAGCGGTTTGGCTTATGCGGGCAAGGGCTGAATATTGATTTAACCAGCTATAGGGTTCATTTACAGAGTGGTGGTAAGCCCAATGTGAGCTTACCGCTCACTCTTCCGGGACTACCACCAGCCCAATGTGGCCGCTGGTGGTAGTCTCGCCCTGAGTGTGCACCATTTCAGGGGGATAAAGAAAACCCTCAGAAATGGCTTGCATGGTGATAACCTGGTGGAATTGGGCATCGCCCTGCACTGCATAGTTACCGCCAGGTTGGCATGGGAGCCCTTATCGCCACCTCAATAGGTGGTGGTAAGGGCTCTCTGCCGTATGGCCATGCATGCATGTGTGATGGGGGCTTTTTCACCTGCTGCAGTAAAAAGGGCCCTGGCACTTGCGTAGGGCCGTTTTTCCAGCAACTTAGTAAAAGGACCCCTGTGTGTTCTAGCTCAAAACAAAAACCATGGATATTCAATGCCAAAGCCCAGAGAGGGACTGGGGTTGAATATCAGGGAATAACACCAGTAGCAGGTAGCAAAACACTCACCACTGCCAGCTGAATATCAGGGGGATGGACTACAAATCCCACACTGCTTTGGGGGTAAGTTCAAAGATAGGATCTGACAAAAAGTCTTTCTTCTGGAAATAGGGAACTTGGCAGCTCTGCACTCTGTGCACAGCTTGCAATCCTCAGGCAAAACCCAAATTGGCTCCTTCCAGACTTTTACTTGATTTAAAAATGCTAAAACAGCTGGATGTCCATAACATCTTTCCAGACCCCTCTATGGTCTGTTGTCTTTTCAGGTTAGGCTAAGCTGACTCAGGAACTAGCCAGCCACGAAGACAGGCATCTTTCTGCTGATTCTCAACAGCACCTTGAGCCCCTTTTTGGATCCACAGCAGTCACAGCCAAGTTCTGGGAAATCCTCCTAGAGCGAGATGAAGCAGGGCCTTTTATAGTTCCCTCCAAAATACAGAAGGGAACTTCCAGTAGCAGTGTCAGGTACCTGAGTCCATCCTACGTTACATCACGGTATTGCTGTAAGACACAGTACAGGGTTAGATCTGTACTCTGCAGGGCATGTGCCTCCCTTCCTTTAGGAGGAGCTCTTCCCCTTCCTTGTGTGTCTTGCGTTGGATTTGTTCTTTCACGTCTTATGTCTTGATCTTGTTCTTATGTCAATTGGCCCTGATGCTAGGGTCCATCTTAGGAGTCAGCACTCAAGAAAAAGATCAGGTGTCATTGTAGGCAATATGCTGAAATCTTCTGCCCAGTGTGTGGATGCAGCCAAAAAAGCAAACAGGATGCTAGGAACTTTTAGGAAAGGGATGCAAAATAAGACAAAGAATATTATAATGCCTCTGTATTGCTCCATGATGCGATCACATTTTCAGTATTGTGTTCAATTCTGGTTGCAGTATCTCAAAACAGAGATAGCAGAATTAGAAAAGGTTCAAAGAAGAACAACCAAAATGATAAAGGGGATGAAACTCCCCTCATATGAGGAAAGGCTAAGGAGGTTAGGGCTCTACAGCTTGGAAAAGAGATGGCCGAGGGGGGATATGACTGAGGTCTACAAAATCCTGAGTGGTGCAGAATGGCTAAAAGTGAACTGATTTTTCAGTCTTTCAACATGTACAAAGACCAGGGGACACTCAATGAACTTACATGGAAATACTTTTAAAACGAATAGGCGGAAATATATTTTCATTCAAAGAAAGGAAGCTCTGGAACTTGGTGCCAGAGAATGTGTTATGAGTGGTTAACATATCTAGGTTTAAAAAAGGTTTGGACAAGTTCCTGGAGGAAAAGTCCACAGTCTGCTATTGAGATAGAAATGGGGAAGCCACTGCTTGCCCTAGGATTGGTAGCATGGAATCTTGCTACTATTTGGGTTTCCGCCAGGTACTTGTGACCTGACTTGGCCACTGTTGCAAACAGGATACTGGCTAGATGGACCATTGCTCTGACTCAGTACAGCTAATCTTATGTACTTATGCTGCTGCTG
This sequence comes from Microcaecilia unicolor, assembly GCF_901765095.1. NCBI lineage: Eukaryota > Metazoa > Chordata > Amphibia > Gymnophiona > Siphonopidae > Microcaecilia > Microcaecilia unicolor. The sequence goes on from NC_044031.1 coordinate 536,755,344, forward strand.
GCAACTGACCTAAATTTTACTGGACCATGGGGGAGTGGGAGGTGTGAGGGAGCAATTCCAGACCTGCAGGGAGGGAGACAGAGAGACGACTGGGGGAGGGTGGGGGGAGATGCTGTACCCACTGAGGGAGGGGAGGAGGCACCAGAAGCAATGTAATTGGAGGGGGGGGGGGGAGTTCTGCCAAAGCAAGTTGGCTCAGTGTGCTACTATTCCTTGAGCCTGCTCTGGGAGATGAAATTTGCAAACAGTGCTGCAGCGCTTGAAGAGAATTGGCAGTTTGTGAAGCTCAAAAGAATCAGTTGTATTATCTTATATAAATAACTCTGTTTTGCAGGCATTGCCACAAATCAAGGGGTTTTCTTTGTAAATAATTTAGAATCCTTTTGGTAGGTATTATGGAGAGCACCAATGGATTCACTCTTCTTTTTTCCCTAAGAAGAGGAAAGACCTTATCATCCTTGCAGCATGTACGATTTGTTAGTCAAATTGGTTATCCACAGACCAGAACAGAATGATACGTGGATGTGATAGAACAAAGGTTTTGCATACTTGAAAGCAATCCACAGTTACAGAATACATTGGTTGTCATTGACATAAAGAGTATCATAAAAATATGGCTTTAAAGAAGAGGTTTATTGGAATTGTAGTCGAAAAAACAAAGTTAGGTAGGAAAACAATCCAGCCATAAAGTGCAGTTAGTCTGCCAAGGAAGCAGAGAGTGCTGCAAAGAGGAAAATGAAAGGACAAGCTGAATCAATGTCACTACAGTCAGATTATTGAGTGATGCAGTTCAAAAGGGATGGGAGCCATGAAGACAGGCGTGGCCAGTTACTGCATGGCATGAGCAGGAAACCAAGCCCTATGGAAAAGTATAAAGGGGCATGATGAAGGAGTTGGCAGGTGAAGCAAGGACCAGTTGAGAAGAGATCATGGTGAACCTAACGTTTCCTCTCCAAGTAAGCATAGACCTCTAAGAGACCTGTAACAGTGGACAGCTGAAGATCTGGCTTAGGGAGGGCAGACTGTGGCCTAGAGCTTTAAGCTTACCCACTGGATCTGTATGAAATATATTGCCCAAGAAAGGAACTGTGATACTCTTTATTTCTTTTGAGGAGGATACTTCTTCGTTTGCCTAGCTGCTTAATGTGTTGGGGCTTACATCTCCTCGGTAACTCACAGGATTCTGTCTCAAATACTGGGGAGCTGTCTGCCTCCTCTTATCTCTTCACAAAACACTCATCAACACCAGGCTTCTTATAATTAAGGGTTTTATTAATGGCCATTTAACATACTCCTCATGGCTTATTTCTTCTTTAACATCAACATTTCTTCTTCTTTAACATAAACATTGCTTCAAGTCAAACATAACAAAAAGGCACTTTACTCAGACCCTGCTACTTAAACCCTTCTCAAACTTAAGACAGTTCCTCAAACAAACACAAGCATCTACTTTCCTTCTCCAGCTGCCACCTTTTCCAGAGAGAGCTTCCCCATTGTTTCCATCTATCTCCTACAGCTTTCCACCACTCTCTTAATAAAGCTGCCTGCAACCCTCTCGGACCTGGTTCAATTTCCCAATCAACTGCTGGCTTCTCACTCTCCTGCTTAGAGTCCTCCCCCTGACTCTGAGTCCCTTCCTGCTACAGTGCATTCTGGACCTTGTAGTTCCCTGCCTCCTCACAAGTGACAACTAGCAATCACTAATTAGGTGATTTCCCAATATTCCAACAAGGAATTGTGACAGAGGAGAAGTTGGTGATCTATTAGTTTGGTAGATAATGAGAAAGGCAGATGAGTAACTCTGGTTCTCAGATATGTTTAATTTATACTGGTTTTGGATGTGGGATTGAAAGGAAAAAAAAATCCATGTCTACTATTTTACTGATACTTAATGTTGTTTTAATACATATCCCTTTCACAGAAATGAAAGTAGAAAAACATGTTTTCAGAGAACTGTAATCCTATTGTACAAATCCACTGAAGTACAATGATTTTATGTTGTCTACTTCATTTCTCTGCTTAGTGAGGCAAAAGCGGTAAAGGGTGCCTCTGGTAAACATTGCAGATGTACAGAGGTATTTTGCAACTGCCCAGAGAAAAGTTTGTGATAATTTGTCTATTCTTGAATGACAAGCTTTGAAACAGCTTAAGACCAATGCTCAAATAGTGATCAAGAGAGCCGATGTTATACAGAATAGACATCAGTATGTATAGGAGTGACCTAGTGGTTAGGGTGGTGGACTTTGGTCCTGAGGAACTGAGTTTGATTCCCACTTCAGGCACAGGCAGCTCCTTGTGACTGGGCAAGTCACTTAACCCTCCATTGCCCCATGTAAGCCGCATTGAGCCTGCCATGAGTGGGAAAGGGCGGGGTACAAATGTAACAAAAATAAAAATAAATTTCCAGTAATCTGATGATGTTGCTTATAAACATCTGGATATTGATCCCACTGTCCTGTTTCAGCAAAGATTAAAACTGTGACACAAGTTGGACTTGAAGAAGGTTACATTACATCTAAAGCATTTCGGTCCTTGAATCTGGTTCATCCAACAGTTCCTGTGTTGTACACTCTCTCTAAAATACACAAGTGGTTAGAAAACCCACCGGGCAGACCCATTATTTCTTCTAGAGGTTCTTTATTAGAACCCTTATTGCTTTTTCTGGACATTTTCTTGAAACCCCTAGTTACCACAGGTTTCTCACATATCAAGGACACCACATATTTTTTAAGAATGATTGCTGAGATCTAGTCCAATACTGATCATCGTTTATTGATGGCTGCTTTAGATATAACATCATTGTACACCAAGGTATCACTAGATGGAACTCTTCATACAATCTGGTGGGCAAGACCAAAACCCCATGAAGTTCCTTCAGAATTTCTGCATCAGTTGACCAAGTTGGCTCTATGTAAAAATTATTTTTTGTTTTTGGGTCAGCTTTATTTACAGACCTCTGATGTCGAAATGGGGGCCACGTTTGCAGCAAATCTACTACTAATACTACTTAACATTTCTAAAGCGCTACTAGGGTTACGCAGCGCTGTACAATTTAACATATAAGGACAATCCCTGCTCAAAGAGCTTACAATCTAAAGGACACGTGAACAGTCAGACCGATAGGGGCAGACAAATTGGGGCAGTCTATACATGTCTGAATTTGAAAATAAGTGAATATTGTCTTTATTAACCCAGTATATGGGAAGAGTTTTCAATTGAAATTTTGCACGACGTGCACCACAACTCATGTGTTTTTTAAATTTATTTTATTTTTTTACAATTTATTTACACTTTTCAAGAATTTTCTTGTAACAGAAAATAAAGAATATAACACTTTCACTTTAACAATCATTCCTACACAGGAAAAAGAAAATATTTATATTTATAACCTTATTTAGTCCACAAACCTTTAGAGGAGAGCAAGCACTATACTGATAAGAAAAGAAAAAAGATTCCAAGCTTTATCCAATGGTTACATGAAGGAGAATCACAGGAATTATCTTAATAGATTATGGTGTAGATGCCATTATCGCTTCTGAATTTGGGGGAGGGGAAGCAACTTTTTTTTTACTCTAAAAAGGAACTTAAATGTAACAGTTCAAAGAAAACATACTTCACTGATTAATACTTCACAACACATTTACACTGAAAATTGAGCCAAAACAATCAACCTAACTGTAGAACCAATGGACGAAGTTTAAGAAAAAAATTTCTCCTATTTTGGGTCATTTTAGAGACATCTGGAAATATTCTAATTTTATAACCCAAAAAGGTCTCCTCTCTATAGCGGAAGAATTGTGTAAGGATCCAATCCCTATCCGATTGCAGTACAAAAGTCACAATGAAGGTTGCTATTTATTTATTTTTGTTACATTTGTACCCCGCGCTTTCCCACTCATGGCAGTCTCAATGCGGCAGGCAATGGAGGGTTAAGTGACTTGCCCAGAGTCACAAGGAGCTGCCTGTGCTGGGAATCGAACTCAGTTCCTCAGGACCCTAACCACTAGGCCACTCCTCCACTACTATTTGGATTCCAGCCTTGTCATCTTCAAGTATTTGTGTTAAATTTAAAGTCTCAAAAACAGCATCAGTTCCTTCAATCACTACTTGATCAGTTAATTCCTTTTTGTAAGGCTGAAGGTATTAAATCTTTGCGATTGCAGGATATGCTGCTTCTGGTATTCTTAATACTGCCAACATATATTTTTAAAAAGTTATTATCGGTGCTACAGACACCTGCTTAGGAAAATTCACTAAACGCAAAGTTTTGGATCTTTGCTGGTTTTCCAATGCTTCAACTTTACGCTGCAGCCATTTATTTTCTTTAATAATATTTATTTGAGTTTGTTGGAAGTTTTTTTATATCATTGCTATTGGTCTCAATTTTTCCTTCAATCACAATTATTTCCTTTTCCAGAGCTGAAATCCTCTCAAGGGGTTTTTGAACTTGTTGTACGAGTGAGACCATTTTTCTAGAGAAAGATATCTCTAATCCCATTAATGCTTCCCAAATAACTTCCAGAGTTATAACTGTAGGCTTTGTTGGCAAGAGTTACTCAATAAAGATAGTTCCGTCAAAGAGTCTCCAGAAGGTTGCAACTCCTTCCCCAAGGTTGTTCCATCGGAAGCTCCGCTGCCTTGCTGTGTCACGCCGGTATCTACCGGAGTAATCGGCACTCCACTACTCTGGTCTGCCCCCACGTCAGGGAGAACCATTTCCTCTTCGGACCGTGGGAAATCCTGTCCAGTCACTCCTTGTGTGGTTGCTGTCATTGGCGTCGGTATTCTGATCTCTGGACTGAGATGTTACCCCCCAGGCTGCAGGAGCGGTTCACCTCCCACCGCTCCCAACAGCAGCGAGGACTCAGTACGTCCAGAAAGACCCGGTATGGTGAAGCAATTCATGGGTCCCACTCTTGGCAGTGCTGGTGTTGCAGGGCTAACACGCTGTCTGCCTCTCTGTTTAGGCATCGGGTATGTAGGAAAATATTTCGTTTCTGATAAAAATGTAGTTTGGATCCAGGAGCAGCCTCACTGAACTCCTTTCATGCCGCCATCTTACTCCCAACTCATGTGGTTTATATACTACATTGTAGATGTAATAAATTCTATGTTGGCAAAACTACTAGATCTCTTCACGTGTGGGTGACTGAACATCACACTGCCATTTCTAGGAAGAAACTGGGTGCTCCTTTGGTGCAACATTGTACTTTGAATTCCCATAGTTTTGAGGAGCTTGAGTGCTTTGTGATCAATCGAGTGCTGTCCACAGCAAGGCGCGGTAACATCGACAGGATTTTGTTACAGCGGAAGCAACAATGGATTTATCAGTTGAGCTCTTTAGAACCTGGAGGCTCAAATACTAATATCTTTATGATATAAAGCTTTTTGAAGTGGATGTTTATAACTTCCATTTTATTTGACTGACAGCTATGAGTGAATGCAAAAGATAAAAAGACTTCCGCCATTTTATTTTTGTTTTGAGTAGCCAAGTGGAGACGAGCATGCAAGCATTGCCAGTATGGTGGGCTACAGGAGTTTATTTATTTTTGGTCCATTTTGTCTTGTGCATGACTCTTTATTTTTATATTGCAGGTGACTTTTTGGAGGATCCGCAGAGGAAGCTATGGCGAAATGGGTGCCTGTTGGGGTCTGAGTTTGAGATAAATGTCACTGTAACTGCAATACTTGTAACAATAGAGCTGCCATGGTCAAGTTTGACTTGATAAAATGCGTTTATTGCACAACTGATAAACTTATACTAAAGTGATTAATGACTGTAAAATATATTAGAAAAAATATTGGGAGAGGGAGGAGCTTTTTGACCAATGATTATAATAGCACTGAAAGCTAACTGCTAACAGCTGTCATTGCAGAGCCGGTAAGAATGCTTTGCGACATCTGAGGTCTTTTCCTCCTAAGTTAAAATTTGTCTATTTGGACTGTTGTTGTTCACTTTTGGGTACTATTTGAGATATTAGTGTGAACATTACTAGCCAGTTTTTGAGAAAATTAAGTGAGCATAGTCATTGCAACATAGTTGTGGCCTTTTTTTCTTTTTTTAATGTTAGACTTTTGGCTTTTTTAATTATTAAAGTTTTATGACTTGTCACCTCTAGTTCTTCCTTTTCCTGTGTCCTGTGAAAATCCTTTGATCAATCCCTACTCTGAAGACTTCTGGCTGGCCTTTGACGTAGGTTTTTTGTCTCCTGTTTGTGCTTTTGAACATTTTGCACACAACAGCAGTGCATGCCCTCATAAAAAATTAGAGGGAACTTTGATCACGAGTCCGAGGCTCAGAGTGAAAGAAGAGTGCTTGAATAATGCTCCATTGATTGTTGAAAGTTGCTTATTTACACAGCAATAAACACTTTTACAAACCAAATGAACTTTATTAAAAATATATTTTGTACAAGACAGTTAACCATGGTTTATAACAACAACAAAAAAAAAATCACAGTTCACTAACAGTGGTGTGGATTAAATCACAATAAATTACATTTTGTTTGAAGTACAATAAACATCTATATATATATATAAAAGGCAAGACCAACGTTCTATGAAGCCTCCAGCCGGAAGTGTGAAGCGCCAGAGATATCCGGTTTCCCCATGAGTGAAGGAAAACAGCACAGGAAGAAATCCCTCTCTCTGTAACAGTGAAGGACTCAGAGGGGGAGGGGAGAGAGATGCCCTCACTCTCTCTGTAACACAGAACAGCAGGAAACTTAACACTGAAGGACTGGACTCCAAGGGGGGAGGGGGAGGGAGAGAGGGCAGGGACACACACTCCCACATGCACACTCTGAAGAAAACCTTGCTAGCCCCCGTTTCATTTGCATCAGAAACGGGGCTTTTTTACTAGTTTAAAATGCATTACATGTTATTGAAGACAGCAAAGAAACGTAAATATAACTCAAAGGATGCAAGTAGCTGGAAGATCATGATCACTCTGGAGTCCCGGTTGACAGGCTAGTCAAGCGGGTAAGGAAAGTGGTGGAGTGACATATTTAGGGAGAAAGATCTAATGTGAAAGATCAGACTGGGCAACAAAAAAGCTTGAAAATGAAAGAGGATAGAACATGCAAAAAGATATAAGCAGTAGTCTTTAGGTGTTCTCCTCCACTCTCACCACTGGGTCTACTACTAATCGTTTCTATAGTGTTACTAGACATACACAGTGCTGTACACACATTATATGCAGGTACTTTCTCTGTCCCTAGAGGGCTCACAATCTAAGTTTTTGTACCTGGGGCAATGGAGAGTTAAGTGACTTGTCCAAGATCACAAGGAGCTGCAGTAGGAATTGAACCCAGGTCACTATGAGCAAAGCCCACTACACTAACCATTAGGCCATTCCTCCACTTTGGTACTGGCTTCAAAGGGAAAATTCTCAGCGACCTTTCTGTGGCACCAGAGTTGTTAGATGTATCTGAGTCATACGTTGTCTCTGCACACTGCTGACATTCAAGGAAAATGGGGACCGGCTCACTGCAATGGTAGCATTTGGGGCACTGAGCACGTCCTATCAGCTTTCCACTTTTCAGGGAGAATACCACCTTGTGCTTAGTGCAGTGAACTCCAGTGTCGTCCATCCCCGGTGCAGCATCCTGGATACACTCCAGCTCAAGAAAAGTTCCTTGCTGGAACAAAATCTCCTTCCTTAAAATTCTGGCACACGACAAAGTTCCTCCAAACACTCGTGGTCTCCTCAGCAGATGCATTGGTATCCCACTTGCAAAAATAAGGGTTTCTTAGGGTGGTATTTAGACCCCCTCTCATTAGGAAGTTTTAGTAGTCACTTGAACATGTGCAAAGCAGCTCCTCCTTTCTATCACACCTGAATGGCATGATCTGCTCTGCAGTTTGGGTGCATCACCGTGTGGGCACAGCAGCAAGTCTGCCCATGGGAAACACTCCTGATTTGAAAATTTCAAGGTCCCAGGTCTCCAGCACCAAGAAACACAGTGTTACAGTCCAGAACTGCACTCCTACTGCTGGCTTTATGTTTTTGGGCTCGATGCTAGCTTCCCACCTGCTCTCCGCCAGAGAAATACAGTCCATGTGGCTACGTATTTTAGCTCCAATCTTTTCAAGTATTTGTAATCCAAATAGGGAAAAATTGAAAAAAAAAATCACTTCTCTTAATTCTGATGTGTGGTTTTCATTTCTTTGCTTGCCTTTAATGTCCCTGTTCGTGCACCATTTATGTAAGCTCTGTGGTTGTATAGGTGAGCTAGGTGGCTGCATAGTCACTGCCTGGGATGGTGGGAGAAGGGGCACATAATTTTTTTGTTGGAACAGGGCTGGGGCCAACCTTAAGGCTGGAGGGCTGAGCAAGCAAAGCATCAGACTTCCATTCATACAAAAGTCCAGACTACACCAAGAGGCAACATAAAAACTTTTTGAAGCTCAGGCACAGTGAAAACCACAAGTCATACCAAACACCAACTTATATACATTTCTTTCTGCTCACACGTCTTAAAAGTCAAGGCTACTCAGGGTAAGCTGATGGTGTTTAATTAGTTGTTAAATATAGTTCAGTGAGATGTTACATTCAAACAAGTTGATGGTCATACACAGCACACGGATACCTTTGCTGCTGTAACCTGGTACAGTGAAAGATGTTTCTTCTATTTCTTAAATTCACAAGCATTCTGCCATAGTTTTTATCTTGGTAGGACTGTCACGGGTGTACCTCCTCTCATTTGGATATGGCACAAATCTTGTATAGATCTCATCCCTGCACCAAGCCTCTCTCAATTAAGCTACATGGTAGTAAATTTAAAACAAATCAGAGAAAATATTTCTTCACTCAATGTGTGATTAAACTCTGGAATTCGTTGCCAGAGAATGTAGTAAAAGCAGTTAGCTTAGCGGGGTTTAAAAAAAGGTTTGGCTAACTTCCTAAAAGTGCATTAGCCATTGTTAAGATGGACTTGGGGTAAATCCAATACTTCTAGGATAAACTGCATAAAATGTATTGCACTGTTTTGGGATCTTACCAGGTACTTGTAACCTGGATTGGCCACTTTTGGAAACAGCATGCTGGGCTTGATGGATCTTTGGTCCGTCCCAGTATGGCAATGAGAAAGTTAAAAAAAGAAAAAAAAATCTTTTGTCCTCCAGCTTTTAAGGCACTGTCTATCCAACTGGAACAGCTTTTGACTGTTTGCAGACGGACCACGCATATGCAGTACATTATTTCTAACAATCTTTTGCTATTCTTTTCAATAGTGTTTGTAATTGTTTTGGGTGAGCATGGAGTGCTGGTGTCAGCAGCTGGAAAGCAGGCCACTAACTTTGTTGCTGAGGTAACATTGGGGGAAGGGGATTTAAGGCAGTGGATCACTTTGGCTGGTGGAGTTTGGGCATTCCCACCAGCAAAGGTAAGATTTTTTAATGTGTGTATGTGTGCGGTGGGGGTGGGGGGTGGGAGGGAGAACATAGTGGAAATGCATGTTCCTCTAGTCCACCCCTGAGCCCCCTCCTAAAAATGGGCTGCTGGCTATGTCCCTGGTCCCTGGCACTATTACTGGGGGAAAACACTCTCCCACCACAGAAGTATACATACAGCTTACTCCACACTGATCACAGACTAGTCCAAACCAAACTCCAGTGTTGTCTTCAGCATGACTAAAACCATTGTTTCATGCTTTGATTTGAAGACACGCATTGCTCACAACTAAAGGTCTTTTTCAAGACCACTCTGCTTGCTCAAATTTGGAAGTACTTCACATTTGGTACTTTGATGTTAATCCATTCTTGCTCTGCATACAGACTACTGATGCAGGCCCTGTGGCCGAAACACAGTGTTGTGTCAAGTCTTTTATCAATAAACGCTTTTTAACTCAAGATTGTATCTCTTCAGTCTCTGGAACCCGTGGTCCATCACCCATTTCTTTCCTTTACCTGGACTTGGGAAGGGCCAGCCATTGGGGCAGAGCCAGGAGTTAATAAAAGGAACGGTTTTGAGGAAAATGTGGTCTTTGGTTGCCCACCCCAGTCAAGACCCAAGCACCGAGGGGGGAAGTCCTGGAAGCAAGAGGGAGGACTTATGAAATATCCTGTGGATGAAACCCCTGCGACAGGGCAGAGTGCCCGTGTGGAGTTCCTGACTTGGGAATGAGGATTGCTGGGGGCGGGGGAAAGACATTCCTGGTAGGAGAAATGGGAGTGGGGGAGCCCCATTTCTGGCAGGATAGTCATTGGGTGTTGGGGGGGGGGGGGGATCCTGATCCGGGATGGGACAGAAGTATAAGAGAAACTGTGCTGTTGAGGGTCAATGATTGTTGGTATTTGTTTTGGCATTTGAAGAAGATTATGTCTGAAGCTGACCTGGAACTATTACATGCCCTGACTGTATATAGTTACTACTGAAAAAGGTGTGAGCAATTAATAATAAATCCTAATAATAATAATATCAATTTGTGTTTTTGAACTGTTTCCCCAAGTTGTTATGAAGTAAATCCAGTTGACGCTTCACATCTACCCATTCAACTCCACTCAGGTCTATAAAATAATGAGTGGAGTTGAACGGGTAGATGTGAAGCGTCTGTTCACGCTTTCCAAAAATACTAGGACTAGGGGGCATGCGATGAAGGTACAATGTAGTAAATTTAAAACGAATCGGAGAAAATTTTCTTCACTCAACGTGTAATTAAACTCTGGAATTCGTTGCCAGAGAATGTGGTAAAGGCGGTTAGCTTAGCGGAGTTTAAAAAAGGTTTGGGCAGCTTCCTAAAGGAAAAGTCCATAGACCGTTATTAAATGGACTTGGGGAAAATCCACTATTTCTGGGATAAGCCCCCACTTGACTGACTGTACATTTGTCCTTTAGATTGTAAGCTCTTTGAGCAGGGACTGTCCTTCTATGTTAAATTGTACAGCGCTGCGTAACCCTAGTAGCGCTTTAGAAATGTTAAATAGTAGTAGTAGTAGTATAAAACGTTTTGTACATTTTGCGGATCTTACCGGGTATTTGTGACCTGGATTGGCCACTGTTGGAAACAGGATGTTGAGCTCGATGGACCTTTGGTCTTTCCCAGTATGGCAATACTTATGTACTTACTAGTAAAAAAGACCCGTTTCTGGAACGAATGAAACGGACGCTAGCAAGGTTTTCCTGGGAGTGTGTATGTTTGAGGGAGAGAGCCAGAGTGAATGTGCAGGTGTGTGACAGTGTGTGTGAGAATGAGAGTGTGTGACAGGGCCCCCTCCCCTGTTCCTAATGCCCCTCACCCCGTTCCCTCCCCTCCTTTTCCTCCTCCTTCCCACACTTTGGGTTCCTTAAGGCTTTCAAAAGTCTATGTACCCCCCGTGGCCCTAACGCCCAGTATCCGGATACCCCACCGCTTTCCTCCTCACCCCTCCCCCAAGATGTAATACTTTCACGTCCTTCATTTTTTAAAAAAAGTGTCCTATCTACCCTGTGTACAAATGCCCGGCATTCAGACTGTGTTCCTCTCGTAAATTTTCATTTCTTTCATTCATTCAGTTTATCAATAGAAATCAAACAAAATAAAACATGGAAAAGAAAATAAGATGATACCTTTTTTATTGGACACAACTTAATACATTTCTTGATTAGCTTTCAAAGGTTGCTAATACAATAAATGTATTAAGTTATGTCCAATAAAAAAGGTATCATCTTATTTTCTTTTCCATGTTTTATTTTGTTTGATTTCTATTGATAACTTTAAGAGTGGACTAACACGGCTACCACATTCCTTTCATTCATTCAAACTTGCCCCCCCCCCCCCCCCGAACACTTTTGGTTTCTTCAGTCTTTTAAAACTCTCCTATGTACCCTGTGTCCTAATGGCCAGCATTCAGATTGTTTTCCTTTCCCAAATGTTCATATCTTTCAGTCATTCACAACTCCCCCCTCCCCCATTTAACACTTTTGGTTCCTTCAGTCTTTTAAAACTCTCCTATCAACCCTGTGTCCTAATGGCCAGCACTCAGATTGTTTTGCTTTGCCAAATTGTCTGTCACTGATGTCACTGAGGTCAGTGCGTGCCTGCCTAGCAGACCGGTCTCAGGCACATCCTGTTGGAGGTGAGAATTATTATATAGGATGATGTTTAACTCAGTGACTGTTGGTTATTTTTGAATGGGAGTGGTCTTAACAGTGCCTAGATAAAGATTACCCTTCGGTCTACCGGGATTTAGCCCTGCCCCCAGCCTATGCCCAGTTTGCTTGAAGTACGATTTGTTTTTTGATCCCTTGTCTCAGGTACCAGGCCTGGGAAGCTTAGCCAGTGACCCTGACTGTGTGTGTGTGTGTGTGGGGGGGGGGGGGGGGGGGGGGGGGGGGGGGGAGCCAGGATTTACACAGGTGAGTCAGACAGATGCTGAAACTTGTTTCTCCATGCATGAGCATTTACTTAAAAAAAAAAAAAAAGGAGCTGATAAGCATGTTGCATGCTGCCTCTGTCTCCCACTGCTCTAGTATATCTGTGGGATGGTTTGTGCCTGTAACAAGCAAAACCCAATCCCAGCCACAGGCATCAAGATTTAACATAATGATTGAGAGTGCAAAACATTATACAAATTACCTTTCCCTGGACACAATGAAGGATCTGGATCTGTCTCTTGTTGTGGGTGGCCTGGGGCAAGCAGGAAGCAATAAAACAATCTGCTATACTCTTCTACAATCTGTATAAATTAGGGGGCATGCTGGGCATGCCACTACTGTGTACCATCTGAAAAAGAGCCCTGATTGTAGGAATTCTGAAAATTTAGCTCAAGTTAGCTGGCTAGGAGAGTTGAAGAACTGATTTACTGCATCTTGCCACACAGTGAAACCGCCAAGTTGTTCTGGGAATGTGTGCTTGGCAAATTCAGAGGAAATACCAGTCTGAGGATACTCTGTTTCTGTGGCCAAAGTCTCTTGCATCCTGAAACTATGCAAAGCTAGCATTTCAGATATGCTGACGCCACAAACTGCTTGCAAATGAATTCATACGACTGATAGTGATTTTTTTTCTTTCTGTTAAGCTCTCACCTTCTCTTAAAGGTCCTCTGAATTTTTGAAACGTGGGTGCTTCCTTTTCTGTCCTGGCAAAAATAAAGAAATCAAATGTGCGCTGGAGGAAGAGACAGAGTAGAAGTACATTTAACCCTTGGTAAATCCTGGAAGAATGTTAAAACCCATCTCCTAACTGTGGTGCTGGGCATTCTTCCTTTGCACCACTGAACGGAGGAGAGCATCCAAATCCTAATGACAACGTGTGCTAATACTGCTGTGAGACTTGTAGCTGGCTCAGCCCACACCAACTGAACTCCCGCCTCTACTCTTACCTTAGCAAGCACCTGGGGATGAAAGCAGAGAGCAGCCCGTGCCAGCCACTGGCAGGAGGAACCAAGCAACGGGATCAGCTGCAGCACAAGGCAGCACGTCAGTGAACGCTGAGCAGGGATAAGGATGCAGCAGCGGCTGCTGGAAAGAAATCAGAGGCACTTTCCGAGCAGCTAAAGTCCACCCGTTCCAGGATGGAGGGGAATCGCTGGCAGCTCGTGCGGCGCTGGTGCTGGCGGAGGCTGCCTGTGCTCCATTGGCTGCCAACCTATGACCTGAAGGCCAATCTGGCGGCGGATACAGTGGCGGGCGCGATGCTCTCGGTGCATCAAGTGGCACAAGGTACGGTACTGCGCCCCCCGGCGGCTGGTGGAAGGAGCGCCACGCGTTCCGCTTTTGTGGACTCACTTTGGGAAAGGGCGGCTGCCACAAAGGGCCATGGGTGGGGGTGGGGGTGATCGCTGTGTGATAAAAAATGTATGTAACATAAACACGGGCTCTGATTGGCGGCACTGCGGCTCCATGCAATTTAAATTTAATTTACAGACTTGATTTCGGACCTTTTCAAATGAAGTTTGTACAAAGTCTGTACAGTTAGTTCAAAACCGTGTTGTTCCTTTTCACCTCCAGATATGCCAAAGATGCACAATGTCAATGGAGTATCAGATAATGCAGTCAGGTACGAGGTGCTACAGCTCCAGTGATAGAGATAGTTCAATGGTACTTCCTCTGTAGACTGAAAGTTCAGACCAGGCTGCAGCAGGGGTGGACTTATCATTCGGGCAAATGGCCGGTGCCCAGAGGCACTGGTGTCACCTCCAGTGTTATGTTTTTTTAATAAACTATTTTTACTTGTATATTTTTACATTTTTATTGTCTGGTTTACTTTCTGCCCAGGGTTTCCACTCTGGAAACTACAGACCAGCCAAGTCTCCTGCTTTCGGCGGGAGACTCCCGCTTTGGCGGGCCATCTCCCGCACTCCCACCAAAATCAGGGAGTCTCCCGCCGAGCGGCTCCAATCAGCAGTATGATTCTCACTGTGCAGGTCCATAACGTATGCGCCAGAGTTTAATTACATGTTGAGTGAAGAAACATTTTCTCCGATTCATTTTAAATCTACTACATTGTAGCTTCATCGCATGCCCCCTAGTCCTAGTATTTTTGGAAAGTGTAAACAGACGCTTCACATCTACCCGTTCAACTCCAGTTATTATTTTATAGACCGCTATCATATCTCCCCTCAGCCGCCTTTTCTCCAAGCTGAAGAGCCCTAGCCACTTTAGCCTTTCCTCATAGGGAAGTTGTCTCATCCCCTTTATCATTTTTGTTGTCCTTCTCTGCACCTTTTCTAATTCCACTATATCAGCTCCAACTGAACTCTGGCTCCGAGTCCGAACTAACTTGTGGGGGCTCAGGGCAAGAAGGAAAGCTCCTCGGAGGCTCCAGCACAGGCATTCACTGTGCCTGGCTAAGCTCAGGAGCTCACTGTGACTAGCAGCAGCAGCATACTATTCTCTGCAGCCCCCCCCCCCCCCCCCCCCCGCAACACATTGGGATTCAGGGAAACCAGGAGCTGCAATGCAGCCGAGAGAGGACAGGACTTTGGAGGACATCTGAAGATACAGCTGATCATCCTGCTGAAAGAGAGACAGAGAGAGAGAGACACCCCCTCCCACACACACACACACGAGCACGGCAGGAGGGCTATCTGAGCTGGGAAGAAGTTAGCAAGTTACCAAGTCTGCTGGTTTCCCGCACAATTGGGATCCTTTAATAAGTTGTCGGCGGGTGGTTGCTGGTTGTGGTTTTTTGGGCTGTTTCCGTCTCCATCTCCTATTGGTCGAATTTGGTGTTGCAATGAGGCTTGGTGCATCTCAAACTTCATTCTGGCTCCAGATTCGACCAATAGAAGGGTGAGGTGGGTGATGAGGTCATCAGCCAATGACTCATCAACAGCCTTGCAAGAGGCGGGAGCAGCGGTGGCGAGCAGAGCAGTGACCACGTGGGATTTCAATGCCAAGCAGTGATCACATGGGATGGGAGTGGGATTTCAGCGCCGAGCAGTGACCATGTGGGATTTGAGATTGGGATATTTTGGGCTCCTTTCGGGTATGGAATCGTGGATTGAGGTTGGGCTATTTTGGGCTCCTTTTGGACAGAACAGGAGGGCTAGGATGGAAGCAAGCTAGCTGGAGCCTGGCCGCTGCTGCTGCTCCGTATCCCAATGTAACAGCGGCGGTCCTTGGCCCCCACCGGAACTTGAAGTTGACGTCAGCAAAGGCCGAGGACCAGCAGAGCCGACAGAGCATGCCTGAAGGCTGCTGCAGCCCCAAGTTTTTTTTTTGTCGCAGTTGCTTCAGAGGCTGCATCATGGAGGGAGACAGGATGAAATGTTGAAGCCAATGGTTAGTCTTTGTTTCTCGTTCAACAAAGTAAGCAAACAGTAACCTCTGAGCTGCTGCATCCACGTTGTCATTCTTATATTGTTGATATCATTTTTTTTTAATCTCACTTATATTTTCAAACATTGCTGGCTTGTGCAGTATACAGATGTCATAGGTAGAGTAGTCATTTGTTAGAAAGTGTAATCAGTGTATCATTTGGAGGGGCTGGTTATAGGGACACCCTAACACTGCTATATTTGTGCAGAGATTTTTTTTTCTCAAGATAAACAGCCTTTAAAACAGACATCATTTATTTATTTATTTATTAGGATTTATTTACCGCCTTTTTGAAGGAATTCATTCAAGGCGGTGTACAGTAAGAATAGATCAAACATGGGCAATAGGCAATTAGAGCAGTAAAAATATTTGAACAACAATACAAAGTATGGCATGGTATACTACTTGCAATGACAACACAATCCAGCTTATTTTCGAAACAGAAAGACGCCCATATTTCGACCCAAATCGAGAGATGGGCGCCTTTCTCTCATGGGCGCCCAAATCAGTATAATTGAAAGCCGATTTTGGGCGCCTCCAACTGCAGTCTGTCGCTGGAACGAGCAAAGTTGACGGGGGCATGTCGGAGGCGTGGTGAAGGTGGGACTGGAGCTTGTTTATCGGCCGAGGAGAGATGGGGGCGCTCAGCCGATAATGGAAAAAAGAAGGGCGGCAGTAGCGAGAATTTGGGCCACTTTTTTTGGACCTTTCTTTTTCATGAACAAGTCCCCAAAAAGTGCCCCAACTGCCCAGATGGCCACCGGAGGGAATCGGGGATGACCTCCCCTGACTCCCCCAGTGGTCACTAACCCCCTCCCACAAAAAAAAAAGAACTTTAAAAACTTTTTTTCCAGCCTGTATGCCAGCCTCAAATGTCATACCCAGCTCCATCACAGCAGTATGCATGTCCCTGGAGCAGTTGTTAGTGGGTGCAGTGGACTTCAGGCAGGTGGACCCTGGCCCATCCCCCCCTACCTGTTACACTTGTGGTGGTAAATGGGAGCCCTCCAAACCGCCCCCAAAACCCACTGTACCCATATCTAGGTGCCCCCCTTCACCCATAAGTGCTATGGTAATGGTGTAGAGTTGTGGGGAGTGGGTTTTGGGGGGGGTAAGGGAGCTATGGACTTGGGAGGTACTTTAATTTTTTTTTTTACTTTTTACAAGTGCCCCCTAGGGTGCCCGGTTGGTGTCCTGGCATGTGAGGGGGACCAGTGCACTACGAATTCTGGCCCCTCCCACAACCAAATGCCTTGGAGTTGTTCGTTTTTGAGCTGGGCGGCTTCGGTTTCCATTATCGCTGAAAACTGATACCGCCCAGCTCAAATCCACCCAAATCCGATGCATTTGCCCGGCACCAACCGTATTATCGAAACAAAAGATGGACATCCATCTTTTTCGAAAATACGGTCTGTCCCGCCCCTTCGCGGACCCGTCCGGAGATAGTCGCCCATGGAGATGGGGGTCTGCGTTCGATTATGCCCCTCAATATGTACTAGAACATTATAATTGGTAGTGAAGGGTAAGGCAAAGTTGTAACATATAGATGAGTAAGAAAGTAGGAAGAATTAGAAAGTAAGGTGACTGATTTGAAGAAAGTTGTACGTAAGGTCAGAGAGATGGTTAAATATTATCTCAGCTAGGGTAGGAGTGGATAAACACATCCTACTGCAGTATGTGCAGCCCGAGTCAATCCTTGTGTGTGTGAGTGAGACTAACAAGTTAGTTACTTCTTCCATTAAAGGCTTGGTTGAAGACCCAACTTTCACCTGCTTCCTGAAGTAGAGGTAGTCTTGTGTTAAGCAGAGCCTTTCAGGCAATGCATTCCAGCGTGTGGGGGCTACTCCGGGAGAAGGCTCACTTGCGGGTATCATATTGTGTAATGTCTTTTGGAGATGGTGTAGTTAGTGAAAGTCCTTGGGAGGACCTTAGTGTCCTTGGCGGTATGTGGAGGATCATCCTATTTTTCAGATACTCTGGGCCATTTCCTTTCAGGGCCTTGAAGATCAGACATAGAGTTTTAAATTTAGCCCTGTATTGTACAGGTAGCCAATGAAGTTTTTGCAAAAATGGTGTGATGTGGTCACGTCGCTTGCAACCTTCTATGAGTCTTGCTGCTGCATTCTGAATCAACTGGAGCTGGTGCAGGCCCTTTGTAGTCAGACCATTGTATAGTGCATTGCAGTAATCCAGTCTTGATGTTACCATGGCATGCACAACTGGGATAAGATTTGCCTTCTCGATGTAAGGAGAGAGGCAGCGTAGCTGTCGCAAATAGTAGAAGCAGCTCTTGAAGGTTGCTTGGATTTGGGGAATCAGAGTAAGTTTTGAATCTAACTGTATTCCAAGGTTCCTGACTTGTGATTTGAGGGGGAGTTCGTACTTCCTAAAAGAAATTTTGATGTCAGGTATGTATCCACTTGTGTTAGGGACCCAGAGAAGCTCGGTTTTACTTGGGTTCAGTCAAAGTTTGTTGTGTTTAGCCCATTCTTGAATTGATGTTAGACAAGTGATTAGTTTATTCAAGGCTGTAGGTAAGCCCGGTTCAATGGGTATGAGTAGCTGCACATCATCCGCATAGATGTAGAGCTGAGTGTCCATTGACCGAATCAGCTCAGCTAGTGGCTTGAGGTAGATATTGAACAGAATAGGTGACAGTATCGATCCTTGTGGTACCCCGGAGGTCAGTGTCCATGGTGGTGATGAGTTGCTGCCAAACATTATGGATTGTTGCCTGTCTGATAGATAGGATCTGAACCAGGCAAACACTGTTCCATTGATACCTGTTTTTGTCAGTCGTGCTAGTAAGATATGATCCACAGTGTCAAAAGCTGCTGAGAAATCTAGCAGTGCTAACATCGAAGCAAATCCCTTGTCTCGGTTTCTGTGAAGATCATCTAGCAGGGATACAAGGACCGTTTCTGTTCCATAACTGGGTCTGAATCCAGATTGACATGGATCTAGCCAGTTACTCTTTTCTAGCCATTCATTAAGTTGAACACAGACTGTTCTATGTTATGAGAATCAGGTGCTCAACAGTCAGAGTTTCTATTTATTTACTTATTTATATTATTTATTTCCCACATTAAACATGAATTGGGTTGAAACCTGGGAGCATTTAAAATCTTTTTTTTTCTATGCCTACATCTAAAGAAATTCAAGATGACATAAGGTAGTGTGGGTGGGGCCAAGTCAGAGTGGGTGGGGCCAAGACATAGTGGGCGGGGCAGGGCGTGTACTAAAATCTCCCTCTCAAATATCGGGACCCCTTGGCAGCTCTGAGACTATAGCCATTCCATCTTGACTGGACAATAAAAATCAGACAAAAGATTGCCAATTAATACTGTCAAGTACTAAGCATGATGTACTTAGGAACAACAAACATAGTTTGAAATGTCTATATGCGAATGCCAGGAGCCTAAGAAATAAGATGGGGGAGTTAGAATATATTGCACTAAATGAAAAATTAGATATAATAGGCATCTCTGAGACCTGGTGGAAGGAGGATAACCAGTGGGACACTGTCATACCGGGGTACAAATTATATCGTAGTGATAGGGTGAATCGGATTGGTGGAGGGGTAGCATTGTATATTAACGAGAGCCTTGAATCAAATAGATTGAAAATTCTGCAGGAAGCAAAACACTCCTTGGAATCACTGTGGATTGAAATTCCATGTGCAAAGGGGAAAAGGATAGTGATAGGAGTGTACTACCGTCCGCCTGGCCAGGACGAACAGACGGATGCGGAAATGTTAAAGGAAATCAGGGACGCAAACAAACTGGGCAACACAATAATAATGGGGGATTTCAATTACCCGCATATAGACTGGGGTAATGTAACATCTGTACACGCAAGGGACATAAGATTTCTTGATGAAATCAAGGACAGCTTCATGGAACAGCTAGTTCAGGAGCCGACAAGAGAAGGAAAAATACTAGACTTAGTCCTTAGTGGTGCTCATGATCTAGTGCAGGGGGTAACGATACGAGGGCCGCTTGATAACAGTGATCATAATATGATCGGTTTTGATATTGGCATTGAAGGAAGTGAAACTAGGAAATCAAGTACGCTAGCGTTTAACTATAGAAAAGGTGATTACGACAAAATGAGAAAAATGGTGAAAAAAAGACTGAAAGGAGCAGCTCGCAGAGTAAAAAACTTGCATCAGGCGTGGATGCTGTTTAAAAACACCATCCTGGAGGTTCAGGACAAATATATTCCACGTATTAGAAAAAAGGGAAAAAAGACTAAACGTCAGCCGGCGTGGCTAAACAGTAAGATAAAGGAAATCATTAGAGCCAAAAAACAATCCTTCAGAAAGTGGAGAAGAGAACCAACTGAAAGTAACAGGATAGATCATAAGGAATGCCAAGCCAAATGCAAAGCGGAGATAAGGAGGGCAAAAAAGGACTTTGAGAAGAAATTAGCGTTGGAAGCAAAAATACATAGTAAAAACTTTTTTAGATACATTAAAAGCAGGAAACCGGCCAAAGAGTCGGTTGGGCCGCTGGACGAAAATGGTGTTAAAGGGGCGATCAAGGAGGACAAAGCCGTAGCGGAGAAATTAAATGAATTCTTTGCTTCGGTCTTCACCGAGGAGGATTTGGGGGGGACACCGGTGCCGGAAAGAATATTTGAAGCGGGGGAGTCGGAGAAACTAAACAAATTCTCTGTAACCTTGGAGGATGTAATGGGTCAGTTCAGCAAGCTGAAGAGTAGTAAATCACCGGGACCTGATGGTATTCATCCCAGAGTATTAATAGAACTAAAAAATGAACTTGCGGAGCTACTGTTAGAAATATGCAATCTGTCCCTAAAATCGAGTGTAATACCGGAAGACTGGAGGGTAGCCAATGTTACTCCGATTTTTAAGAAAGGTTCCAGAGGAGATCCGGGAAATTATAGACCGGTGAGTCTGACGTCGGTGCCGGGCAAGATGGTGGAGGCTATTATTAAGAATAAAATTGCAGAGCATATACAAAAACATGGACTGATGAGACAAAGTCAGCACGGATTTAGTGAAGGGAAGTCTTGCCTCACCAATCTAATGCATTTTTTTGAGGGGGTAAGCAAACATGTGGACAATGGGGAGCCGGTTGATATTGTATATCTGGATTTTCAGAAGGCGTTTGACAAAGTGCCGCACGAAAGACTCCTGAAGAAATTGCAGAGTCATGGAATCGGAGGTAGGGTATTATTATGGATTAAGAACTGGTTGAAAGATAGGAAGCAGAGAGTAGGATTGCGTGGCCAGTATTCTCAGTGGAGGAGGGTAGTTAGTGGGGTCCCGCAGGGGTCTGTGCTGGGTCCGTTGCTTTTTAATGTATTTATAAATGACCTAGAGATGGGAATAACTAGTGAGGTAATTAAATTCGCCGATGACACAAAATTATTCAGGGTCGTCAAGTCGCAGGAGGAATGTGAACGATTACAGGAGGACCTTGCGAGACTGGGAGAATGGGCGTGCAAGTGGCAGATGAAGTTCAATGTTGACAAGTGCAAAGTGATGCATGTGGGTAAGAGGAACCTGAATTATAGCTACGTCTTGCAAGGTTCCGCGTTAGGAGTTACGGATCAAGAAAGGGATCTGGGTGTCGTCGTCGATGATACGCTGAAACCTTCTGCTCAGTGTGCTGCTGCGGCTAGGAAAGCGAATAGAATGTTGGGTGTTATTAAGAAGGGTATGGAGTCCAGGTGTGCGGATGTTATAATGCCGTTGTATCGCTCCATGGTGCGACCGCACCTGGAGTATTGTGTTCAGTACTGGTCTCTGTATCTCAAAAAAGATATAGTAGAATTGGAAAAGGTACAGCGAAGGGCGACGAAAATGATAGTGGGGATGGGACGACTTTCCTATGAAGAGAGGCTGAGAAGGCTAGGGCTTTTCAGCTTGGAGAAGAGACGGCTGAGGGGAGATATGATAGAAGTGTATAAAATAATGAGTGGAATGGATCGGGTGGATGTGAAGCGACTGTTCACGCTATCCAAAAATACTAGGACTAGAGGGCATGAGTTGAAGCTACAGTGTGGTAAATTTAAAACGAATCGGAGAAAATTTTTCTTCACCCAACGTGTAATTAGACTCTGGAATTCATTGCCGGAGAACGTGGTACGGGCGGTTAGCTTGACGGAGTTTAAAAAGGGGTTAGATAGATTCCTAAAGGACAAGTCCATAGACCGCTATTAAATGGACTGGAAAAATTCCTCATTTTTAGGTATAACTTGTCTGGAATGTTTTTACGTTTGGGGAGCGTGCCAGGTGCCCTTGACCTGGATTGGCCACTGTCGGTGACAGGATGCTGGGCTAGATGGACCTTTGGTCTTTCCCAGTATGGCACTACTTATGTACTAAGAGCTGTGCCTACCACACAACTCTTGTGGGCATGTGCCAGGCACGTACCTCCCTCTTTAACTTCCAATGCTGAGCTCTATCAGTGTGCATTTAATTTGTATGTTGTTAGTGTTGAGCATTGTGTGGTAATTTTTCTTTGGTGTTTGGGCTGGTGTTTGCCAGCGCTGTTCCCTACTGCACCAGAGTTCTGAGCATCTGGGCCTGAGTAATTTCCTTGCTGGGGTGGCAGTGGCTAAGTTAAAGCTCTCTTTCATTGGTTTTATTCCTAGATTTCGTATCTTTATCATTTTTTCAAAGCAATTTAATGTGGACAAATGCAAAGTGAAGCTCATTGGGAAGAATAATCTGAATCATAGTTACCTGATGCTCCAACTTAGGAGTCAGCACTCAAGAAAAAGATCTAGGTGTCATTATAGACAATACACTGAAATCTTCAGCCCAGTGTGCAGCAGTGACCAAAACAGCAAACAGGATGCTAGGAATTATTAGGAAAGGGATGCAAAATAAAACCAAGAATATTATAATGCATCTGTATCGCTCCATTGTGCGACCTCACCTTGAGCATTGCGTTCAATTCTGGTCACCATATCTCAAAAAAATAAATATATAGTGGAATTCGAAAAGGTTTCCATATGAGGAAAGGCTAAAGAGGTTAGGGCTCTTCAGCTTGGAAAAGAGATGGCTGAGGGAGATATGATTGAGCTTTATAAAATCCAGAGTGGTGTGGAATGGGTAGAAATTAATTGATTTTTCACTCTTTCAAAAAGTACAAAGACCAGGGTTCACTCAATGAAATTACATGGAAATACTTTTAAAACAAATAGGAGGAAATATTTTTTTCACTCAAAAAATAGTTAAGCTCAGGAACTCACTGCCGGAGAATGTGGTAATAGCGGTTAGCATATCTGGGTTTAAAAAAGATTGGAATATATTCCTGGAGAAAAAGTCCATAGCCTGTCATTGAGATGGACATGGGGGAAGCCACTGCTTGCCCTGGGATTGGTAGCATGGAATGTTGCTACTATTTGGGTTTTTGCCAGGTACGTGTGAACTGGATTGGCCACTGTTGGAAGCAGGATACTGGGCTAGATGGACCACTGGTCTGATCCAGTATGGCTGTTCTTATACCTGAACAATATGCACTCAATGTATTATGACTACAGGCTCCCTTCCTCTTTCGCAGTCTGCCCTATGGTCTCTCTTAGGCTGCTCTTAATGTGTTCATCTTAGATGCCCCAGGGGGCCATTACCCTGACTTTCTGAAAATTCAGTATAGTGGTGCCTTAATTTGTTTAGACATGCAAAAGTAGAGAGGTGCCTAGTCATGAGCCAACTATTCAAAATGATTGGGGTGCAAAACAAGGCAAATTATTTCTTCCTAGTCAAAGTAAAGGAGTTTTTTGAGCATTGGTGGTGCATAAGCACCAGCCAGTGGCGTAGCCATGGGTGGGCCCGGGTGGGCACAGGCCCACCCAGCAGCAGCACAGCAACAATGTGGCTGGCAGGGATCCCCAAGCCCAGCCAGCTGAAGATTCCTGGCATCTCTCCCTCCAGGAAATGGGGGGGTGTCACTTAACTCCACTCCCTGACCCCCATACCTTTAAATCCTTTAGTCCTTCACTAGCAATGAGAAACAACACATTCCCCCTGCTCACGCTGGCACAAGCCTTCCCTCTGATGCAACTTCATTTTCTCGGAACCAGGAAGTTGCATCAGAGGGAAAGCTCAGATCCAGCCCAAGTAAGGGGAATGAGTTCTTGCTTGCTGCTGGTGAAGACTTGAAGGATTTAAAGGTACCGAGGGAGTGGAGTTAAGTGACCCCCCTGATCGCCTGGGGGGAGGGAGAGATGTTGGGCAAGGGTGGAGTTGTTATGCCCACCCACTTTGGACTCAGGCCCACCCAAAATTGGATATCGGGCTATGCCCCTGAAGCACCCCCCAGACTCATAGGGTTGGCACCTATAGACCAAAGACTTTCAGAAACTGGGAACTGCTAATTTTTCTTTTCAAATGTTGGCTGAATTATTTAAACAGGTAGCACTATTGCTTTAACATCAAACCAATATGGTATGCTGACAGGTGATTTGGTCCCTCACTGGACAGAATAATAAGGTGGTTGTTCTAAGATATGTTAACATATCATTTCAGTCACCTCTGTCCTGTTCCTTGATAATCTCATAGCAACGCTGTTTGCACTTGCACTTATCAAGGAACCATAGTGAAATGGTGCCACCTGTCTCTACTTAATTAAAGAGTCCATTTTTTAATACTTGATATTGCGCGGTCCAAATATGCTGACTTGTGTTCTTTTTCTCAGATGCATCTTGGAAGACATATGAAGGATTTACTTTGGTTTCATCGCAGCTTAGATTTCCTCAAATGTTCCCTGGTTCATATCCTTTTAGGCAGTCAGTTGATCTCCCTGTATCCCCTAGAGCAAAATGTATTAACTCATTCATAAGTATAAAAGTAGTTTTGTGTCCTCGTGACTGATGTGGCTAACTTGATCTTATTTAGAAACAGAAGTACAGGAAAAATGTGATGAGATAAGACAAGACAGCGAAACTCAAAATACTCATGCATAGTAAACTTTAAGTGCTGTTAATGTTACTGTATATTCATTTTTATCTGAATATATCTGTGCTCTTAAACTTCTTGTACTACCCCAGAAACACTGCTTTATTTAGAATCAGATTACCCATCATGTGGCCTGAGCGCCTTCCTGGCAGAAAGCAGTTAAAGACTGTCATTTTTCTTCTGACTTAGTGTGTGACAGAATACCTGCAAAACCATCTCCAAACTTTCTCTCCCCCTGCTCCAGTCCTCCTCCCACTGGAATCTCCCCTGACTAAACTCTAATTTTTCATTGCATGACTGCTTTCTCTTTCTGTAGGGCACTTTGAATAAAAATACCAAGAAGTCTAATAATGATAATCCTTATAATTCAGTAGTTATAAATATGAAAAGAAAAGTAATAGAATGTTGATTTTAATTGCTAATAGTTGGAATTCAGAGAATCAATCCACTAGAGATATCATCTACTGATCCAACTTTGGACCTTATTTTTGTTTTAAGGACATTCTAGTGTATAACAGAAATAATGGATGGCAGGGACACTTAAACACCTTTTTGGTAGGAGGAGCCAAACAAACCAATCTCTAGCTCCTCCCCTAAGTCTTGTAGTTTCTGATGCTGTATAAGGGAAAATATTGGCAGGGCTATGGCCTTACTGTCTCACCCTGTCTACTGTCTATGATGGACAGGATGTTTTAAGTCATTTATGGAGTAATTGTATAACCTTGGTACTTATATTTACATGCTCATTATCCCCTGGATTCTATATATGTCAGCCAGATTTGCGTGGCCAAATTTGCACATGCTCCCAAGATGCACACACAAATTAATTGACTAATGACCTTTTAACCATCAATAATTGGGTGCTAACAACTAATTATAGATGTTAATTGGCACCCAATAGAATTTTTGTGCATCTGGCTGTGTGCTATTCTATAAGGCGGGGTATCATAGTGCATATCACAAAATCAATAATTGTTTTATACCACATGCATATTTGGGTGCACAAATCTGGTCTGTGCCCTGATTGTGGCTGAACAGATTTGGATAGGTTGGAGTGGGGCTTCAATGAGAACTTTAGAACTTGGAGAACAAGGCCAGTGCTGGGCAGACTTGTATGGTCTCTGCCCTGAACATGACAAGGACAAATCAAGATCAAGTATACATATGCAGTATCACATCATACTTTATGCTACGAGTTTATCTTGTTGGGCAGACTAGATGGACCATACAGGTCTTTATCTGTTGTCATCTATTATGTTACTAATTACTGCAATTAGTGCCTGTTATTGCTTGTTAAGTGCTATCAACGCTGATTAGCTTGTTGAACCAATTAAGTTAAGTGCATAGTTATAGAATCCACCTGGATTTTGGTGCAAATCTCTAGGTGTACTATATAGAATCCGGGGGTATGTGTGTCATGTTTAGAATACTTGCAGTCATGAGCTTGTGTGTGCAGATATTCGCAAATAGTTGCTTAACATATATAGTACATGACAGACTAATGTAAGTTATATGTGTACCTGCAAAACATATACCAGCTCTGTGGCTGGCGTAAAATGTGAGTGCCCAAATGTTAAGTGCAGTGCACCTGAATATAACTGACCTCGCGTTACTGCTGAAAAAAGGTGTGAGCAAAATCCAAATAAATAAAATAATAATAATAAATAAATAAATAATATATACCCGGTTATACTATCATTCTATATATGAAAGTAGGTACCTACTTTCCTTTATAGAATAGGTACCACATAGGCACTCTCCAGTCATCGAAATATAGGTGCACAGTAATTCTATAAATAACGCGCCAACATTACATAGTGAATAGACACTTAAATGATTAGAATACCCACATGTACATGTGTAGATGCTGAAAATACACTTATGCCAATTCTGTAAATGTGCACCATATATCAAAACCTAGGATGTTGTCCACTACAATAGCACGTATCCATACCAAGCAAACCACCAACAGTGGAACTTGGTAGACTCAGTAAGCGACGGGCAACAACTTGATTCAAAAAGGGGAGGGAAAGGCTTTAGATGCTGTGGCTATGCAACTTCTAATCCAATTATACTCCAGATTTTTACTGTTGCTACCAATGCACTCAATCACTGGTCAAAAACCTCCCCATTCAAATTGTGGGTGCTTCAGTAATGAATGGCTAAGCGGGACTGATAGGACAGGGTGAGCATTTGCCATTGTTGAAGCATCAGTTGATCCCCTGATGAATCTGAGAGTGAAATGGGTCCCTGTTGGGATCTCTATGATAAGGTAAGTGCTTCTTTTTTCCCCGCTTGAACACATTTTCATGAGAAAGTACATAAAAAGATTTAAAAAGTGTATAACAGGGAAGGTTCGTCCAAGATGGCGTTGTAAGCGGACGCACCTGAGTTTGCTCCTGAGGCAGTCGAGGTTTTTCAGCTCCGTTGGTGCTTCTGCCGCCTCTTCTTTCCGGATGGAGAAGCGGAGGGGAAAGGTTAAGGAACATCCCTCAGTTCCTGAGGCCATCCCAACGTTGAAGCAGACGACCTTGCCATTTTCAAAGCAACAACCGGGGCCTCGGGGAACTTTGACCCCTACTGCAACTCTCGACGCATTGCCGTCGATCGAGAGTCCTAACGGGGCTTCCCTGAGCCCTGTGGATCGTATTGCTCCGCCTCAGCCTGGGAGAGAGTTGTTTGCAGCCCGAACAGCGACGGAAGCCGAAGTGGCTCAACCGAACCTGCTTGAGGGAAGGTCTGCAGCTACAGAGAGTGGATCTCATGGCCGAGAGCAGCTAATTCAATCAGCCTCACAGGTATTACCTCAAGACATTGTTTCAAAATTATCTCGAGCTGAGGCCCAACCTCAATCTCTCCCAGTCTTTAGTGGCGTGGTTAGACCAGCAATAGTGACACTTGAGTCACTGTGGGACATGGTTTATGGCATTCAGGTTTCTATGCAGAACACATTGAAAGAAAACACTGGTGATATTAAAGCTGCGTTGCTCCAAGCGCAAGTGACTGCACAGCAATCCTTGAAATTAGATAAAGTGAATACTGAGCTTCAAGAAATGGGGAATTTGGAGACTGCATTGGTTAAAGATAATAATTGGTTAAAGATAATAATTTCATGCACAAGCGAATGGAATACCTGGAGAACCAGGTTAGGAAACTTAACCTTAGGTTTCTAAATTTCCCCAAATCTCTTTTAATTTCTCCTGTTGAAATGGTAAAAAAATATATGGTTGACATTCTTGGAATGGATAAAGACTCACTACCTCCCATTACACGAGCCTATTATATATGGAACCCGAAGGGGACTGATGGAAACCCCCCAGTAGTGGGGGATGGAATGAATCTTACTTCCTTCCTGGAAAGTTCACTGGAAATAATTACACAGAGGTCAACTATGCTGGTCACTTGTGTATTGGAGCCTGATCGCAATGCTGTTTTAAGACTTTCCTTAAGACATTTAGAAAACTTGTTTTTGGGTTCAAAGGTTCGAATTTTTCCAGATCTCTGGAGGCCCACACAAATAAGGCGCAGGGCTTTTTTGGAGCAGCGCCCTAGAGCGTTGGCACTGGGAGTAAACTTTGTATTACGATTTCCTTGTATTTGTAATGTATTGCTTGAGGGTAAACAGTTTCAGTTTGTAGACCCAAAACAGTTTAAAGAATTTGTTGATGCTAGAGCCGATGTGAATGTTGTATGCCCTCCCTAAAAAGCAGGCTAGGGTCGACAACCCGAGGTAGCAACCGCTAAAGTATTCTTTAATTTCTTTTAGAATTTTTGAATTCTTGGAACCCAATTTCTTTGTTTGTGGACAAATAGGCTGTTAAGAATTTTTCTTTCAATTATTTAATTGTATCTTGAATTTCACTTGTAAAATAATGCCGATTGCGTATTTACACTTTGTAGTGGAAAATTGAATTTATAAATAAAGATTTAAAAAAAAAAAAAAAAAAGTGTATAACAAACATTTAAAAATATTGTTGGAGTTTAAGCATCAAGAAAGTTTTAAAAATTTGAATGGGGAAGTTTTTGACCAGTGATTGAGTTTAGCGCATTGGCAGCACCAGTGAAATCTGGAGTACAACTGGATTGGAAGTTGCATAGCCACGGGCGTCTGAGGTCTTTTCCTCCCTTTTTTGAATCAAGTTGATGCATATCACTTATTGAGTCTACATAAGTTCTATTGTTGGTGTTTTGCTTGTATGATTTCTGTAAATGCGTACATATCCTAGATAACACACAATTTACAAGTGGGCATACACATGGGCAGCGTTTGGGTAGCATGGGCAGGACTCACACTTATGTGTGTAAGTTATAAAATACTATAAGTTATGTATATTTCTCAGCATTTAGATGCTAGCATTTACAACAGCTGTATGGCTGATACAGGGGCGTAGCTACGTGGGGCCATGGGGGTCTGGGCCCCCGTAGATTTGGTCCTCGACACCCCTGCCGTCAACCCTCCCCTGCCGTCGTTGTGGGCTACCTTTGCTGGCGGGGGATCTGTTTCAGTTGCAGATCAATGCTTCGTTCTGTTTCAGTGAGTCTGATGTCCTGCACGTACAATGTGCAGGACGTCAGAAACAGAACGAAACCTTGCAAGGGAAGCAAGAGGACCTCGGCTGACGGGAATTGGGGTCCCTCGCCAGCAAAGGTAGGCGACGGCGGCGGCGGTGGGGGAGGTTGGCGGCGGGAGGGGGGTCGAGAGTGTCGTCGGCAGGGGGGGCAAAGTTGGTGGTGGCAGTGGGGGGTCAGCAATGGCGGCGGAGGGGGGGTCGGTGGCGCCGGGGGGGGCTAAAATGTGCTCCCTCACCTGGGATCTGGACCCCCCTCTTGCCGAAGTCTGGCTACACCCCTGGGCTGATATAGGTCCTTGCACTTACTGCATACTCAGTGTATACTTGGTTATGTTAATAAGGGTCATGGTTTTGATATATCGTTTATTCATTTACTAGACCGTCGCTTATTACAAAGTAAATCAGAACAGTTTACAATATAAAATCACATTAAAATAACAAATAAACAACACACTGAAATCCATTTGTGATAGGAAAGCATTCCAAAAATATACACAGAATTCGCAACACCAGCTATTAAACATTATTAAAACTTTAAGCTAAAAACTTTAATTATGAATATATACACACACAAACATATATCCATACACATATGAGTGTATAAATATACCCCCCTTTTTTTTAATTCTAAACATTTGTTTCAACTGACTCTCGGAAAAGGTATATACTGCCTTTCTGTGTTACAACCAGGGCAGCATACGTATATTGCATACAGGTACTTTCTCTGTCCCTATTGGGCTCACAGTCTAAGTTTTTGTGCCTGGTGCAATGGAGGGTTAAATGACTTGCCT
Source organism: Microcaecilia unicolor (assembly GCF_901765095.1). Lineage (NCBI taxonomy): Eukaryota > Metazoa > Chordata > Amphibia > Gymnophiona > Siphonopidae > Microcaecilia > Microcaecilia unicolor. Next base: position 536,785,380 of record NC_044031.1, read on the forward strand.
GTGGTCACAAGGAGTTGCAATGGGAATCAAACCACAGACTGCCACACTAACCATTAGGCTACTCCTCATGCTATAAAGAAAAGTAGGCATCTAATAGGCATCCTATTATAGAATTGCCCGCTTAATGCCCTAACAGCGGCAGACATTTCTAGACAGGGCATTAGCTGCAAGTGATTGCTCTGTCTTCAGATTTATGGACTATTCACTACAAGGTATTAGTTGTGGCTTTTAACCTGCACTGAGCACTTAACACAGGTTTGCCACACAGCTGACACACTGCAGAACAGTTCACCTTAAGTGCTGCATTAAACACCAACCCCCGAATTCTATATATGGCATACAAATTTGTGCGCCTAAATTTAGGCACGCTGCCGAGATGTGTGCACAAATTAATTGGACAACGGGCTCTTAACCATTAATAATTGGGTGCCAGCATCCAATTATTGATGTTAATTGGCAACCATTAATATTTGCTTGCACATCTGCCTGCATGTTATTCTATAAGGCAGGGTGCCTAACTCCCATAGGGGTTTTGGTGTGTCCCAAAAGGGGATGTGGCCAGAGGAAGGGCATGGGCGTGTCAGGGGTGGTCTGAAAAGTTATGTGTGTAGTTATAGCATACTGCCTCAGTGCGCCTAACATGGGCGCCTACATTACCGCTGGGTTTCAGCACCTAAAATTAGGTGTAGGAATCAGCACTCTGCGTGATTTTATGATGGGTGTGCGCCCTTTACAGAATTTTCCAGCGCTAATTTTTGAGTGCCATTTATAGAATTTCCCCCAAATGTGGAATTTCATATCCAGGGACAGGGAAAGTGAGGCGAATGTGCCTTGCAGTTAACACAGATGTAGTTAATGTGTGTTAACTGCTAATGTGACAGATAACGTGAAACAATTAACTGTCCCTGCAAAGGTGTAGTTAACTGCTTTTTGCATTAGTGGCTGCATTATTAATGCACTGTAGTGACTGGTGTCCTGTGTAAGTGGCATGATTGTCTTAAAGTACCAGGAATGCCTGCTACAATGTCCTATCATTGGCTGTTAATTCACATTAAGTGCAAACCTTTAAGGTGGTTTAGTAAGTAGGCCCCTTGTTGCTTAATTAATTCATTTTTTATGAATCACCTATGACCTTGAAATATCTGTTATTAGCAGCAATAATTGAGTGGTAATGTTTGTGGCAGTTAGTATTACCTTGGTTTGCGCTTATCAATGCTCATTTTATGTTTTTGTAGTTACTGTTGCTATGCAACTTTATGAGTTGTGATAAGTTTTTTTTTAAACAGAGACACCGTATAAATGAACTAAATAAATCATTCCAAAAGTACAAAGACTAGGGGACACTCGAAGAAGTTACATGGAAATACTTTTAAAACAAATAGGAGGAAATAGTTTTTCACTCAATGAATAGTTAAGCTCTGGAACTCTTTGCCGGAGGATGTGGTAACAGCGGTTAGCGTATCTGGGTTTAAAAAAGGTTTGGACAAATTCCTGGAGGAAAAGTCCATAGTTTGCTATTGAGACAGACATGGGAAGCAACTGCTTGCCCTGGGATTTGTAGTATGGAGTGTTGCTAGGATTTGGGTTTCTGCCAGGTACTTGTGACCTGGCTTGGCCACTGTTTGGAAGCAGGATACTGGGCTAGATGGACCATTGGTCCGACCTAGTATGGCTACTCTTATGTTCTTAAGTTATGTTTTTAGATGAGTTAATCACCCCTAGAGATAGTTGGATGTCCCCCAGTTAAGGCAATCATTACTTTCAATGCTTTTAAGGATCATGCTGTGCATGAAACTGCAGATCAGTAGCAAGATTCAACAGATAGTTAATTCATTGTCTGAATCTGGCTAGCACAAATGTTCCATTTTCTTATGTTTGTTGTGTTTTTATCTGTACATGATATAATAGTAGTCATGTTTAGCATCTCTGGTGCGTATAACCTTGAGGCAGAACACAGAATTGTTTGTGAATGTCACCAGAGCCTTGGGGAAATTGTTAGAACATTATGATATTCTTTCTCAAGTTTCGTCAGCGGTTTGATAATACTCAAAGGCATTTGTTCTTTCCTCCTTCCTTTTCTGTTTCTCTGTATTATCCTTGAATCAGCCCTGCCTTCTACACAATTTTTTTTTCTCATTTCCTTGCTCTTAAAATTAACAAAGTGGGAAATTTAACAAAAATCTTAATAAGATTGATATTGCAATGGCTGGGTAAAAGGTTATACAAACAGAGGAAATGGCCTGGGTAACAGCGAATGAAGACTCAGGTTGTTATTTCTCAACAGAGGCCAAGTTCAGCTGAGATAGAAGAAACTGCCGGCCAAAAACTGAATTAGTACCCTCCCCACCCAACAAAACAAAAAGACAAAGGAGGTGTGAGTCTCATATGATCCATCTCAAATCCTTTTTTCAGATCTGTGAATATCTGACTGTTTTATTTGAATAATTAGTTATCATTGACTGTGTTTGAATATGACTGATCTGTTTTTAAAATCCACATTTATATTGGGTTCAGTGTGGCCCTGTTTTCCCTATTTGTGATACAGATGTGGATATAGCTGTCACGGAAACCAGGATGGTGAGCCCTTGGGCTGCAGCCAGGCTGTAGCAGACAAGTCCTCTGGGGAGGCGCAGAGCAGAGGTGAACCAGGCACTGAATACACAGGATACCAGACATGGCAAATAGACAGAGCATACTCAAGACAGGCGACAAGCAAGACAATACACAAGGCAGGAACAGGAGTCAGGATTCTCAAACAGGATTCTGGAATGGGCTTGTCAGGAACAGGATTCTGGAACGGGCTTGGCTTTGCTTGACCGGAACAGGATTCTGGAATGGGCTTGGCCTGGTTTCACCGGAACAGGATTCTGGAACCAGTTTGGCTTGACCGGAACAGGATTCTGGGACAGGCTTGACTTGACCAGAACAGGATTCTGGAACGGGCTTGGCTTGACTTGACCGGAACAGGATTCTGGAACGGGCTTGGCTTGACTGGAACAGGATTCTGGAACGGGCTTGACCGGAACAGGGACAGAACTAGGTCAAACACAGAGCAGGGGCAGAACCTGGATCAACACACAAGAGGAACAGAACTTGGCTATGCCATACAAAACTCAAGGAAAAGGGAAGCCACTCATAGAAATACACAAGGCTGATCACGCAGCACTCAAGGGTAAGGGGGAGCCAACTATAGGAATACACTCTAGGCTGTACTATACAGCAAAGAGAAAAAGGAAGCCATTTATAGGAATATACTCTAGGCTGAACCATTCAGCACTCAGGGAAAGGGGAAGCCATTCAAAGGAATACTTTAGGCTGTACCATAGAGCACTCAAGGGAAAAGGGAGCCAACTATAGGAACACACTCTAGGCTGAACCATTCAGCACTCAGGGAAAGGGAAAGCAATTCAAACGAATACTCTAGGCTGTACCATCCAGCACTCAAGGGAAAAAAGGAGCCAACTATAGGAACACACTCTAGGCTGAACCATTCAGCACTCACGGAAAGGGAAAGCCATTCAAACGAATACTCTAGGCTATACCATCCAGCACTCAAGGGAAAAAAGGAGACAACTATAGGAACACACTCTAGGCTGAACCATTCATCACTCAGGGAAAGGGGAAGCCATTCAAATGAATAGGCTGTACCATCCAGCACTCAAGGGAAAAAAGGAGCCAACTATAGGAACACACTCTAGGCTGAACCATTCATCACTCAGGGAAAGGGGAAGCCACTCAAAGGAATACTCTAGGCTGTACCATACAGCCCTCAAGGGAAAAAGGGAGCCAACTATAGGAATACATTCTAGGCTGAACCATTCATCACTCAGGGAAAGGAAGAGCAATTCAAAGGAATACTCTAGGCTGTACCATACAGCACTCAAGGGAAAAAGGGAGCCAACTATAGGAACACACTCTAGGCTGAACCATTCATCACTCAGGGAAAGGGGAAGCCATTCAAATGAATAGGCTGTACCATCCAGCACTCAAGGGAAAAAAGGAGCCAACTATAGGAACACACTCTAGGCTGAACCATTCATCACTCAGGGAAAGGGGAAGCCACTCAAAGGAATACTCTAGGCTGTACCATACAGCACTCAAGGGAAAAAGGGAGCCAACTATAGGAATACACTCTAGGCAGAACCATTCAGCACTCAGGGAAAGGGGAAGCCATTCAAAAGAAATACACAAGGTTGTGCCACAGAATCAAATAACAGACACTAGAGACAAAGGGAACATCAAGCAAACAAGGAAAGCTGCCTTTACATACACAAGGAGCAAAGTTCACAAGAATCAGAAGACAAACACAACAGACAAAGAGTTAAAGCAGGCTAGAGGGAAAGGCTGCTTCTAGAACACAACTCAGCAAGAAGCAGGGCTTACACTGCAGTCAAAAGTTTAAAGCAAACAAGGGAAAAAAAACAACAAAGTTCTTACCAGAACTCAGCCAGGAAGGGAAAAGCAGGCAGAGACAGAGTACACCCAGCTGCACGGGAGCAAGATAATCAGGGAAGCAGCTAGGCTGTGGAAGCAAAGTAATCAAGAAAAGCAGCTAGGCTGGCAACAGCCGGCTCTCAGAACAGTGAAAAGTAACAAGGGAAACCACACAAGAAAACAGAACAGGACTTTGCTTAAGGAGCAAAGTTAACAGGCAAATGCTCCATACAGGTTTAAACCAGAACAACACACACAGAGAAACAGAAGAGGGCTTTGTTTGAGGACAAACCTAACAGGGAAGTAATCCATACAGATTCAAACCAAAACCACTCACACAGGGCTCAGGGCAGAGTTCAGAGACACAGTTTAACAAGAAGACCAGTTCCCTCAGAATCAAACAACAGTACAACAAGAAAAAATAGACCTGTTGCAAAGGCAATGCAGGAAAGCTCCCTGGGTCCTTATAAAGGAGTAGGCTGATGATGTCACAAGTAGGGAATGAAGCAGAAGCAGGGAGACCAAAGCGAGGCTTGGCTTCAGGGATACCAAAGTGAGGCTTGGTTAACAGGAAGAACACACAAGTAGGGAATGAAGCAGAAGCAGGGAGACCAAAGCAAGGCTTGGCTTTAAGGACACCAAAGCAAGGCTTGGCTAACAGGAAGAGCAACAACAGGAAAAAAGGCAGACTGGAGAGGTCACAGAGCTAGATACAGAGAAACAGTAGGTCCGAACATAAGGGCACGGCCACAACCATGACAATAGCATACATGTGTATAACTCAGTTTTAGATTTTAAGAAGGCCTGGAATTACATGTATATATCAGAAGCTCGTGCATGTAGAAAGGGGGTGTGGATTTGGGCAGGAGTAAAAGTTACATGTGTATTCCACATCTCGGAAGGGAAAAACATGTGAATGTCCCTATACCTCCATGTGGGGATTTACAACTGCTCATACATTTTTGTGCATATATGGAAGGTTGACCTCTAGAGGTAGTCAATGAGACAATTGCTAGCGGTCATTGCCACCATTTTGGAACTCATAGCTGGATGGGGAGGGAATGGAGGGGGCACCACTCCTGCACTCTGCTCCTGGGCCACCACAGTTGACCTCTAGGTAAGACCCAGAGATGGGTAAGAGTCGGAGGGGGGGGGACCTTGGGTGGGAATTGGGGAGTGATTGGAGGGCCTTGAATGGGGGATGATTGGTTGCATGATTAGGGAATTGGGAGGGTGATCAGAAGCAGGGGGTGATTGGGGCTCTGTTTTGGGAGTGGTCTGTTATGGATCTTGGTGGGGATCTGATGGGGGTGGGTGTTGTTAGCTTGGCATCTCTGTTTGCTGGGGATCCATGTGTAGGTTGGCAAAATTATCTGCCTTGTGTATGTGCATGTATGGGTTGCTATTTTACAGTCAGTCCAGAACAGAGCTATTTGCATTCTATCAGGTGTCTGGCGTTTTGATCATATCTTCCCTGTATTTAGACAGTTTGACTCCCAATTACTTTACACGTTCAATACAAAATCTTAATTTTAACTCGGAAAGTACTTTATTCCCAGATTCCACCTTATTCGTCATTCCTAATTGTCCCTAATGAACCCACCCATTCTTTTTGCTCCGCTAATCTAAACCAGTTGACTACTTCCGCTGTAGCTCATTCTAGACTACAAACTACTTGCCACTCCGCTTTTTTTCTTCCTCATTTCATCTTTATGGAATCCATTGCCTTTCCCCCCTCCATATAGAACAGCCCTACCCACACTTTAAAGCTGCATTGAAGACTCATCTATTCTCTAATGCCTTTCCTTCTGACGCTTGAGTGTTGTGGTTTGACCAGACGACAAGCAGTTATGGGTTCCTTATTTGTACCTTCCTGATTACTTATCTTGGTTTTCTTTCTTGCTTTTCTATTCTCTCCTTTTATTTTTTTTTATTTTTATTTTTCCCTATGTGTCCTATCTGTCTATCCTACCCTTATCCCTTATTTGTCTGTCTGTCTGTCCTGATTTAGATTGTAAGCTCTTTTGAGCAGGGACTGTCTTTTCTTCATGTTCAATTGTGAAGCGCTGCGTATGACTGGTAACGCTATAGAAATGATTTGTAGTAGTAGTAGTAGTAGTTATTTGTTGTTGGTGTTCCTTTTCCTTTTTCTGTATTATATTGTTTTTATATTTATTTGTTAACCACAAGACCCACAACACTAAATTAAACTAAACTAAGTGGCGGAACACACATGTGTAAGACACTGTGCTTTCCATGTATATTTTCCCACATGTAAGTTTAAGAAATCGATCCTCTCCAACGCATTGATAGCACCTTGACCCACACATGGAGCACCTACTCTGTACGTCTTTTTCCAGGGGCAAAGGTATGTTGGTTTTAGATGGGACCTAAATGTGCAGATCTGCCTTTCTAAAATGATGGCCAAAATCTACATGTGGCCACCTCCACTTGTATTTTTGGGGATAGATGAACTATCTAAAATGTGCTTGCATATGTGAAGAATCAAACATTAAGAAAAAAATGTTCAGATAGGGTGCAAATTTAGGCAATGTTACAAATATAAGTGCAAACAATTGAATATCTGCATCCAAATCAATGCAAAAAAAAATCTGGACTGGGCAATGCAGAGATTCAAACAGAGGTGTAAATGACTTGTATTTATTTAAAAAAAAAAAAAAAGCAAAACAGTAGTATACAGGGATCTACATGTGTCCAAGCAAACAAATCTTCACATGCAAGGCAGACTAAATATGTTTCATATACATACATAGGATTAAGTGACCTTTAATAGCACCATCTTGTACTAACACAGTATATGAAGCCAACACCCACAGAGGGTGATCTCACCACAGGAGAAACCGAAAGTCAAATGTACAACAAGTGGATCCAAAACAAAGGGGGTCCACCACTAACACAGTATATGACAGCACAAAAAGACCAACCCGGCCCATTAAGTCTGCCCAGTAAGGTTTTTCGGGTTGTACTTGCTACACAATGCAGATTACTTTCTCCATGCTTGTGTTGTTGAGGTATAGCTTGGTAACAAAGAGAGAGTCAAAGTACATAGCACACACAACAGATAAGAAAAGCACCAAGAGCCGTCAAGTCTGGGATAAAAACGCATTTATTGATGGACCCGACACGGACTGTGTGTCATATGTGTGCATCAGGGGTCTGTTCAAAATAATAGATGCCTAATAGGTAGACGAAACAAAATTTAATATTGTCAGAATGCATAAAAATAATGAGATGTGAATATTAAAGACCCTTATAAGAACAATAAACAATACATAAAAGTACATGAAAAGTATCAAGTCTGTAGTGAAAGATGCTCAATATGGTACAACAAATTGTACATGTGTTTTTATGCATTGTGACAATATTACATTTTTTTGTCATCTAAATGCACTGTGATTATGATTATGTTGTTTTAATACCTATTCTGTATCCATTATTTTGAACAGATCCCTGATGCAGGCGCGTGACATCGAAACACAGTCCATGTCGAGTACATCAATAAATGCTTTTTTGACCCAGACTTCACGGCCATGATTTGGATTTCTGCCAGGTACTTGTGACCTGGCTTGGCCACTGTTTGGAAAACAGGATACTGGGCTAGATGGACCATTGGTCTGACCCAGTATGGCTACTCTTATGTTCTTATGTCCTTATGTTCACTCCTTGATGCCCTCTAATGAAGAGGGATATATCTCTAGTATGAAGATATGCTGTCCCCTCACCCCCCAAGTACAAGGGTATAAGTGCAGTCAATATTCAATTCTTTCTGACTGGGAGGCTATGGGTGAGCCAGGGGATGTCAGGTCTCTCTCCACACCTAGCTCTGAATGCTTAGGAGGTAACATAGTAAAATAGTAACATAGTAGATGACGGCAGAAAAAGACCTGCACGGTCCACCCAGTCTGCCCAACAAGGTAAACTCACATGTGCCATTTTTTGTGTATACCTTACCTTGATTTGTACCTGTCTTTTTTAGGGCACAGACCGTATAAGTCTGCCCAGCACTATCCCCGCCTCCCAACCACCAGCCCCTCCTCCTACCACCGGCTCTGGTACAGACCGTATAAGTCTGCCCAGCACTATCCCCATCTTCCAACCACCAGCCCTGCCTCCCACCACTGGCTAATAGGTAGAATAGGGATGTACCTGAGGGTCAGGTTCAGACCTACAACCATGAGTACTCATTAGCCCCAACAGAGAAAGATGCTTACCTCCCACTTGGTACACTGGTTCTTTTGTTGGTATCTTTGTAGACTCTCCTTTAGTCCACACATCTCTTCTTTCCTGTTTGCAGCTTGTGCTTGAGTGTCTGCCCTCCTCTAGTTAGTGGCCAATTGTTGTGTCCCAACGTTTGGGCTCAGCCAGCCTCTCCTTACTCCCTGACCTTCTCTGAAAGGAGGGCTATGGGCATTGGATTGCCAGACCCTATATAATTTCTTTTCAATTTGTGAAGCTGGCTCTTCCTGTCCTGTGAGTGACAGGGAAAGGCTTCTCCCATTATATCTGATAGTTTATTTAGAATCAGGAACTACAAAAAGTTTCTGAATGCAAATATGGAGAGTTCACTCCTGAAGCATCTATTACACTTATATACACACACAGGTTTGTATACAGATTTATATGTTAACCAATTATGACTATATGAGCATGTGCTTGGGGCAGCATCATTAACCCATTAGTGCCCAACATTCCCATATGGGATTATATTAGGGGAACATTGAGCACTAATGGGTTAAGGGGAGATGTTATCAGTATGGGCTACTGTTAAGTTGGGTTATTTTACCACAAGTTGTGCTATTTCAGTACAGGATCAGAAGAATCCGCAGCCAAGCGGAGAACTCGAACTCCCCACGGGAAAACACAAGTGTAAGTGAGAGTGGGATGTTTGACCACGGAAATTCAAATCCTAGAGACAAGAATCTTAAAAAGCTTGTTTATTGATAAAAAGACTCGCCACAACTGTTGTGTTTCGGCCGTAGGGCCTGCATCAGGAGTCTTGCTCAATAACGTGTCGTTTATTGAGTCTCAGACGCCAGGAAGAACAGCTGATATGTGCAGTAGGTAGCACGTGATATGATGATCTGTTGTACGGGTCTTTAGAAAGACCTTTGTTGATAAGCTTGCTAGTAGACAAATCAGTACAGGATCCCATTTTATGCAATGAGAACCTGTGCTATAATAACCCAACTTGTGGTAAAATAACCTGACTTAATAATATCCTACACTGATCACTTCCCCCCTAAGTGCCTTAATGTCAGACTTTGTGATTTTCTCTTTCTTTTCCTATTGCTAGTGTCAAATTTTAAGAATTTGGTATGATCTCATGGAATTTCTTAGGACAGTAATTTGTTTCCATTAAGTATTTTTATGAACACCTGTGTGTTTTACTTTTGTATTTGGTAATTTCTTTTGCATTGAGTTTTATAGGAAATCGGATTATAATGTACATAATTGACTGACTTTGCAGATGGGGCCTGTTGTCATTAAAAGTATTTTATAGTTCAGCGTGTGTATGATTAAGTACCCTGATGAAAATCCCTTGACTGGACTGAATCTGGCACTTATGGGTCCTTTTACAAAGGCATGCTAGTGTTTTTAGGACTTCAAACTTTAACCTGTAGTAACACAGCAGAATAGTATTTGACAGCAGAAAAAGACTAATCACTTTATCCAATCGGCAAGAATATATCCTGGCTGCTAGCCATTGAAACTTGACTGCTTGTAGGATATTGTTTTCTTCCTCATTGTTTATTCCAAATTTGCTATACTGCCTCTTATTGGTAAAATATCAAAGTGGTTTACAATACAAGCTAATTGAAATAAAAAAAATAGAAAAGAAGAGAAAGTCAGATCTGATCCATTGACACAATGGTATTTTACTCAGCCTCAAAGGCCAAGGCAAAATAATAGTTTTTAATCTTCTGAATTGACTCTAGGCTATGAAGATACTTTGGAAAAGAATTCTAAAGCAATGGGGCTAAGTTATAAAAGTCTGAGTGACAAGTTGAATCATGCTAAGCTTGAGTCGGAGGGTTAAAAACAGAAAGTGGCCATGAGAACATACGCATTGCCATACTGAGTCAGACCGAAGGTCCATCAAGCCCTGTATACTGTTTCCAAAAGTGGCCAATCCAGGTCACAAGTAGCTATCAAGATTCTAAAAGAGTAATAATAGATTTTATTCTGCATATCCCAGGGATAAACAGTGGATTTTCCCAAGTCTATCTTAACAATCGCATATGGACTTTTCTTGAAGGAACTTGCCCAAACCTTTTTAAAACCCTGCTAGCTAACTGCTTTTACCACATTCTCTAGTAACCTCTAATCCTTCTATTTTTGGAAAGAGTAAACGAGCGATTTACGTCTACCTGTTCCACCCCACTCATTATATTATAGACCTCTATCATGTCTCCCCTTAGCCGTCTTTTCTCCAAGCTGAAGAGCCCTAGACTATTTAGCCTTTCCTCATAAGGAAGTCATCCCATCCTCTTTATCATTTTTGTTACCCTTCCCTGTACCTTTTCTAATTCTGCTATATTTTTCCTGAGATGTGGTAACCAAAATTACATACAGTATTTGAGAAACGGTCACACCATGGAGCAATACTACAGTACGATAATATTCTCAGTTTGGTCATTGTGGGTTGAAGCAAACAAGATGTATGTGATATAAGAACACCAGAACGACCAGTGGGTAGATGAGCAAATAAGATCCTGGGCTTAATCCAATGCACAGCACCCCTTGGTAATAAACTAACAGTTAGCAAAAGTGGTGAAACTGTTGCCCAAACATCTGCTCTTCTAGGTCCTTATGGCCTTGCTTCAAGTACTTGATCACCACCAACCTACCTGCATTGACCTAGTTGTTTTTCTAGGAAGCTTTAGCCTGCTGATACCAATCTGGATACTCTGTGGCCTACAGTATTCTTCCTTTATTTATCTTTTCCTTTATCTTGTGCATTATCTCCCTTTGCCTTTGCCCAGAGAGTGTGATGGGTGATTGTTTGCAATACTTCAATCTCCCAACCATGTCCCTACCTCTGGCACATGGACTGTCCAGTCTGTTTCATTCTACTCCTAGTACAACACCAGGTCCCCCTTTCATCTTCTTACCACCAACGATTTTCTGTGTTTATTTCCATACTTTCTTGAATTCCTTTGGCTCTACCACCTCAACTGAGAATCCATTCCATGCATGCACCACGCTTTCCATGAAGAAACATTTTCTGATGTTGCTTCTGAATCTACCAACATAGCAGATATTGTGACTTCTTGTTCAGCAGCATTTTTCTTTTTGAAGTGTTTCAGTGTCTCTATCAACCTCAACCTCCTCCCCCTGCCACCTCTCTTTACTCTCTGGAATCTGCATATTTAGGCCCATACGGCTTATAGCGCAAATTCTGCACCATTTTCATATCCTTTCTCTTGACTGCTTCTAGCTTTTTAAAACTGTTTCAGGGGTGCAGCTTTCAGAATTGAACAGTTGTACCAACAACCTATATATAAGCATTTAAACAAATATAATGAAACAGGATGGTGGAGTTCTTGGGTTACACTTGTTGTATAACTTTAGGTTCAAAGTTATTGTTAGCACACTAAGATTAACCTTCATTGGCTTAATTCATCGCAATCTTTTCCCGTAGACTCAGAAAGGGAGAAATGTCTTAACCAGGTTCATTGTCTGAAATAATTGTTGGGGCTTTTGTCATGCTATATTAATTTTCTTTAACAATAATGAAAAACTGGCACACCATATTTGCCAACTTTGTACTGGATACAGAACTTGATAATAAACAACAGAAGGACAAAGCAATTATGCCTCACAAGGTCAAAATGTGTCACACAAGAGAGGTCATAATTGCAGGCTGCAAATTCATAGAACAACTTCTCAATGGCCCTAGAAAAAAGGCTATATCTGGGTAAAAAGGGCAAATGTGGGGTGTACTTAAACCACCTGATATTCATGGGGGTTATTGAGCAATAGTGAGAAATTGGATTCCGTACAAAATCATTGTTGCAAGTAATTTTACATAGATCTTGGTACCCTTAGCTCAAGGGACCATTCTATTCGCTGGAGAATGGACGATGTGGAGAAGGGTGGTACTCCAGACATGTGGAGGCAAGAGACTGGACCAACGAATCCGCCTGTTATGTGAACCACCAACACGCTTCCGTAAATGCATAGAAGTATGGGTGAGGGAGGTGCTGGGAGGGGGGGCTGGAGGGGTTGAGTGAGGTGACTACCAATAAAAGTTTGGCATCGCTTCAGTGCTTTGATGTTCAGATACTGTTCGTGTTTTATGATATGTAACATTGCATCTAACAAGTTGTACTAAAGTTTGTGGTGTCAATAAAACAGTTGAAACATAAACCACCTGATATTCAAAGTGATATAAGCGGGTAGGAGAGGCTTCTTAGTGGCGTTAATATACAGGAGGTGAGCCTTTTTCAAAAGAAGGAAAACTCTGGAATGAGAGGGCATATGATGAAGTTAAGACGAAATAGGCTTAGGAGGAATCTAAGAAAATAATCTTTCAATGAAAGGGTGGTGGAAGCGTGGATATTCTAAGATAACCTTAGGATTGGGTCTTTGGTTACCTCTACCCCTTCTGGAACCCTGGTGGAGAGGGGAGTGTCCTGGATGAATTCATTTGTTACTTGACATTTTGTCCTTCCATAGGGTTTCAGAGCAGTTTACACCAGAACTACAAGAACAGATGGACTTCCAGTAAAACTATGACAGCAGCTGTTCAGAGTCCACATTGTGCATCCATGGATGACTTGTGTGCATGAGTATGACTCCTTTTTTCACATATATAAGTCCCTACTAAGCTTCTGAAAATTTACCCAGAATTGACCAGGAATATGCACTATAACTTGGGGAAACTGTAATGTAGAAATAAGGAGCACATGTACTGTAATGTATTCTTTCAATAAAGGATGAGTCAAGAATGTTTAGAGAACAAACATCAATTAAGGAATTAACTGGAAGGCAAGTTACATTTAAGAGGGGAAAAAAAACCCTCTGATATCCTATGATAAACCTCGGATTAGGTCTTTGGTTACTTCTACCCCTGCTGGGACACTGGTGGAGGGGGGGGGGGGGGGGTTCCTGAATGGGTTCAAGAAACCAAGGCTGAACTAGGTAGAGGTTTCTACCAGTATAAGCATTAACTATGAGGTGGAAAAGGAAAGGGAAAGAGAAGGGGATTTGATATAGTGCCTTTCTGTGGCTACAATCAAACAGGTACTTATTTTTGTACCTGGGACAATGGAGGGTTAAATGACTTGCCCAGGGTCAGAGGGAACTGCAGTGGGAATTGAACCCAGTTCCCCAGGATCAGCATATGCTACATTAACCACTAGGCTACTCCTCTACCCCAAGCGCTCAAGGAGGGCTCCAGGTGGTAAACAGAGCAGAGGAACCCAGCCTGGGAGTGGGAACAGGAAAGATCCTGTTCAAAGCCAAAAGTGGTAGCCTGGAGAGGTACTCCTTTGGAAAAACATGGGCAGACAGGGAGGTCTGATCCAAAAGATAGATCACTTGCTGCAACAGTGCTGTAGGCACAGCCTTAGATTGTTTCACCCAAAAAGGATGGGAAATGGACAGGAGGAGTTGGAAATATGTTCATATTGAAGCAATTTACTAAATGTGGACTGGAGGATTTACGCCATATCCCCGAGTTTGGTTTTGACTTACTTGTACTGGATACCAAGTTGGATTACAAATTAACTTATTTTGAAGGGGTTTAAATGACCTGTTCCAGAAGTTCAGCAAAGTTTATTTTTATTTTTTTAAATTTTATTTGTTACATTTGTATCCCACATTTCCCCACCTATTTATAGGCTCAATGTGGCTTACATAGTACAGGAGAGGCCTTTGCAGGAGTCTTTTTCTTGGTGTGAGAGTGCAACTTTCTTACTCCAGAACTACCACAGAAAAGAGTGTAAAAAATAAAGAACCCCCTGACTCAGTACCCCAAGGCCATTGCATCTAGCTCAGTGACTAAGGCCCAGATGCACTAAACTCCCTGCAATTACCTCTTACCTTACCGATCCCCGTTGCCACACCAATTTTTAAAAAGCTGGGCATGCATGAAGGAAATAGCATGCAAATGAGCTGCTTGCTGTTAGCTCATTTGCATGTGTTTTCCTCCATTGGGGGGGGGGAAGCTAGTTGGTCAGCTGAGCATGCACGGAGCAGTGAACTCCTAAGCGTGGCTGCTTTACGCATGCCACAGACGGCCTTTATACATGCAGACCAGCTGCATATATGAAAGTCTTTTTGGGTTTTTTTGTTTGTTTTCCAATCTTTCTCCCAGTTCCCCAGTGCTGGTCTGGTCTTTCCTGTGACCCCTCATCATCTCCTCACTTATCTGGGCAGGGAGCCTCCCATCGCCCCCCCAATCGTAGGTGCACTTCTGCCGGGCCAGCTCTCAGTGCAGCCTCCGCAGGTTCCCCTTGCATCGCTGTTTCTATATCCTGATTGCTCCCTGATGGAACCTGAGGCTGAGGACAGCAGCTCCTTGGCAACTCGTGGGAGGCTAATAAGAGCCAGGCTTGTCCTGAGCACCACTTTGCCCCCAGCTACAGCCAAGCCGGAGCTGCAGCAATTGGCTTCCTGGAGATTCTTCTGCCCTTGCAAGACTCCGGTGCATCAACAGCAAAATCTTGTTTTTATGGAGTCCACTGGCGTTGTTTATGATCTTCCTTATCACCAGTATTATTTGATAATAGTGCTTCTCTTTTTGATACTGTTTTTTTACATGACGGTGGAGGTTTCCCTGGCAGGACTCGCCAGCCACAGCTCTGACAGCTCTCTGCAGCCAGCCACCAGCTGGCATCTCCTGTCCTCATGTTAAATTTCCACAATTAAGGTAGGGGCTGCTGCTGTGCATCGCTCAGGAAACATCTGTTCATCGCTTTTCATGCACATTTGTATACTAATTAGCTCATTATATAGCTTTGCATGTAATTTTTATTAGCTGCTTCCGTGACAGGAAAAGAGCTTGGAGAACCCTTTTGTGCATGTCTCGCTGTACTTGCTCATTAAATTAGCTAGAACCAGTGTAAAAACCACGTTGCTGGCTTGTTAGATTTTGTGCATCTGGGCCTGAGACATCTTGGTTTTTTGTGGCCTTGGTCTCAGGTGCTGACCTGCGAAGAACTAGCTGGTGCCTGGAATGTGTGTGTGGCAAGACCAGGGTTATATAAATGGCATCCGTAATGTGGGGTAATGGGGTTTGAACTGGAAGGACTGTTTGACCAAAGACTGTGACTTTGCAAAATTTCCTGGTACTGGAGGAGTGCAGACCTGGTGGATATCTCTTCTGAGATAGTGCCAAAAACATACCATTAGAACTCTTGAGTACCTGGGGAAAGTGGTGGGAAGAGTCTGCGAAACAAAGATGGTGTCTGTTCCAGCACTTGTGGTGAGGGGATGGAAGAAAGCATGCCAAATCGCTAACCATCGCATGGAATACTGGAAATGAGTTTCTATTGGACAATTAACTTGTGTGATGTCAGCCGCGCTACTGCGGGACAAAGGTCAAGCACAAGGGCTCAAGGCGGTACACATGGAGATAAAAACAGGAGAGGAGCTCATGGACTGAGTAGAAGAGTTTGTGATTTGGAAAAGCAAGAGCAGAGATCAAGAAATGGCGTACAGATTGTGTGCAGTGATCGAGGTATTGGTGGAGGACGGAGCGAATGTGGGGCTAGTCATCTGCCCCGGATGCATGTATAAGAGCAAGCTGGTCCCAGTGGACCTGTACTGTCAGGCTTGTGGCACAGGATTTTGCTGGAGATTGGGAAGTGTGTCAACTCCCTCAGCAGAGCCCTTGGTCCCTAAATAGACTGAGGAAGAGCAACATTCCGGCAGCAATCAGAGTTATATCTGGATTCAGATTCAGGTTTTACATAAGCTGAGTCCTCGGTTGCGAGCTCCTCGGGGAAGGTCCTGAAGGAGTGGAGGTGGCTGGATCTGAACTGCTGGAGACAGCGAGCCCGAGAGCAAGTCAGGGACCTGGGGAGCCGGTCCCTGAGCCAGCAATGTCGGAGTGGAGCAGACAGGGAATCAGCCATCAGCACCCCGCTGAATCCCTTCCATTCACCAGTAGCCCAGACAGCATGGTGTAAATAATTAAAGTACATGGGTAAAGCCAGAGGAGGTCAATAGATAAGGACATCAAGCACCCAGCAGAGTTGACACCAATTGGAGGCCTCATCCTAGCACCTGTGCCAGAGAACTTTCATTTGAACCTGGAAAGATTGAGGTTTGAGGCAGCAGAATCCTACCAGGGGAACCGAGGCATTTTGCACTGGGTTCCTAAGATCATGGTTATGGGGTTACTGAGCCACAACTTTGTTGGAGTACTTGTGCTTGGTGCCTAGGATGTTGGACATTGAGACTTCCATTGAATTGGCCACAGAGTTGGCAGTGAAAAGCGTTGAGGTGGACTGCCTGCTTTGAGCTGATGGCATGGACCCAAACCGAGGGGAGAAGTTCAGGGTAGAATTGGACACTCCTTTGCTTGCTGACTGCCTCAGGGAGCCATGGATTGAGCTGGATGTGCTGGCGAGGAGAAACTATCAAAGATCAGCTGAGCAGACCATCACCTAAAATGAGTAGTTTGGGACATGTGGCACCTGAAGTACCCATATTTGGCTATAGTGGTAATGTGTGTGTTGTAGAAGCGCAAAGGAAGACTTGGGTTAGGGAGGCCATCTTTAATCGGATGCTTCCTGACCTCACTCATCCAGTGGAAGGTCTGATGGCCAAACATCATGTGGACTCTCAATACCAGAGATTGGATGATTGGGAGGTCTATTCACATGCACTATGTTGAGGTGATGGACTCCTACCATAGGAGCAAGTATTACAGCATAACCAGCACTCTGCCAAGAGGGGCTATAGCTCGTAAACCTAACCTCAGTGGTATGGCTGAGAGACAGAGTAACTGGTTTAAGTTCTATGAGAATTTTACCCCAGTGACTGTGAAATTTGTTGTTGAGCTGTTAATAAACAAGATGTGGTATTGAAGTACAAACAGTGATTATGTTTAAGGGTGATGGGAAAGAAAAAATGTTTTTGAGATTACTTGTGCTAAAGCTAAGGTTAATATGTTGAAAACAAATTATGTTCAATAAAAATGGTTATTTGTTAATAATGTTTGCTCTTGATTACAAAGGGCTGAGAGAGAAAATGTGAGGGGTGAAAGGGAAAAGTGGGAATGTTATAGTGTGTTCCCTGAGAGAACTAGAAAATTAATAGAGTGTTGAGCGGGTTCCACTTTATTAGAGCCAAGGTGTCCTGACTCATGTCCAAGGTAAATAATGATTATAAAAGATTAAAGACCTTAAATAGGTTGCCACCCTTGCCACGATCTGAGTGTCCTGATTTAGGTGAAAAGAAAATGGAAATTGAATCTTAAAGAAAATAAATGATGAGTACAAAGAATAAAAGTTTAAGCAGGTTGCCACTCTTCCAGTTATCTGGATGTCTTGACTTAAATGATAAGAGAGAAATTGAAATTTAAAAAGGAAGTAAATGGTAAATGATAACTCTGTTTTGGGAAAAGAAAAGAGGAACACAAAATGGTTGGTGGAAATATGGGTTGGATGATGTTGTCATGGTGATATGGTAAAAACATCTGGCGAAGTGTTTGCAAATACCAAGAGAAGGTGTTGAGCAAATGATGATTATGTTTGGATAAAACTTTTGATGTTATTAGGATGTACTAATGACTCCTGAGGAAAGTTGGGGGGGAGGGGGGGGGATTAGGTTAGGCCTTTGAGGACAAGGAAAAATGATTCCCTGTGATGAAGTAAAAGAAATCTTCTTTTATTTCGTGGGGGGAGAACTTAATCCCCCATTCTAATAGGGATTACAGAACTCTTGAGCAACTCCTCCCTAGAGTCACTGGGGGAGAAAACTGGTTGTGAGGGGAGAGTAAGAAGCCTAGTCCCAATGAGAGTGTTTGTGTGAAAGGGAAATGTTCCTGGTTATGGAATGACAGTAGGGGAGGAGTTGGAAGTTGTTAAATAATGTTGTTGGGGTTAGCACGAGGTCTTTGGTTGCCTCTACCTCTGCCAGGACCCTTGTGGAGAGGGGAGTGCCCTGGATGGGTTCAAGAAACTAAAGCTGAACTAAGTGGAGGTTTCTGTCAGTAACAGCATTAGCTGTGAAGTGCAGGAGTGTTCCATGAGGGAAGCAGGAATAAGAAAGAGCCTGTTCAGAGCCAAAGGTGGTAGCCTGGAGAGGTACTCCTTTGGAAGAATGTGGACAGACATGGAGGTCTGATCCAAAAAGAAGATCACTTGTTGTACCAGTGCTGCAGGCACACCCTTGCGTTGTTTCACACAGAAAGGATGGATAATGGAAAGGAGGAGCTGTAAATATGTATTGTTGGATTTTACAAAATTTGGATTGCAGGATTTGCACCATATCCATGAGTTTGGCCCTGCCTTAGTTGTACTGGATATCAAATTGGATTACAAATTAACTTTCTTATTTTGAAGGGGTTTGAACTTCCTGTTGCAGAGTTCAGTGGAGTTCCTGTTTGTTTCATAAAAACCCGGACTGCAGTCTTTTTCTTGGTGTGAGGGTGACTCTTTCTTACTCCGGAACTGCCAAAGAAAAGAGTGTAAAGAATAAAGAACCCCCTGGCTCACTATCCTATGTCTTTCTGGATTTTAATCTGGCCCTGGTCTGCGCCCAGCTCAGTGAGTCAGAAATGACTAAGAGACATCTTTGTTTTTTTGTGATCTTGGGTGCTGACCCGTGAAGAGCTAGCTGGTGCTTGGACTGTATGTGTGTGTGGCAAGACCAGGGTTACAACACATAAAAAGCAGGCCTAGATTTGTCTGGTTAGCTATGTGGATTCCAGCACTGAATATTGTAGAGCACCCATATAACTTTTGCAACTGGCTGGCAGATTTCCAACATTCTCCCTTCCTTCCCCTGCTCTTCCCGGCATGTTCCAAACCTCCTGTCTCCCCCACTGTCCCTAATAAGGCAAGATCCCCTCCTAGCCTGTCCTGACAGGGCAGACCCCCATAGTCAGAATAGGCTCCTCTGGGCCTACCTGAACTCCCTGATGGTTCAGTGGGGTGATGGGGGACAGAAGTGAACCCTACTTGCTCATTCCCTAGTTGCCCCATGGTCACAATGGCCGCTGAAACCTCTAGCAGTAGTCTAACAAAATTCTGCAGGCTCAGGATTCTCCAGTCTCCAAGAGATGCCTCTCCTCTCACTCCTTTCCCTAATATAATTTTCTCCCCAGGGAGAAATTCAGAGAACATGTTTCTAGACCTTTAAACTAGAGTGTAGGGGTGACCAAAAGAAGCAAGAGAATTTAGAAAGTCACCCTCAGGAAAACATAATGGCAGTGTGGAAGGTAATGTTAATATGGAAAGCAATGAGCACAATTTCTTAGTCTATGTACGAAGGTTAAAGATTTACAAGCCGTGCTGTTCGAGGAAGACTTGGATATTGTTGCTATTACAGAGACTTGGTTCAATAATTCATGAATGGATGTGACCATACCGGGTTATAATCTTTTTTAGGAAGGATAGGAAGGGCTGAAAAGGAGGAGGAGTGGCACTGGGGAAAGGAAGAAGCTATATGGATCATCCTGGAAAGAGAAGATTGAACTTGTATCCACATGGGTGTTATCTACATTCCTCCAGCACAAATGGAGACACTGGACAAAGATCTGATTGAAGATATCCATAAGCTTGGAATGATTTTAGGGTCAGGTTATTCATCATTTATACAGTCACTTCAGTATTTTTTATGCTCACTTTCCTTTACATGTTTTCTTTTTTGTCATATAATTGTGACAAACAGGGGTGGGAAACCATGATGTATGACAAATAATGAGAATAATATTATAGGTTGAGGCTTAGGGACAAATATTAATATATAAAAAGACTAATAAGACATGCTATCTATCTTTTTACTCTAAGCATCAACCCATAACATTTTCCCCTTTTGGTTTGAAGTGTCTTATTTGATTTATCTGCTTGTAATTAGTTCCTTTTTTGATTCCACATTGCCTTAGAACATACAATGTAGGTGTTTCAAAGTCAAGGGACTTCCAATACCCATGATAACACATTTATTTACAGTGCTCTGATAGGTTTACACAGCATTATACTCTATGGCTTCCCATTCCTGTTTGTCACATTATTTGATTTGTATTTTCTTCATTCAACGCTATATTGTCTTCATTCTGCATTTAGGCACAATTCTCTCTTACATTTTTCCATCATTTGTTTTAATTTGGTATCATTTTGGCATCTTTTATTCCAGACTCGGTTTGTTCAACATTAACAGAGGTACTTCGGTATTCTTGTGGCTTAAGGACACACTTGCTTTTCAGTTCAATCTCCTCAGCATTTTAGGGTCAGGTTGTTCACTGTTTATAGAGTCACTTCGGTATTTTTGTGGTTTAAGTATATGCTCACTCTCCTTTAGCATGTTTTCTTTTTTGTCATATGGTCATTTTCGTCATAAGATGGAAGTGACAACTGTAAGAAGTAAGACGTTCCCCAGAGGCCAGATGTCGGCCTTTGGCTTTGTCTGGTTCTGAGTTCCTTTCCTTGGTCCCAGGCACACTTAGAGGCAATGTAATTTGTAGCACAATAATACAGCATACAAGTGTGGCTTGGCAAAAGGTATTTTATCTAGAAATCAGTTTAGGGTAGAAAGATAATACAGTAGTGCTTCCATATGTCTCACTGATGCCTTTCAGTGAATTAGAGTCTGTCTTCTGTCAGGACTGAGCGTGGGGGGGGGGGGGGGGGGGGGGAATGGCTGCAGGGAGGAGGGGGTGTTGGGATGTGTCTGAAGGGGTGTGTGTGTGTGTGTCCCTGTCCATTCCCCTCACTTTGTCCCTCTCTGGCCTATGATATAATTTGGTTTGCTTTGATTCTATGTCTCCTGATTCATCAAGGAAGTGTGAATTCCCGTGAACTAGCACAGTTTTCCTGTGAACTAGCACAGTTTATGGAAACAGTGGTTTTATTTCTATTGTTTTCCTGTGCAGATTCTGTTGTTGTTTTATTACTCGGAAGCACAGGTGTTAGGAGACATCCTGTCTTTCACTGACATTCCCAGGGGTCAGACTATGAGGAGAGGAGGGAATGTCAGAACTGCTGCCCCAGAGGTCTTAAGCTGACACAGAGTAGGCCTTGAAGCCTCGGTAAGGCTAACTCTTAGGGCCTTACACAGCATAAGGTAATGCTGACAATAACTATATCTCTATTTGTACACTTTCTGAGTTGAGTATACAGTCCATATTTCCAACTTGCAGTAGTCTGATGCTTGATCTCACTTCAAAAATCTCCCCGTAGACTTTTTACAGTTTCACAGTCATCTCCACATAATTAACTCAATTCTCTTTCTCCCATCCCCAATAGCTTTGGGGCTTTCAGGCAGTATATAAGAAATTAAAATTAATTTTCAAATTTAGAGGCAGATTTTAGAAAGGACATACAAATCGGAATTGAGATGTCCAGGTCGGAGCTTCTTATTAGTATTTTAGAACAGGATCTGCTGATATACAGCCTGTTCTAAAATATTTCTGCACAGGAGCATTCATTTTATACCCAGAAACATCTAGAATATCAGTGGGGACAACATGGCTACATGTAGGTGTCTGTGCTGGAACATACAGGTTATACCGATCTCACAGCTAATCCTGCACCAAATTCCATGTGGAAGACACAATTGTCTGAAGTTCCAAGAGTTAAACAATAACAAGCTGAGGGTCATGGATTTGATATACCGCCTTTCTGTGCTACAACCAAAGTGGTTTACATTTATTATTATTTACAGGTACTTTGTCTCTAGTGGACTCACAATCTAAGTTTTTATACCTGGGGCAATGGGGAATTATGTGACTTGCACAGGATCACAAGGAGTTTCAGCAGGTATCAAACCCAGTTCTTCAGGTTCTCAGCCCACTGTGCTGACCATTAGGCTGCTCCTTACTGGATGCAATCTGGGGAGAAGTGGGAAAGGAAGTAGAGTTCAAATTGAGAGCTCTAGGTCTGCTGCTGCTGCAGTTGATGCTGGAACTGTTTGGAGAGTTGGTAATGACCCAGACTAATCTTATGAACCCATCTACCTAAGGACACTGACCTAGACTGTATCTCCTACTTCACTCCCTTCTCCATTGCCTATCTCTACCTCCCATCTCTTCTGTCATTAGGGTATATTTAACCTTTGCCCTCTCCAACAATACTCTGTATTCCCTATTACTATGTAAACCGCATTGAACCTGCTTTGAGTGGGGAAAGCGTGGGATACAAATGTAATAAATAATAAAAAAAAAAATAATAATAGTAATATATTGGTATAAATAAAGCAGTGCTTCTCAACCCAGTCCCTGGGGCACACCAAGCTAGTCGGGTTGTCAGTTAAGTGGTCAACTTCTTATTTCACATTTGTCTTTAAGATCATTTTAAAAGATAAGTATATAGTTGAACTTGCATTGCCAAAAGAGTGTGATTTTTGTATTAAAATCAAAGAAATGAAGAAAAAATAATTTAAACAAAGAAATAATAAACAAAGTAATTATTAAAATAAAAAATGTAATGTTACGAGGTTTTTCAGACCAATGATGAACGCCAAAATCATAGTAAGCATGTGGGTGTTTTGAGATCTTTCCCTAATTTTTAAATAGCACTATATATCTTTGTATTATTACTAGACTTTTCGTTATCTTGCTTGTTTGTTTGTTTGATTTTTAGAGTCTCAGTTTATTTTCTCTGTTTTTTGTTATATGCTGGATTATGCATATCTAACACACGAATAGGGCTTCAAAAATGTCAGTCTTAATTCATGTTCTATTACTCTAAAGTATGATGTTAATAAATTGTGAAGTTTGATTTTGTCACATATGAATAGACTTGTTTAACATCCTGTATGATGTGAAAATAAAAGTTTTTTCCCACTTTGCTGCATATTTCTGCATAATGTTGCAGAAGTTATTGGCAAAAATATTGAACAAACTTTTCTTGTAATGATGGAATTTCTTGCCAAATCTGCTGCAAGATTGGTAGTTTTTTTCTGTATATTCATGGAGATTTGACTGGAGCACAAGATTTTCCAGTCGTTTATCGTGGATTTTACATCAAAGGAGCTCATTTTCAAAGCAGAAAAATGTCTGAAAGAGCCCAGATAGACTTTTTTCTGGTGAAAACGTACAAATTGCCATAATCAAAGTGAAATTTTGATAATGTGTAAGTGGTCTGTGCGCACTCAAGGAGATGTTTTGAGAAGGGGCATTTTGTGGGCTTGTCATAGGTGGTTTTATAAGATGGACATCTGTCAGCGATAATAGATAGTGGGGAGATATTTTGTGGTGGAAATGAAAACGTCTCAGTTTAGACCTGCTATAAAAGTGAGTAACTCAAGCCACAACCTGTCTTTGGACCCATTTATGTTTTTGCTGAGTTGGAGAGTGGGGTGGTGGATTTGAAACATAGAAACATGACGGCAGATAAAAGCCAAATGGCCCATCCAGTCTGCCCATCCTCTGTAACCCCTAACTCTTGCTTTTCCTATGGGATCCCACGTGCTTATCCCATGCTTTCTTAAATTCTGACACAGTCCTCAACTCCACGACCTCCACCGGGAGGCCATTCCACGCTTCCACCACACTTTCCGTGAAATAATACTTTCTTAGATGCCTCGTTCCAGAGTTTTCCTTCAGTTGAAAAAGGCTCACTTCCTGTACATTAATGCCCTTGAGATATTTAAATCTCTATCATATCTGCTCTCTCACTCCTCTCTGCCAGCACATATATGTTGAGGTTCATAAACCTGTCCCGATATGTTTTGTGTTCAAGACCACTTACCAATTTTGCAGCTGCTGTCTTGGCTGACTCCATCCTGTTTATATCTTTCCATAGGTGTGGTCTCCAGAACTGCACACAGTATTCTAAATGGGGCCTCACCAGAGATTTGTACAAGGCACTATCGCCTCTTTATGCACCCAAGCATCCTTCTGGCTTTGACTGTTGCTTTTTCTACCTGTTTGGAAGCTTTTATGGTCATCAGACACAATCATCTCCAAGTCCCTCTCTTCCTTCATACACAGAAGCACTTTACTCCCTATATTGTACCGTTGCCTTGGATTCTTGTGACCCAAGTGCATGACCCTTCATTTTTTAGCATTAAATCTTAGTTGCCAAATATCGAACCATTCCTCCAGCTTTGCTAGGTCCTTCCTTATGTCATTCACACCCTCTGAGGTTTCCACCCTGTTGCAGAGTTTGGTATCATCCGCAAAGAGGCAAACCTTACCAGACAGCCATTCCGCAATATCGCTCACAAAGATGCTAAAAATAGCTGGCCCGAGGACCGATCCCAGTGGTATTCCACTGACAACATCCTTTTCTTCAGAGCAAGCTCCATTTGCCACTAACCTCTGTCTCCTTCCATTCAACCAATTTTTAACCCAATCAGTTACTCTATGTCCCATACCAAGGGCACTCAATTTATTTATCGCTTGTGCGGAACCATGTGAAAGGCTTTGCCGAAATCTAAGTATACCACATCTAGCACCTCTCCCACGTCTGTTTAGTCACTCAGTCGGAGAAATCAATCAGATGCTGTTATGGTATCCTCTCATGACCTGAGGAAGGAAGTGTTGGTCTCTGAAGGCTAATCAAAAATGCATTAAAATCAGTCCAATATAAAGGTATCACCTTGTTTTCTATTTTATTTACATTTATTAACCTTTATTAACACAGCTACCACATTACTTTATCCTAAATTAAAAATAAAATTATTTTTTGTACCTTCATTGTCAGGCTATTAACTTTTTCTAATTGTGTTGGACCCAGTCTCTTGATTCTGCTTTCCTTTGTCATCTCTTAACTCTCTTGCCAGGGTTTCCTGTCTATTTGTCATTTTTCTCTCTCCTTTTTCTTTGTTTTCTTTAATTTACTTTTCTGCCTCTCTCTCTGTCCAGATTTAATTCATTCTTATTATCCAGTCTTTAATTTCCCTAGTTTTACTTCATCTGCCTATGGCTTTTCATCTTTTCCTCACCATTCCTCTCCCCTTGCCCCTTCCCCTTATTCTCCAGGCTTTCACTAACTCTATCCTCTCTCCCTTTCCCTCCAGTGGCTCCCCCTTTCTCTCTCTATCCTTCCATCCAGCATCTCCCTTCTTTCTCTCCCCATCCTTCCAGTGTCTGCCCCCCTTTCTCTCTGCATCCTTCCAACTAGTGTCTCCTCTTTTTCTCCCTATCCTTCTATCCAGCATCTTCCCTCTTTCTCTCCTACCCTTTTCCATCCAGCGTCTTCCCTCTTTCTCTTCCCATTATTCCCTATCTACCCTCTCCCAATCCTTCCATCCAGTGTCTCCCTGTCTCTCCCCTTCCTTCTAACCAGTTTTCTTTCTTTACCCTTTTCCATTCAGCATGTCATCCTCTCTCTCCCCATCTTTCCAATGTCTACCACTTTTTCTCTGCATCATTCTATCCAGCATTTCCCCTCTCTCTCCTTACCATTCCATCCAGCATCTTTCCTCTTTCTCTCCCCATCCTTCCATCCAACATCTACCCTCTCTCTCAATCCTTCCATCCAACATCTACCCTCTCTCCCAATCCTTCCATTCAGTGTGTCTCTCTCTCTACCCTTTTCCATTCAGCATGTTTCCTCTCTCTCCCCATCCTTCCAGTGTCTTTCTTCTTTCTATCCCTACCCTTCCATCCAGTGTCTTCCCTCTTTCTGCCTCGTCCAGCATTTTCCCTCTTTCTCTCTCTCCTTTCATCCAGCATCACTCCTCTTTCTCACTCCATCTGACCACCCAGAGTCTCCCCCTTTCTCCCCAGCAGCTTCTCTCTCTCCTGCCCTTTTCTATGTCCCCTCTTTCTCTCACCATCTTTCCACTCATCTCCCTCTCTCTCTGTACCGCTTTTCCATCCAGCGTCCACACTCTTCTTTCATTTTCTCCTCTCTGCTCTCTCCATTTAGCACGTGGCTTCACACATTTGCATATTCATTTGCATATATACATCTCATACATATTCATTATGGCTATTGAAAAAAAACAACAAACACACACACACACACACACACACACCAAACTAAAATGCTGAATATAAAGCCAGCATATCAAAAACAATAGGGCCAGATACTTCTATGAAATAATACAAAACCCTACAAAAGACACACAAAACCTATACAGAAAACGTAACACACAACAGCCCTAACCCACCTATGAAAAGACAGTGCTATAAATATTACACTGGACCCTAGAGCACCAATATACCTGCTACTGGAAAACTGTAACAAGCTGGACTATTACACATTTTTACACAAACAGTACATGCCAGCAGAATCTGTCACCTCAGTCACATTTGCAGACTACGGACAGACCCTCATGTGATACAAAATAGAGAACCACAAAAAAACATGCCCACAAAAACTGAAATAAAGATCTCTTCAAGAAAGCCAGACTCTGCAAGCAGTGCAAATACTGGTAAAAGAGAAGCAGAAATGTATTTTCTCCTGTACGCTGCAAAATACAACAATAGAAAATAATGTACATTTCACAAAGCAGGCACATCTTAGACCTTAAAAAGCATTAAATAAAAAGAATGTTTTCTTTTCTACCTTTGTTGTCTGAGCATTCTATTTTTCTAGTTGGGCTGGTCCCAGCCTTTTTTTTTTTCTCTTTCCATGTGTCAGTCTTCTCCTAAATTCGTTTCCAGATTGGCTTTTCCATTTCTTTGCTCTTCTCTTGTCTTCTTCCTGACCTTCTTTGCATCTGTCTGGCACTGATCTTTCATTTTACATTTTTCCCCCCTACTTTTTTCTCTTTAGTCCTTAGAATCCATCTACCTACAGGTTTTTACTATCTCCCTCTCATTCTGTCTCCAGCACTCCCATTCCCCCCTCTGTCTCTCCCTTACCAAGTTTCCTAAATTCCTCCCTCATCTTCCACCCACTTCATTAGTCCCCCATTCCCATACTCTGTACTCACCCTCTTTGCCCTCATCTACCCTCCATTGCATCTCATCACCCTATCTTTCACCATCTTTTTAACCCCTTTACACCCTAATTCAACCCCCTTCAGAGACTCATCCCATTCTCCTATTCCCCTCACCAGTACCCCAATCCCTTTTCAATACCTCTTATCCTCTCTCCAGTCTTCCATGTCATTCACATTATGTCTCAACCTTTCCCCACATCACCCCCTTTTCTTGCCCTTCTTCTCATATCTCTCATTTCATATACTGCTTCTTCCCCTCTCCCATCCATCTCCTGCTCCTTCCCTCTGCCCCACCTCTCCCAGATGCAGATGGAATTCCATATGTCCCAATGAAAGGAGAGTTTAATTTTACTTCCATTTAATTTCAGTATATTCCATCTTTATAACACCAGGCTTCCCAAGGCAGATTACAGATACAGTTAAGATGAACCCATCAAGAAACAGGATATCCTCAATGAAATCTGGCCATCTGTATTGTATAGAACAGTGTAGAAAAATGAGCACAAAATACAGTTTATAACTGCTGTTTCTCTACCAGCTGCAATAATTTTTAAAGCTGTTTTAGTGATATTCAATTGTTATTTCTCCCCTCGTCCTCCTTCAACCTTCTTCCCCTGATCCTACCTTTAATTTCTTTTAAAACTTGCCGTCGGTGGCAGCAATTCATAGGCACTGCCCTGCAGCCTGCTGACATCTTCTCTCTCTCTCTGCAGCGCAGCCTGCCCCAGCGGAAACAGGAAGTTACCTCAGAGAGGGCGGGCCACTGCAGTAGAGAGAGAATGTCAGGCCATATCTCAAAAAAGATATAGTGGAATTAGAAGAGGTTCAAAGAAGAGCAACCAAAATGATAAAGCGGATGGAACTCCTCTCGCATGAGGAAAGGCTAAAGAGGTTAGGGCTCTTTAACTTGGAAAAGGGACGGATGAAGGGAGATATAATTGAGGTCTACAAAATCCTGAATGGTGTAGAATGAGTAGATGTAAATTGATTTTTTACTTGTTCCAAAAGTACAAAGACTAGGGAACACTCAAGAAAGTTACATGGAAATACTTTTAAAACAAATAGGAAGAAATATTTTTTCACTCAACGAAGAGTTAAGCTCTAGAACTCTTTGCCAGAGGATGTAGTAACAATGGTTAGCATATCTGGCTTTAAAAAAGGTTTGGACAAGTTCCTGGAGGAAAAGTCCATAGTCTGCTAATGAGACAGATATGGGGAAGCAACTGCTTACCCTGGGATTGGTAGCATGGAATGTTGCCACGATTTGGGTTTTTGCCAGGTACTTGTGACCTGTCTTGGCTACTGTTGGAAACAGGATACTAGGCTAGATAGTTCATCAGTGTGAGTCAGTATGGCTACTCTTATGTTGTTATGAACAAAAACTGTTCTTGGATGAATAGCTAAGTCCTTTATATTCATTTTAGCTGTAGCTTCCAAAGAGTCAGCTTCTGAAAGTTTAGAAAATTTTAGAAAAAACAAAAACAAAAAAGAATGCAGACCTATAGGTGGTTAAAGGCCAGTTTTATTCAGCACTAGCGTTAAGTGCTATGGGAGTTTAAAAACACAACACTCACCCTTGCTAGAGTCCAACGCAAAAGTTCCTATGATACAAAAAACAAGGCTTGCAGGCACCAGACAAGGCAAGGCAGAACAACTTGGAGCAGGAATCTGGCAAAAAAGCTGAAACAGACTGGAAGCTGGAATAAGGCAAGAAGTAGGACACATAACAGGATTCAAAGCAGGGATCATAAGTACATAAGTACATAAGTAATGCCACACTGGGAAAAGACCAAGGGTCCATCGAGCCCAGCATCCTATCCACGACAGTGGCCAATCCAGGCCAAGGGCACCTGGCAAGCTTCCCAAACGTACAAACATTCTATACATGTTATTCCTGGAATTGTGGATTTTTCCCAAGTCCATTTAGTAGCAGTTTATGGACTTCTCCTTTAGGAAACCGTCTAACCCCTTTTTAAACTCTGCCAAGCTAACCGCCTTCACCACGTTCTCCGGCAACGAATTCCAGAGTTTAATTACGCGTTGGGTGAAGAAAACGTTTCTCCGATTTGTTTTAAATTTACTACACTGTAGTTTCATCGCATGCCCCCCAGTACTAGTATTTTTGGAAAGCGTGAACAGACGCTTCACATCCACCTGTTCCACTCCACTCATTATTTTATATACCTCCATGGTCTCCCCTCAGCCGTCTCTTCTCCAAGCTGAAAAGCCCTAGCCTCCTTAGTCTTTCTTCATAGGGAAGTTGTCCCATCCCCGCTATCATTTTAGTCGCCCTTCGCTGCACCTTTTCCAATTCTACTATATCTTTCTTGAGATGCGGCGACCAGAATTGAACACAATACTCAAGGTGCGGTCGCACCTTGGAGCGATATAATGGCATTATAACATCCTCACACCTGTTTTCCATACCTTTCCTAATAATACCCAACATTCTATTCGCTTTCCTAGCCACAGCAGCACACTGAGCAGAAGGTTTCAGTGTATTATTGCCAACACCCAGATCCCTTTCTTGGTCCGTAACTCCTAACGTGGAACCTTGCATGAAGTAGTTATAATTCGGGTTCATTTTTCCCACATGCATCACCTTGCACTTGCTCACATTAAACGTCATCTGCCATCTAGCTGCCCAGTCTCCCAGGAACTCAATCACAGAAGCAGACACATATGCAATGACTAAGGTTATCATACATCTGCTTGTAAGAGGACAAGTTTTCCTTTTGGACTTCTTTAGATATGTCCTCCAGGTATTTTAATTTTTAGGAAAATATCCTCTTTTTCTTTTATGTGCCTATGACCAACACACCTACCCATGTAATGAGAGAAGCGTTCTCTGGCCTATTAGTCAGTCTGGACACATGGGGGTGCTAAAGAGAAAGAAAGGCATTGCTGATCTCTGCAGTGGCATACCGAGGGTGGGGCGGTGGGGATGATCCGCCCCGGGTGCAGTTCATTAGGGGGTGCTGCCATCCATGGATGTCTTCCCCCCTTCCCCAACTGGTGCGGTGTTGCTGCGTATGTCTTCACCCTCCGCCCCCCGACTGGTGCACTGCTGCATGGGGTGTCCCTTCTCCCTCCCCCCTACCAATGCGGTATTGCTGTCCCCCTCCTCGCTCACCCCACTCTGCTGGTCTTTAAACCGTGAGGCCTCCGGCAGCATCAGCAATATGAGCGCTGCCTTCGGCCAGCCCCGGAAGCATTCTCTGTACAGCGTCCCACCTATGCGGGAAGCTGTATAGAGGAGGCTTCCGGGGCAGGCAGAAGGCAGCACATTCATTGCTGAAATGCTGCTGGCAGGCCTGGAAGCTTGGAGGCATGTAGGAGCGGAGCGAGCGTGGAGTGAGGAGGGGGAGTGTAATACCGCACTAATCGGGGGGGGGGGGGGGGGGGGCGGCAGTGGTGGGCAGGCGGTCGGTGGGGGGGAGGAAGATGGGGGGATTCCAGCCAGACCAAAGGTAAAGGGGGTGGAGAGAAGAGGATGGAGAGATAATGGCCCTGGGGTGGGAGTGCAGGAGAGAGGGAGAAAGAAGGGTGAGGAACATGGGAAGGGGACACAGAGGGCAGATGCTGAACATTGGGGGAACAGGGATGGGGACACAGAGAGCAAATGCTGCACATGGGGGAAATAGGGACAGGGACACAGAGGGGAGGTTATGGATAGGAGAGATAGTGAGTCAGAGGGAATGACAGTGGACATGGAGAGAAAAAAGTCAAATAGGAGATAAGCAGAAGATGGATATTGATGGGGAAGAGAGAGGAGAAATAAAGATAGAGAAGGGGGAGATACTGGAATGCATCATGTAAAAAGGAGAGAGGGAGACAAGCAGAAGGGAAAGAAAAGGCAGGCAGTGGATGGAAGGGGCAAAGAAAGCTGGCAGACACCATATGGAAAGGGGGAAAGGGCAGACAGTGGATAGAAGGGGCAGAGAAAGCAGAAACGCTGGATGAAAGGGAGAGAGAAAGACAGCAGATGCTGGATGGAAGGGAGAGAGTGAAGAGAAGACGAGGAAAGCAGAAACCAGAGACAACAAAGGTAGAAAAAAAAGATTTATTTATTTACTAGTAAAAAAAGGCCCGTTTCTGACACAAATGAAACGGGCACTAGCAAGGTTTTCCTCGGAGTGTGTATGTTTGAGAGAGTGTATGTGAGAGTGTCTGTGTGTGTGAGAGAGAGTGTATGTGCGAGTGTGTGTGAGAGAGAGTGAGTCTGGGTGCGAGTGTGTCTGTGAGAGAGAGTGTGTGAGAATGAGAGTGTGTGCAAGTGCGTATGTGAGACACAGTGTGTGAGAGAGAGAGTGTGTTTCACACAGATACAGTGTGTGCGAAAGAGAGAGTGTGTGTGAGACACAGACTCTCTGTGAGACTGAGTGTATGATACCAAGAGAGTGTGTGAGTGACTGTGTGATACATAGAGAGTGAATGTGATACAGTGTGAAACATAGAGTGTGTGAGAGACGTGTGAGAGTGAGAGAGAGAAAGACATTGACTGTGAGAGAGAGAGTGTAAGAGAGAGAGAGAGAGAGAGAGAGAGAGAGAGAGAGAGAGAGAGAGAGAGAGAGAGAGAGTGTGTGACAGAGATACCTCCCCCCCCCTCTCTGGTGTCAGGCCCCCTTCTCTCTCTCTTTTGTCTGAGTGTTACTGTGCAGGACGCTGAGCTCTGGCTGTGCTTCAAGGAACTGACCAATCCTATTTAATAGAATGAACCTCCAACATTCTGAAGCCGAGAAACTTTGTGTGGTTGGTCACTTCTGCTTGTGACAAACCCCGAAGTACGTGATGTCAATTCAGGAGATGGATACAGAGAGCAGGAATGCCTCAGCCATGCAGTCAGCTTCAGAATGTTGGAGGTGCGTTTTATTATATAGGATTTGCTTTAGAATAAAGTAGTATTGTAGCTGTGGTGATAAATAGAAAATGAAAATAAAGTGATCTTTTTGTTGGACTAATTTTAATACATTTTTGACCAACTTTCAGAGATCAAAACCTCCATCCTTAGGTCAGGACAGGATCGTAACAACAGTATACTGTACTGACCTGAGGAAGGAGGTTTTGGCCTCTGAAAGCTAATTGAAAAAGTATTAGTCCAAGAAAATGGTATTATCTTATTTTCTATGTTTTGTTTTATTTCTATTTTTTTAATTTGTAAAGTGGTGATTGGTATTTCTCAGTTTTTTCAAATTTACATCTGCTATCTTTATATTTTGCACAGTACAAGGGACATGCATCATTGTTTCTGTAGTGCTGCGTTGTATGCGGAATCTGGCCTCTTGGGGGTTCAGTTTAATTTTTGTCTACATATTTCTATTTTAGTTTGTGGTTACTTATTCTATACTTGGTGAGGATGTATCTGTGTTCAATGTTTGTGAAAAAGACATGGTTTTCTGTTGGCAGGATCATTTTAACTAATGTCTTGTTTAGTTTTGCAATGGGTGTATTGATGTTCTAGTGCTCACGGCAATGTTTAAGATGCTGCCTTTCCTAGGCACACCCTTGTTGTGTGACTCGTGGATTATTAGTAAAAATAATATTTTCATTTAGAGGAGGGGGTGCTAAAAAATGATTGGCCCCGGGTGTCAAATATGCTAGGTACGCTACTGCTTCTCTGTTTCTCTGATGGTTGACTCTGTCAAAGGAATCTTGTTTGGGCAACACGACTTTAAGCATATTTATTTATTTAGATTTAGATTTTGTTCACACCTTTTTCAGTAGTAGCTCAAGGTGAGTTACATTCAGGTACTCTGGATATTTCTTGTCATGCAAAGACTTTCACACGTATCTCAGAAGCCAGTCATACTTGTTGAGGGATATCTGTTTTTCTGATAAGTATGCTTGGGCTTAGACTCAGCCAAACTCAAATCTGGAAGTTTTTGAAAAGTAGATTATTGTCTATTTCTGTATTGTAAGTCAGTCACTATTTGATGCATGTTCATTAACTAAAAACCATTTACACATTTGCTACGATTAAATATTTCTTTAGCAAAGGTAGCAACAGGTGTCCTCTTTTTTGTCTCTGCAAATATGATAATTCTAGCAATGACCTGGCCTTGAGAGGCAAGGAAGATACCCCCCCCCCCCCCAACTCTTTGGGTAGGCCCCAGCAGGCCAATCAAAAAAGGCAGATAAAGGCACAGGAACACTCACGTTCTGAGACAGACACCAGAGCACAAACCTAACCCACCAAGGCACATGAGGGAAGGGAACAGCTTCTTCTAAAGAAGGGAAGTTCATGCCAAGCTCAGCAGAGGTCTACCCTGTGGCATGCCTCACACTGTGACTTAACTTTTATAATAGAATCTTTATGAAAAGTCCAAAAAGAAGCCTATTGTAAGTCTATTTTATAAAAGTATCATGGGTGCCTATCAGGCTCATTCTCGAAACAGATGGACGTCCAAAAAGTGACATAAATCGGCACTTGGACGTCCATCTCACAGAGACATCCAAATTGGTATAATCAAAACCCGATTTTGGACGTTTTTCTCGGAAGTCCGTCGCAAGGACGTCCAAATCTCAAGGGGGTGTATCGGAGGTGTGGTCGAGGCGGGACTTGGGCGTTGCTAAGACTTTGAGCCATAATGGAACAAATCAAAGACGTCCGGGATTAAAGCTTGGACGTTTTCACCCAGACCTCTTTTTCTTGCGACCAAGCCTCAAAAAGTTGCCCAAACTAATCAGATGACCACTGGAGGGAATTGGGGATGACCTCCCCTTACTCCTCCAGTGGTCACTAACCCCCTCCCACTATTAAAAAAAACTTTTAAAATACTTTTTTTCCAGCCTCTATGCCAGCCTCAAATGCCATACTCAGGTCCATCGCAGCAGTATGTAGGTCCCTGGAGCAGTTGTAGCGGGTGCAGTGTACTTCAGGCAGGCGGACCCAGGCCCATCCTCCCCTACCTGTTACACTTGTGGTGGTAAATGTGAGCCCTCCAAAACCCACCAGAGACCCACTGTACCCACATGTAGGTGCCCCCCTTCACCCATAAGGGCTATTGCAGTGGTATGCAGTTGTGGGGAGTGGGTTTTGGGGGGCTCAGCACCCAAGGTAAGGGAGCTATGCACCTGGGAGCAATTTCTGAAGCCCACGGCTGTGCCCCCTAGGGTGCCTGGTTGGTGCCCTGCCATGTGAGGGGGGACCAGTACACTACGAATGCTGGCTCCTCCCACGACCAAAGGGCTTAGATTTGGTCGTTTTTGAGATGGGCGTCCTCGGTTTCCATTATCAGCGAAAACCGAGGTCGCCCATCTCTAAGGTCTGCGATCTCAACATTTAGGTTGACCATCTCTAAGGTCGACCTAAATGTTGAGATTTGGGCGTCCCCGACCGTATTATCGAAACGAAACATGGATGCCCATCTTGTTTCAATTATACGGGTTGCCCCGCCCCTTCCCGAGGATGTCCTCAGAGATGGGCGCCCTTAGAGATGGGTGGCCCTGTTCGAAAATGCCCCTCTGTGTGCCTTTATAAAGTAGGCACCCAGAACCAGCATATGTAGTGTGTAAATGCTGATGCACATGTACACACCTGCTCTGGAACAAGTGCAAATTGTATGTATTTATTTTATTACACATGATTGATATTTATTTATTTTAAAAAATGTATAAACCACCTAACACTAAGCAGCTTACAAAAATCGTCACATACATAATTTAATAAAAACACACAAATAACACTATTGATGCCAAATATGTGCATCTTCTTGTATATTGTATAAAATAATTAGTTATATTGCAATTCTGCGCATGCCACACCCAAACTATGTCCCTGGGAACACATATCTTATTACAGTGTTTACTTATATATTCATATTCCACGGGTCAATTTTTTTAAAAGGTCTTTCCTACATGTAAAACAGCCTTTACTTGTAGAAAAACCTTTGCAAAAATCCTGCACCCCGCCTTCATCTCATGTTTCAGTCTCTTTGGAAAGCAATCACCAGTTCTTAATATGTGCAAAGACAAGTTGATATATATGTAATGTATTGTAATGAGAGTTGAATTCAAAGGCCAAGCAGGCAGAATGGATTATTTATTCATGACCAAACCTCTTAACTTTATAATGTTCACTAAATGCCTTTCATTTCATTTACAGGTTTAGCCTTTGCTGTTTTATCTTCTGTCCATCCAGTGTTTGGGTTGTATGGTGCTCTTTTTCCTCCAATAATTTATGCCATATTTGGAATGGGGCGCCATGTAGCAACAGGTAAGTTTCCAAGAGTAACTACAAACAGCTATGTACAGGAAAATTGCATGAGTTTCTTAAGAGAGAAGCAGCAAGTATAATCAAATAAAAAATTCTAACCCAGATTTTCAAATCTCTCTTTACTAATCTATTCCGGTTTGCCGAGAGACAGAGCTGGGTCCAGGGTAGGGCCATGGCAGCCGCTACCCCCTCCATTTGGGCTGCCGCTACTCACCCCCACTTGAGCCACCGCCGCCCCCTTATCTTCCTGCGTCTGTTCCTCCCTGGGTCTGTCACTCTCCTGCTCCTGTGTGCCGGGACCTGGGTTATCGTGTTACTGCAATCACCCAGGTCTCGACACACATGAGCAGGAGAGAGACAGACCGAGGAAGTAGAACCTTCTGGTGCCAGGCCCCACTTGGAGGCCGGGCCTGGGGAATCTTGCCCCCTGCCCCCCCCTCTCGGCGGCCCTGAATCTATTAGATCTTCTGACCCCTCACATTCCTGTTTGCTGCCTTCATTTTTTTCAACATCAAATTTTAGCAAGTACCCATCTTTCCAAAATTGCTTGAAAACCCCACACCATTGTGTATTCAGTTATCTGCAACCACACTTTGGAATTCTCTTCCTCTTTTCCTACTTCTACTACTGCTTATTTCTATAGCATTACTAGACGTATGCAGCATTACAGAAAACACATATGAAACAGTCCTTGCTCGACAGAGCTTACAATCTATTCAAGACAGACAAACAGGACAAATGAAGGATTAGGGCGTTATTATTGTGGAATGATTAAAACAGACTGGTGAGTAAGAGTTTAGAGTTCAAAACAGCTTTGAACAGGTGGGTTTTTAGCCTAGATTTGAATACAGCTACAGATGGAGCTTGACATACGGTCTCAGAAAGTCTATTCCAGACATACGGTGCAGTAAGATAAAAGGAACAGAGTCTGGAGTTGGCAGTGGAGGAGAAGGGCATTGTTGATCTCCTCTCTGTTTCCCTGCTGGTTGAATCTGTCAAAGGAATTTTGTTCGTGCAACACAACTTTAAGCATATGGGCTAGATTCTATATATGGTGCCCTAAAAGTCAGCGCTAAAAAAATACACCTAAGTGCATTCTATAAACTATGCCTAAAGTTAGGTGTGGTTTATAGAATATGCCTAGCACCTGTCCACGCGACTAAATTTAGGCATGGGCATTTATGCCAAGTAAAACTTGGTGTAAATGCCTACACCTGTTAGGCATGGACGGGGTGTATAACAACACACATAGTTTTAGAAATGCCCATGACCCTCCCATTCCGTTCCCATGGCCATGCCCCTTTTTCAGATATGTGCCTTAGAATTTACGCGCATTATATTACAGAATACACTTAGACAGTTGTGCATGTAAATTCTAATTAATGCCAATTAGTGTCAATACTTGCTTGTTAATTGGCAATTATTAGCGCTGATTGGCTTGTTAACATAATTAAATTGCAAACCAGTCAGAATATAACCTGATTTGCATGTGCAACTCAAGTCACACTATATAGAATCCGGGGGTAGTCTTGCAAAGACTTTCACACGTACCTCAGAAGCCAGCCAAAGATATAGTGGAATTAGAAAAAGTTCAAAGAAGAACAACCAAAATGATAAAAGGGATGGAACTCCTTTCATATGAGTAAAGACTAAAGAAGTTAGGGCTCTTCAGGTTGGAAAAGAGACGGCTGAGGGGGCATATGATTGAGGTCTACAAAATCCTGACTGGTGTGGAACAGATAAAAATGAATCGATTTTTTTACTATCAAAAAGAACAAAGACCAGGGGACACTCAATGAAATTACATGGAAAAACTTTTAAAACAAATAGGAGGAAATAGTTTTTTCACTCAACGAATACTTAAGCTCTAGAACTCGTTGCCAGAGAATGAGCTAACTGCGGTTAGTGTATCTGGGTTTAAAAAAAGTTTGGACAAGTTCCTGGAGGAAAAGTCCATAGTCTGCTATTGAGATAGACATGGGCGAAACCACTGGTTGCCCTGGGATTGGTAGCATGGAATGTTGCTACTCTTTGGGATTCTACCAGGTGACCTGGATTGGCCACTGTTGGAAGCAGGATACTGGACTAGATGAACCATTAGTCTGACCCAGTATGGCTTTTCATATTCAAGAGCCTTACCTGAGGAATGGAGTTCCTGGGGAAGGGTGTAGGGAGAGATAAGAGTGGAGAGATTCTGATGAGCTGTAGAATGAATACACTTTTAAGTCAGTAAGAGCAGTTGAATTGTATACGGAAATGGATAGGGAGCCAATGAAGTGACTTGAAGGGAGGGTGACACTGGTGATAAGTTATGTGGCATACTTTTTTATACAGATTGAAGGGGAGAGAGAGAGTATAGCGGGGAAACATGTAAGAAGCAAGTTGTAGTAGTCTAAACATGATATTATGAGAATGTGGATAAAGTGTTTGGTAGTGTGGTCACAAAGGGAGGAACAAATTTTGGTGGTGATATAGAGAAAGAAACAATAGGTTTTAGCAGTCTGTTGGCTATGTACAGAGATAGAGACAGGAGTCAAAGATGATCTCAAGATTACAAGTTTACCAGACAGGGAGGATGAGAGTGTTATCCACAGAAATAGAGAATGGGGAAGAGGAGAGGTGGGTTTGGGGGAAGGACATAAAGTTCAGTCTTGGTTACATTCAGTTTCAGATGGCAGTGAGTCATCCAGGCAGTAATGTCAGACAAGACTGGATTCCTGCTGAAATTTATGATGTACAGATATAGATCTGGGAATCATTAGCATAAAAATGATACTGAAAACCGTGGGAGGAGATCAGAGCACCAAGGGAGTAAGTATAGAGAGAAAAAAGAAGATATTCCAAGACAGAGCCCTGAGGTATACTGACTGATAGTAGAAAGTGTGATGGGAGAGATAAGAAGAAAACCAAGACAGTTCGAACTGTATACATAGCCATTGGAAGGAGGGGTGGGAAAAGGGGCCACACAGGCTCTGATTGAACCAAAATTTTCCTGCCAAGTCACACGCATTAAGTCCTCTTCTCCGTCCTCCCCATCCCCATAGCCTGGCATCTCTCTCTCTCCCTTCTCTCCCCCCTCACAATCTGGCATCTCTCCCTCTTCTTCCCTCTGTCCCTCTCCCCATGGCTCTCCAGATTTGCCGTGGGTCACTGGCAGCAGCAGTGCTGAAGACAGGCTGCCTCTGGGTAGCCCAGGACCCTCCTACTGACACACCACACCTCCTTTGATGCATCTTCTTTTTCTGGTGGGGCAGGATGCAGCAGAGAAAAGGTCCCAGGCCAGCTAGAAGCAGCCTGTCTTCAGTGCTGCTGGCCATAAAGGCAAGTTTGATGGACCACCCAAGGGAGGGGGGGGGGGGGTAGAAGAGGAAGGGATGCTGAGACTGATGAAGGAAGGATAAAGAGGGAGAGATGCTGGACAGGAGAGAAGGGAATGCTGCTTCAGATAAATGCTCATTTGTTGCTTAAAGACTGTTTATAATTTCACATATGGGATATTAAGCACAATTTATATTGCTAAAACTATTGGGCAAATAATTGAGAAGAATTTGAAGGTCTGGAAGTGCTAAAGGAGATACTCTTTAGAAAACATCCTTTGACCTGTTTTAAGCACATGATTGACTGATGCCCTAAAAATTAAAAAATTAAGGGTGAGATTCTTTATATGGCGCCTCAAAAAAAATAAGCACTGAAATCAGTGCCAACTAAGCGTATTCTATAAGTAGTACCTAGATGTAGGCGCGGTATATAGAATATGCTTAGTTGTTATCTCAGCACCTAAAACTATGCGCATCCATTTACACCAACGAAAACAAGGCGTAAATCCAAGCACGTAGATTTAGGCACACTGGGCCATATTCTATAACTATGTGCGTAAATTTCAGAATGTCCACGAAACGCCCATTTCCCCATCCATAACCATGCCCCTTTTTGCCTGTGTGCATTAGAAGTTCAGTGTACACTTATTGAGTTGTGTGTGTAAATTCTAATTATTGCCAATTATTGCTTGTTAAGTGCTGTTATCAGTGCTCATTAGCTAATTAAGTTTATTAAATTACATACATTGTTATAGAATCTGCTTGGATTTCGGCACAGATCTCTAGACACGCTATATAGAATCTGGGGCCAAAAGTGCAAAAAATCTGAATTGATTGTGGTGCTTAGTCAAAGATTGTTGCTGTAATTCTCCCGCTTGTTCCATGATTTCTTCCCATGTTTGGAGTATTTTCGTTATTTGGAGTGGGAAGTTAGGATTCCCTTTTTTATGTGGCCTCTCTGTATTATTATAGTCATTTACATGCACAAATCGGCATACCTTATAATCGCCTAATTTTGTTAAAATCAATCCTCACAGTGGCTAAAGTATTTATTACGTACCCTTGAATTGATCTTCAGTGCTGAAGTCTAGTTTCTTATCCCAGCATGTTCACAATCCAATTAAACTAGTTACTAAGACAAATAAGAATGCAGCTACCTGGTACTAACATCCACATGATGTTTTCATTTCAGCGGCGTTTGGTATCACATCCTTGATATCTGCCGGTGCTGTTGAACGTCTGGTTCCACCAAACGCCAGTTTTACTGCAAACAGTAATTCAAGTGTGCTGGGCTTATCTGATTTTGAAATGCAGAGAATCGGGATTGCCACAGCTGTTACCTTCTTAGGAGGAATTATTCAAGTAGGTACTTTCAGTAAATGATAAAAGCTGTGTTTTCTCAGAACTGTATTTACAGGACACAGCTCATATCTGGAGAGTACAACGTGCTTCCTGGAAGACAAATGATGAGAAATAATGTTTTTAGCAAACAGCAAGTGTCATGTAATGAAGCATTTATAAGACAGTAAAGAAAAAAAAAAAAAAGGAAAAGAAGCGATAGAATGACCTGAATCTGACTGTCATGGGTACAGCAGCAGGAATACTGTAAATCTTGTGTTAGTGCTCTTTACTTTAGTAAGGGGCCCTCTTACCGCATGGCCATGTTTGGGGGGGGGGGAGGAAACGCTAACCTGGTGGTAACCTGGTAGCACGCGGCGCTGCCTGATCACCGCTGGGTAACTGCTGCGCAAAGAACATCGAGCCCTATTTTCCCCAGCACAGGAAATGGCGTGCACCGGGGGCTAGGACTACTGCCGGTGCTCACATTGGGCCATGGTAGCTCCAAATTGGTACATGGTAAGCCCGCATTACGCTTATCGCCACATTGTAAAAAGGCCCCTTACTGACCTGCTCTTGTTCAATTCCCATGCATATCTATTTGACCAAACATTTAAAACTTTTCAAGTTTTGGGAAAAATTGGAAAGCAAGCAGTTGTAAAGTACTCTAATTTATTCTTACAAAAAACAAAGGAAAAAAAAAAAGAAAAGAAAAAGAAAAATTTTCACAAACTGCTCTAATTTTGCACCACTGGCTAGAAATGTGTGGGAAAAGCCTCTTTTAAAGTACCAGTCTAACTTTTCCCAAAGGAATGTGAGTCTTTTAAAGGCTGCTTTTGCCTTTACTTTTCTCACATTTTCAGTTACACATCTAACACTCATTCTCAATGATGTGTGAGAGGGAGAATTTCCTGTAAAACCCTTCTCGATCATGTTATGAAAACAAATACTATTTCATTGAGTAGGGGGCTAGGTGTCTACCTAGGGTGGAGATGCAGTGCCCATACTGCAGGAGAGCAGCACTTAAGTGTTGTGTGAGCACAGCATGTGGCCTCACAGCACAGGCCCATTCTCAAGGCCTGCCATGTTCCACTCCCTCCGAAAGGAGGCCTTGAGTGTGGGCCTGTGATCAAGGTTCCCTGGAGAATGGAGAATGGATGGCAATGGCAGCAGGGAAAGGGGAAGATGCTGGACATGGGAGGAGGGGTATAGGGAAGGGAAGATGAGATTCTAGATACCTTGGGGTGATGCTGAACTATGGGGGGGGGGGGGGGGGAAGACCTTCAGCTGTGCACTTCCCCACCCTCTCAGGAGTGGTTCAAGGTTTGCCTAGCACGTCAGATACCATTGGGTTAGCTTTATCAGCATCAAAGATTTAATTTTATAAGACACTATGAAATTAAGCTGTAACCTCAATTACTTCTTGTAAAGTGCAGGTGATAGTTAAGTTATAAAGCTAGGTTGAGATGAACTTGGGTCCCTGTCCTTGTGGCTTCCCCTTTCTGAAGCTGGGTGGGCTTGGTGTTCTACTTTTTCTTATTTTCCTCTGCCCACTGTTCCTCAAGTATGAAATTAGCAAGTTTCATTGGGCCTTCACAAAATGGAACACAAGATAACAGAACTTTTCTTAGAACTCTGTCTAAAAATAACTGCTATCCACCACACATAAAGAGAAGCAGAGGAAGTATCACCTGCTGGTGATGGGAGTGGCTGGTTAGTCACTATCTGAAGGTGTCTTTACAGATGCTCATGTCAACAAGCGGAAGGGAGCTCAGAGGACAGTGGTAGTGCGGGAGATCAGTTGTTTCCTCCAGTGGATGAAGCACCAATTTGGTGGTCCCCACACACTGGGAGTGAATGGAACAGGCAATGTTTCAAAATCAAAATACCCTGGAGCTAGGAGTATGAGGGCTAGGTTCCTAAGGATGCCTGGTGATGGTAGTATGCTGTGGCCATCTGGTCTTCAGCTTGGTGGTGTATATTGAATGGCTGGGACTGCCAGTGCTCTCAGTTACAGGAGAAAAGCTAGTATAGTTGATCTCAACTGCTTTACTTCTCCAGCTGGCTCTCATGTTGACTAAAGTCTGCACAGCAGGACATCCCCCTCCTTTGGTCATGATGGAGGGTAATGGTGGTGGGGGAGTTCCAGTGGATCTTTCAGATTGTAGTATACTCTTCTTGGAAAATACATTTAATAGGGGATTCTAAACATGCTTCTCCACTAATGTAGTATATTATGTCCAAGGTAGAAAATTGTGGGAAAAGTGAAGGATTACGTATATGCTAACCAAACAAACCAGAAGTTAAGACATAAAAGAAACCTATTCTGACACAAGATGACACATCACAAAGAAGAGCAATGTGACAACTTGGTGGTGGAACTAGACTATGCATCTTATGATCATGGTGCTAAAAGGGAAGTATCCAAAAACATGAGACACTTGTAATTAAAATCATCAGATGCAACATTAAAAATACAATTTTGCAAAAGATGTAACTGCATAACTAAGGAGTTAACTGGAAGAATCCCAGGGTGAAAACCGCACCCCTCAGCGTGATTAGAACTAGCCATCTAGTTTCACCAATGACTAAATGTAACTGGAGCAAAACAGGCTGTCCCAGGGCCAGAAAGAGGTTGAGGGAGTAAAAACACACATATAGACTTTATTTTCAATCTATAAACCTATTTTCAAATCCAGCCTGCAGATATTTCAGGTGAAAGATCCATAGAAACTTTTTTTTTTTACTGGATTTTCAAATGGTTTCCTTTTATTTGTAAATATCTTTTTTAGGTTACAGAATGATACATCAACAAAGTTCTTTTGAAAATATCATAGCACAATGCAAAGTGATTATCAAATGCAACAAAAGATAACCAAGAGGTATCTATTATCGTAACCCCCTTCTCCCCCCTAATAGTTTCCTTTTAAAAATTAGCATCAAGGTACACAAGTACCTGTAAGATTTTTTACTTTTGTGGGTTACTCAGTGGCCCCCAAATGGACTTAATAAGGACATGAGTTTCCTCACCTATTGGCCTTTATTTAAGAAATATATCCCAGGGGCGAGGGCAGAAGCTTATTTTTAGGGGGACCCGGGGGTGGACTGGGGGGCCATGCATTTTCTCTAATTCCCTCCAGCCATTCCATGGGTGCCACAATTTTGGAGGAGGCCTGAGTCCAAAGTGAGGGGGCCCAGGCCCCCCTGTGGTTACATCAATGACATATCCACATGCGAAGAGTGGCATTTACATGTATATATTGCATAAACATATAAATACCGATTTTGGAAAGCCACTATCTACATTTGGAGATCCACACCATGCAGACATTTCAAGGAGTATGGTTTGGGTGGGGCTTGGACAGGACTACAAGCTACATATATGTAACCCTTTCTTGCCTGGATCAGTTCAAGGAGGGTTACCTTAAATAGAATGCATTCATTTTTGTTTCATGGGCCCAAGTTGGGACCAGTATCACTGTGGGGCCATTGGCATAATCCAGTCCACACACTGCACTCCCCACTGCTACTCAATAACTCAGTCCAGGCCAGAATTTGGGTTCTGAACCAAGAGGTTTCCTATAATGTTTAAGCAAAAAGGACAAAAATCACACATTAGGCATCATTTTGCACTTATCCACAGTAAATTTCACCTGCCATTTGGATGTCATAAGAACATAAGAATAGCCATACTGGGTCAGACCAATGGTCCATCTAGCCCAGTATCCTGCTTCCAACAATGACCAATCCAGGTCACAAGTACCTGGCAGAAACCCAATTAATAGCAGTCTTCTAGTTTCCTAAAGTTTTCCTGCAGTCTCTCATAATTTTGTATCACCTATAAATTTGATTACCTCACTCAGGGGTCCTTTTACAAAGGCGTGCTAGTGTTTTTAGCATGCGTATTAAATATATGTGTGCTAAATGCTAGAGATGTCCATATATTCCTAGGGGCATTTCTAGAGTTTAGCGTGCGCTAAAAACCCTAGTGCACCTTTGTAAAAGACCCCCACATTGATTTCAATTCTAGATCATTTATAAATATGTTAAAAGGCACTGGTCCCAGTACAGATCTCTGTTCACCTTCCTCCATTGAGAGAATTGGCATTTAACCCTAACTTCTGTTTTTTTACCTTTCAACCAATTTCCAATTCAGAACGGGACTTATGCCTCCTATCCCAAGGCTTCTTAATTTCCTCAGTAGTTTCTCATTACAGACTTTGTCAAAAGCTTTCTGAAAATTCAGATACGTTGTATCTAAAGGCCGAACAAAACTGTTTTTTCCATTTTGGCCAAAGCCGAAACTGTCTAAACTCTTTTGGCCGAAACTGAAACTGCTGTCAAAATTTATCACCTGGTTTCGGCTGAAGCCAAAACCAAAACAGAAAACTAAAGTTTGATTGTGTGAATGTGAACCAATGAGGCTACTGGGTATAGTCAGAGCTTGCAGTCAGCAGCCCCTCTGCTAAACCACAGGAGATTATTATCCTCCAGTATCAGGAATTACAAGCACAGGCTGACAACTGGGAGACCCATTTTAATAAGGAC
Source organism: Microcaecilia unicolor (assembly GCF_901765095.1). Taxonomy (NCBI): domain Eukaryota; kingdom Metazoa; phylum Chordata; class Amphibia; order Gymnophiona; family Siphonopidae; genus Microcaecilia; species Microcaecilia unicolor. The sequence goes on from NC_044031.1 coordinate 536,830,269, forward strand.
TTCAAAACAAGTCTGGCACATTTAGGTTCCCAAGTTAATGCAGATGTAGTTAAATATGCTCTGAGACAGCAACTTTATGAGAATGTGTAAAAAATCATGATTACCAGCTTTTTATGCTTATCCAAACTGTGGACAAGTAACAAAAGATAATAGCTTTGAGATTTTTCCCAATTTGCATAGTCAATGTGGCATACATAGTTCTGGAGAGGTGGTTACGGACTCCGGAGTAAATGAATACAGAGTGTATAATTTAATTGATTGAAGCTTGTGTGATTCGCCCCATACAGGTTGTATGGGGTGGTATTGGGTGGTGGAAGGTTTGTGTTATTGTCAGTTTCCTCTTTTGTTATGTCGTGTTTCGGTGGTTGGGTGTTTATGTTGGTTCTGTGGGGTATGACTTTCTGAAAAGGAGAGTCTTCAGGTTTTTTTGGAAGTTTTGGTAATTGTTCGTGATTTTCAGGTATTTTGGCAATGCGTTCCATAGTTGTGTGCATATGTAGAAGAAACTGGAAACGTATGTTGATTTGTATTTCAGTCCCTTACATCTGGGGAAGTGAAGGTTTAGGTACGTTCTTGCTGATTTAAATGTGTTTCTAATTGGTAAGTCGATCAGTTCAGTCATGTAGTTCAGAGCTAGGTTGTGGATTATTCTATAAGCCAGAGTACAAATCTTGAAGGCTATCGGGCTCAATTTCGAAAGAGAAGGACGTCCATCTTTCGACATAAATCGGAAGATGGACATCCTTCTCCCAAGGACATCCAAATTGGTATAATCAAAACCTGATTTAGGACGTCTCCAGCTGCACTCCTGGGCCAGGATCAAAGTCCACTGCACTAACCGCTAGGCTACTCCTCCACTCCACATGGGTGGATTGTGGCAAAAAAAAAATGAGGTTGGGAGAAGGGTGGGGTAATGAGGATACAGGAAAGGGAGAAGTCTCCCTCCCTCTCCCTTCACCAGTGTCTGTCTCCCTTTCTCACTGCCTTACTGTTGGACCTGTGAACTGAGTTCAATTCCCACTGCAGCTCCTTGTGACTCTGGGCAAGTCACTTAACCCTCCATCGCCCGTGTTACAAATAAGTACCTGAATATACTATGTAAACCGCTTTGAATGTAGTTGCAAAAACCACAGAAAGGCGGTATATCAAGTCCCATTTCCCTTTCCCTCTTGTGGTTCCACTTTGTGACTATATTTTTAAAAGACAGCAAAAGATCATGGTTAAAAAAAAAAAAGGCATCTTTCTTTAAGTTGCTTAAAGAAGCCACAGTAACCCCTTCTCCAGTGATCTCAGTAACTGCATAGATTGGCTAATTCTGCTGCTAGCGCATTTAAGGTCGGTATTGGTGCTGTTAGTCTGTTAGGAACCTGGCTGTTCTTTACTCCAGTGGAAGAGAGAAGAGAGGAAGAAAATAACATGCTTTCTTCTTGGCTTCTCTTCAAATGGAGAAAAATCCTTGCTTCCAGCTCTGCTCTCAAAGCATTTCATAAAACACTAAAAGATGACAGCTTTATTTACTTAAAGTCATTTTGTATCCTTATTCATGCTAAGAGGTCTTGAATAAAAATATAACAGCAGCAAAGTCGGGAGTTATAAGTCAGTAAAGGCAAGGGTTGTAGCACTGCTTGGAAAATAGGCAGAGAGGAGCCAGTAGCAATTGCCTTAGAAGGGAATTTTAGAGATGAGGTTATGTCAGGTCATTCAGTCCTGTCTAGCAGAAGGCACAGCTAGAAGACATTTCCTAGCGGATAGATTTAACTTTTTAGTGGGCCCTAAGCAGATTGGCATTTTGGGGCCGATATTCAGACTGCGGCTAACTCCCGCAGTCAGCTCTGAGCCCGGATATTCAATACCGGTCTGTTTCTGGTGACCGGCATTGAACATCCACTTTACTTTTAGCTGGTTTAAAGATAACCGGCTAAGTCAATATTCAGATTTAGCTGATTATCTTTAAACCAGCCAAAGATATCCCACCTTTTCATACATTTCACACAGCCAAATATGGTCACTAAACCGGCTTTAAAAGTAGGTGGACAGCTGGTTATATTGGGCGATATAACTAGCTATCTGCTAGCTGCTAACCATGGATATTCAAGTGGGGGATAGCTGGTTATCAGGGGGGTTGTGTTTCCCACTAAAATGTAAATGTATGTTTACACCCCCACAAACACATGAATACCAACATCTTAGCACCTTGGACTCTACATCTAATCACTTCACTTCTCAAATCATTTAATTCTCAGTTTAACACAAGAAAAGCCTTACCGAAGCTGACAAAGGTCCATAAATCTCAGCATCATTTCTCAGACAGTGGCCAGTCTAGGTTGAAAGAACCCAGTAGATCCCCAAAAGTGATCAAACTTTCTCATACTGCACTTGGCGCTACCAAGTCTACCTAAATAATTCCAGATCATTTATGAACATATTAAACAGCACAGGTCCCAGTACAGACCCTGGAGCTGTCCCTTATTGACCTTCTTCCATGTGAAAAATTGACTGTTTAGTCTGTTTGCTGTCTTTTAACCAATTTCCAATCTAGAACAGAGCATTTGCTTCCTATCTCATGACTTTTTTAATTTCCTAAGGAGTTTCTCATGAAAGGCTTTGCCAAATGCTTCTTAAAAATCCCAAAACACTATGATGCTTATTTTAGAAGCACTATTCGCACGTTTTGGGCAGGACTAGGGCGGCCCTAAAAATGAACTTGTATTCTTCATTTCAGAGGGGGAATGCACATCTATGTCCAAAATGATCGAAGTTGGGATTTGTACTTGTTACTTGGGACACCTAGGTTTCAGAATAGTGTTCATATTGAGCAGCGACCCACTGGAAGGATTTCATCCCCCGGTGGTTCTAGTACCCCCATACGTGAAACTGGCATGGCATACTGGTCTCTATGACAGCATTGAGAAAAATATATAATTATTTTTCTAAACTGTCCATAAATATGTATTTTCTGGCACATTGATGGGCATGTTACAATTTCATAACATGTGTATGTGCCCCTGTTGACCCCACTGATATTTTTAGGGTTATAAAATGGATGCTCCTGCTGCATGTAACCGCTGCATAAAGGTTGATCTCTCAACGTATTTTAGAACAGACTCTATGTCGGCAGATCCTGTTCTAAAATATTAGTGGAAGTTGAGAGGTGCCGACATGAATGTCTCACTTCTGATTTGTGTGTTGTTGCTAAAATGTTGCTGTATATCAGCTAGCTTACCTTTATCCACGAGTTTGTTTACACAATGAAAATAAATTGGTAAGGCAAGACTTGCCTTTATTAAACCAATAGTGAGTCATTCTCATTATGCTGCATCTATCTGTATGGTCGGTAATTTTGTTTTTTTATTATAGCTTCTTCCATTTTGCCTGGCACCAATGTCAAGCTTACCAGTCTATAGTTTTCTAAATCACCCTGAGATCCCTTTTAAAAATCAGTGTACTGTGCCATTTTAAGTGATAGGTTACTGATTACAATTAACAGGTTAGCAATTTATATTGAGACCCAGTGTTCAGCATTTGTTTAAAAAAACAGCTGCAGCGTTTAAGAAACTTTATCTCCCACCTTACCTTCCTCTCTATCACCTGTCTCTACCTACCCATCCATCCTATTACTACCCATCCATCATATTTCTATGTTATACTTAATTTCCTACTTTACATAACAAAATTCTGTGTTACCTATTACTATGTAAGCCGCATTGAGCCTGCTTTTAGTGGGAAAGTGCGGGATACAAGTGCGGGATACAAATACAAATATATGTTTTATATATAAAACACCAGATCTTATTAAAAATGTAAGAAGCTATAAAGGTAGATTGTTTGCCTCAGCGGTGCAACTCGTTGCACCACTGAGGCAAACAATCTAGCTTTGTAGCTTGTTGCATTTTTAATAAGATTCGGAGTTTTCTACGTATATATATCTGTTTTTTGATGACATTTGGATTGTTTGAATCACGCTGCATTTGAGTGTTTTCTGGGCATTTAAAAAAATATGCATGTTGAGTGCTGTTTACCGAATATACTGGTAGAAGACAGACTGCATGTAGCTATACATAAACAGGTCAAAATTCAGCCCTTGATGGCCAATGTTTTAAAAAAAAAAGCTGACGTCGACGAGCAGAATTAGCCTTGAATATTCAGAACTAGGCTAACAACAGGCACTGGCGCTGAATATCCAGGGCTAATTCTAATTGCAGTGTCTGTTAGAGCTTATGTAGGTCGCAGCCGATATTCAGCCGGGATCTGCATAAGACACTTATGCGCGTCCCAGCTGAATATCGTCTGGGACCTGCATAAGGGATGCAGATCGGTGCCCTCTGCTCCTCCCTTCCCAATGATCTTGATCCCCCTCCCACCCCTACTTTGAATATGGGGTGGATAGTGACAATATTCAGCTGCTATACTTATAGCAACGCAGTTTACTTTAAGTTTGCTGAAAATGCTGCATTGTATAGCAGCTGAATATTACCACTATACATATAGCTAAGTGTGGCCACGGATGTCCCACCCTAATTTCACACCCAAATACCATCTCCCTAATTCTAGAAAGTTCTGCACCCAAATTTCTGACTACTGTGCAAATTTGCATGTGCAACTTATAGAATAAGGTCGTTTGTGTGCATAGCTTAATAGATTAATTAGAGGCTAATTGGCTGTAATTGGTGTTAATTGGCAGTTACGTTAACTGCCCTTAGTTGGTCTTCAATAAGATACACTTCAAATTCCACAGTGTGCAACTTCAAGAGTGCGTGTACCTGGGAGGGGCATGGATGAGTCGGGGCGAGTCAAGCACTTATGCACTCGGGTTATAGAATACTAGCATTTACACACCTTACTGGTTTACAGTTAGGTGTGTGACTGCAGACTTACACTAGTTTTGCATAATGGCATTTCAATGCACGACTGCCATTATAGAATTCACATTTATCACACATCATCCCAGCATCTAACTATAGGCGAGCTATGGAAAATTCCCCCCTATATGGATAGTGCCCAGGCAGTTTGAGTAGGTTTTTTTTTTTGGCTAGCACCATATCTATTTATATATCTATCTATGTGTTTGTATGTATTTTACCTTTGTATGAATTGTACCATTGAAAATAGGTGATCAGAAGCAGGGGTGGCCCTTCCATTAGGCCACTTGAGGCAGGGGCCTTGGGCGGCAGTCTTCCTTCCTCCACCCTGTTCTCCGAGTTTACCTTCTTTTTACATTTTTTAGACTTTGGCGGCTGCGGCGATTCCCATATGCTGCCTGCCATTGGCACTCGCCTCTTCTCTTTACTGTGGCCTGCCTCTCTGATGTAGCTTCCTATTTCCTCAGAAGCATCCGCAGTAGAAAAGAGACTGGTGTCGGTGGCAGGGCAGTGTATGGGAATCACTGTCACCGCCAGCTTTTGGAAAATAGAGAAAGAAAGTAAACTCATGGAAGGAGCTGGAGGAAGGAAGGGAGGAGCAGCATCTCTGCTCTGCCTCAGGCGGCATCTTGCCTTGGGCCACCCCTGATCAGAAGAGTTATATGTTTACCAGTTATCGATAAATATGTAACTCCTTTTGAATGTAGACCCATTAATGTCTGAGCTCTTTCAGAACCATGGACTAAATACCAACTAGTCCTGGTGATTTATTACTTTTTAGTTTGTAACTTACTCTATTATAGTGGTTCCTAAACCTTGTCCTGGAGTCACCTCAGCCAGTCAGGTTTTCAGGGTATCCACAATAAATATTCATGAGAGAAATCTGCATGCAGTATTGGCAGTGCATACAAATCTCTCTCAGGAATATTCATTGTGGATATCCTGAAAACCTGAGTGGCTGAGGTGACTTCAGGGCTAGGTTTTGGAACCACTGCTCTATTATACTGTATGTTCTATATTTACAGGGGATATTTTTATAACAATGCATCTATGTGAGAAGTCCAAAAAGAGGACTATTTTAAAACTATATTATAAAGGCAATGTAGACACCTAGGCGCCTTTATAATATAGGCTCCCAGAACCAATCCTAATAGCACCCAGATACAATGCTTACTTACAGAGGGGCTACATCTAACTCAAGACAACCTATACTTCTCACAAGCCTTTAATACATTTGGTGACTGACTATATACTCACAGCACACCTAGATTAGCTTGCTGCACACCTTGTAACTTAGGTTCCTCATATCTTGAGTTTAGCCATCCATTTATTTATCCCAATTGACTATGTACTACCCATCTTGTCCTCATCTTGTCCTCATCTATATATATATATCTGCACTTGGCCCCTAAGCTACATAGAAAAAGCATTAACATCATATCTAAGCTATTTGAATGCTCTATTGCATTGTCTATTAGGTGTTTCATTGGTATTATGCTGACATTGTATTATATCTATATTATTTGAATATTCTTCCATAATGGAAGAAGTAACTAACTTGTTAGTCTTACTCACACACACAAGGAATGACTTGGGCTGCACATACTGCAGCAGGACATGTTTATCCACTCCTACCCTAGCTGAGACAATATTTAACCATCTCTCTGACCTCATGTGCAACTTTCTTTAAATCAATCGCCTTACTTTCTAACTCTTCTTACTCTCTTACCTATCTATGGTCTTTTACTAAGGCGCCTCGACTCTGTTGGGCCAGCCCCAAAGGGCTCTCTACTATCTGATCTGGTCTTTGTTGGGGCATGACTCACCTGCTGCCAGCCGGGGCCCGCCTAGCTTTTGGGTTGAGTAGGCAGCGTAAACCTGACTACGGCCCAAGTGATCACCCACGCTGAGCTGTTACATTTATTAGCTATGTAAAGTTGTCCCTTAAGTTTATTTGGTATATTTTATACAGTACTGTATGATTGCTTGTCAGTGATCTGTAGATGAGCAAGATTTAATGTGTTGCTATCATATGGATTAACTTATTAAGCCTCCTTGTGTTGCTATCATCAGGATTAATTTATTAAGCCTCCTGTTGATAGAATATTAATATAGTGCCTAGCAGCATTGCCCTGGAATACACTGTGCACCTCTTCTCATCTCCCATGCTCACAACCTGTCTGTCTCTTGATCATGCCTCAGCCAGTAAGGCTATCTTCAACCACACAAAAAAGGTCCTTGCTTTACTATCTGCATATCCTGTCCCTAGCATAGTTTTCTCTGGTGGTCATGGTGGGGGCTTTCAAACATGTAGGGGGCAATTCTATAAGCTGACTCCACATCTTGAGCGGCTGTTCTATAAGAACATTTTTGCAGTTAAGTGTTTTGCTAGAATGCTAGTGCAAGCCGATAGTGGCATGCCTAAATGAAGGTGCAAACATTTACACCAGGTCTATGGCAGGCATAAATGTTAGTGCCTAAATATGGCATTTATGTGCATAATTTACAGTATTTTTTAAGTTACAGGTGAAAGTGTGTGCCCCCCCCATGTGAGTGCCCTTCTGATAATTATGTGGAATGGCAGTTTAGCGTGTGTTTATAGAATAGCGTTTAGGACAGGCAACCTTGGTCCGCGAGGGCCGCAACCTAGTCAGGTTTTCATGATTTCCCCAATGAACATGGATGAGATCTATTTACATGGAATGGAGGCAGTGCATTCAAATAGATCTCATGTATATTTATTGGTGAAATCCTGAAAACCTGACTGGGTTGTGGCCCTTGAGGACCGAGGATGCCCACCAGCATTCTATGAATTTAGGTGCGCAATTGGCACTTAAACTTAAGTGCCCTGTTATATATTGAGGGGGATAGCGGCTTAAAGCAGCATAAGGGAAAGGGCTGTGAGGTAGGAGGTGACTTTGGTGACAGTGACATAAAGAACTGCTGTTTGTTGTGCATGGCACAACAATCCTTGCTTCTGTTGGGCCTATGTTAGCCAATTCACTGCATCATATGAACCTGTTTGGATCAATAAGGCTGTTTACAAAATACAGCAAAAAGAAAAGAAAAGATGACAATTAGGGTTGCAGATTTGGTGAATGAATGAACAAAATATTTGGGCACTAGGCATGTGCCTAGTTTGCCCATGACTTCATCTGACTCTGCTTCCTAAGCTTGTTTAAGGCCAAATGCTAATGCCTAAAGTTTGAAGCTGTAGCAAGAGGAGAATAATTCATCCCCTTAGGAAGGATTCTTCTTTCTAAATATGTAAAAGGGCAAATCTATAAACAAGGCCCTAACATTTATGCACCCAATGCATGTGTAACTGTTTACAATACTGGTATAGAAGAGTTATGTACGAACTTATGCACAGTGGCGTAGGAAGGGGGGGGGGGGCGGGAGGGGCGGTCCGCCCCGGGTGCACGTGCTGGGGGGGTGCCGGCCCCGCTGGTTCCCTGCTCTCTCTGCCCTGGAACAGGTTACTTCCTGTTCCGGGGCAGAGAGAGCAGGGAACCAGCGGGGCCGCCGCAGCTCCGAGTGTCATGCACTCGGGGCGGATCGGCCCTCCCGCAGGTAAGAATGCGGTCCGGGGGGGGGGGGGGTGCGCAGCGGCGACCCGCCCCGGGTGCCATTAGCCCTCGCTACGGCACTGCTTATGCACATATAGCCAGAATGCTGCCTATTCTGCAAGTATCCGCGTAACTTACATAGTGTGTATTTGCAAGCGGGGCATACACAGGGCAACGCATGGGTTGGGCTCCCATTTACACATGTAAAACTATACAAGACCTGCCACATTTAGGTGCCACACTTACACTAGCTCTGTGGCTGGCGTAAGCATGGGCGCCTCGATGTTAAGCACACCAATAATGGGTTATGCTACTATTTTCTAACAGAACCTAGGTGCTTAGGTTCCCTTATAGAATAGGCTCCTACCGTCCCCCCCTTCGGGGTGCTTAAATGAAGGTGCTCAGTTATAGAATTGCCCCCTAGGTTGTGTGAAACTCACCTGTGTATGCCTATGATGGGGTTTATAGAACATTGCCCCTCACCCTTAAGAAAAGTTCCTCTCTAATTAGCTTGAGACAGCTTAAGAGCACTGATCCTGCCCTGGGAGGAAGTGAACTGGAAGGGGCGGAGTCATTACCTGGGAGTTTAAAAGACAGGGCCAGGCTGAGGTTAGGGAGGCCCAGAGAAGGAAGAACTGAAGCCTAAGTCTATGCCTTTACAGAATACGGTTAGCTGCTGTAACCTGAGGTAAGCCAGCTTGTACTTCTTGTTAAGCCTGGCAAGCCTTGCCGAGGTCTGGCTGGGGCCAGAAATGAGTCTCAGAAGACCGGGGAATTTACAGCTCTGTTTGGGGTGGGTCAGCCCCACCAGCCACAGACTGCTTGGCCTGCTATCCAGAGGCCTACTCAAAGACTATTACTAACCCAGAGAACTGTTGCATCTGAAGTTTCTGGCCTGTGAGGTAACAGGTCCCATGGCTCAGGTGAATAAAACATTTATTTTCACATTTATATACCTTGTCTGGCTGAGTTTTTCCCAGGGCCACTTGTTGTTTGGAACTGACAAGCCTTGCTCTGAGGTCTGGCTGGAGCCAGACCCTAGTAGTTGGAGAAGAATTGAGAAAGACTGCTTATTGAATTGCGAGAAATGTTTTCCTTGTGTTCCTGGCCCTGTACTGTTAACAGACTTTAGGATTCAAGTAAATAAATACTTGATTCAGTTATATCCCCTTTGGCTGTATTTTATGAGGACTCCATGCCTTGTCGTGGTTCACACTATCACAGGGCCCTTTTACTAAGCTGCGCAAAGAAGTGGCCTGCGCTATGACTTGCATGTGGGTCTCCCACGCGGAGTCCACTTTTAGTGCAGCTGTAAAATGGCCACATTTTCTCTTTTTGCAATAATGACCATGCACTAATTGTTCCATGCATGGCCATTAGCATGTGAGCCCTATCTATTTTCTATGTGTTAAGGTCTCACGCACTAACCATGTGCTAATCAGTTAGCATTTGATGTAGCTGCACTAACTGTTTAGCACTGGGAACGCCTACTCTCTGCCCCCAAACATGTCCCTAGCACTAAAAACAATTATTTTTTAGCACGTGGAAGCGCGTGCAGATGCCGAAACTACTGCAGAACGCATGAGTGCGCCCTGCAGTAGAGGTTTCTAACCTGCTTACCACAGCTTAGTAAAAGGGCCTCTAAAAAAAATAAAGTTTTTAGTCCTTTTTTGAAGGACTTAGATGATAATTCAGCCTGTAAGTGCAATAGTAGATCATTCAAAAAAAAAAAAAAAGCTGAATGATGGGTAGATTCAAACTTAGCTGACACTGGATTGAGGTAAAATGGACTTCTTAGCATTTAGCGTGCACTAAATTGGTTAGCGCACCTTAGTAAAAGGACCCCTTAATGACCTCAGTACATGAGTGGGGGTACGGGGAGTCACTGTGAACTTCTTTTACCAAGCGGTGATAAAAGAGGCCCTGTGATGGCATCGGTGTGTGGTGGCAAACCGATGCGCTGACACCAGTAAAAGGTGTTTCCTGGTAAAGAGAAGGAAATGGCTGTGTGCGAAGCAATGACCTTGGCGTGTGACCATTTCCTGGGGGAGCCTGAGGCGGTAAGGGCTCCAGTGGTAACCAGGCAGCGATTACCACCGGGCATGCCCCAGCACTAGAAAATACAAAAATATTTTCAGGAAATGGCACTTGGTGGGAGCTGGAATTTCCACTGGGCTCCCCTGGGAGCCCGGCAGTAGAGCCTAATTGCCGCGCGGCAAGCTGGCAGTAGGCCCACCACGCTTTGATAAAAGGGCACCTATATTTGCTAAATATAATGGTACAATATCGCAAAAGGCCTGAAAAGTTAAAATTAAAATCTTATATTTATTTGTTTATGACATTTGTATTCCACATTATCATGAACAAGCTCGGGTTCAAGATGGCTTACGTTCAAGAAAAACATCAAAAATATGATGTAGTCAGGTAATTAATTATAACATTTTAACATATTAGGAATAATTGTGTGTTTGTTATGAAGCCAGGCTAGAGTATTGGTTATGTTGAGACATATAAGAGAGACGGCAACAATAGTTTATTGTCTTTTGATAAGATATGTAGTTATTAGGAAAGCCTTCAGTAATTTACGGATTTACGGACTCTCAGATAATCTTCTAAGTACCTTAATTGCTTGGGTAGAAAATTCCAGAGTTTGGTACTCTGATATGTGAAGCCTGTGACAAGGAAGGATTGATTTGTAAGAAAGACCTTTGCAGTTTGAATAATGGAGCATGAGGTATTCTCTAGATGTTTTTACTGTGTTACTTGAAAGTAAATCAACTAGTTGCTGCATGTAGGAGGGCAATAAGCCATATATGATTTGGTAAATAGTCATGCATATTTTAAAAGTGATCCTGATGTTTATGGGAAGCCAGAGAAGTTTTATCAAGAGAGGGGAAGCCTTCTCAAAGTGAGGAGCACCACATACAAGGCAGGCAGCCAGCGGCGTTCCGACGCTGGCTGACACCCGGGGCGGATCGCCGATGCGCCCCCCCCCTGGCGAAATGACACCCCCCCGGCTGCACGCCACTGGGAGGGGTGCCGCGGCGTGCGCCTGTCGGCTCCGAGTTCGCATGTGTTCACTGCTCCCTCTGCCCCGGAACAGGAAGTAACCTGTTCCGGGGCAGAGGGAGCGGTGAACACATGCAAACTCGGAGACAGGGCGACAGGCGCACGCCACGCCACCCCCCCCCCAGCGGCGTGCACCCAGGGCAGACCGCCTCCACTGCCCCCCCCCCCTTGGTACGCCACTGCAGGTAGTGGTTACTCCTCTGTTCTGAAGGGATGTCTGTGTGGCCATATTTTTGAAAATGATGCCAGGCAGTTGTTCATGTCCCTGGTTTTTTGTTGCTCAAAAGTTGAGCGTTTCACTTTGGGAAATGGCTATTCATTTTGGATGTTTTTAGTGCAAAAACGTCCATTTCACAGTCATAATCGAACAGAAAATCTAGACTTTTTCCTGTTTGATTATGGCTTTGAGATGGACATTTTTTTTTGGACAGGACTTTTTTGTGGGGGCTTAGACATTTTTTTGAAAATGCCCCTCAACATGTGCTAACTGCTTAATGCAGAGTTAACACAGGACCATTGGCTGCCTCCTAAGTAAGAGGTGCTAAGTGCTTCTGAGTTAATGGGGAGAAGGTACTGCACATTAATCTGAACACTAATGCACCACATGAAATACAAAATAATGGGAATGACACCAGTAGATGCTGTGTTAAACTGAGAGTTCAGGCACTCAGTGCAACTTTTAAAAACAAATGTCCTTCTAAATGTATAATTACATTCCCAGATGTTACTTATACCTTTTTTGAGTCAGAACAGTTAGAGATTGGTGTTAGATAGGGAAGTGAGATGACTTTTCGGGTAGATAAGTATAAGATTGCCAAGGATTTAACCAGGGTTATTATGGAGTAATCTGGATTTCTTTCATAGTTATTTTAATTTTCCTCTCAATCCCTTGATGTGGGCTATATTGCTTTCCGATAATGAGTGCTTTGCAATGATTAATGAAACATTTCAATAAATAAAAAAAATTTGCAACTACCACGTGTGAAATCCCACGTTAAGCTGTGGTAACGGCAAATTATACTGGAGTTTAGTAAAAAGATGCTTAAAGACACTCTACTTTCAACTGGCATTTGATATCCAGTGAGAGTATCCTGTGGATAAAAATAGAGAAACTGTATTTTTATTTATTTAATTTTTATTTTTATTATTCCCTTTTCCTATTCCCTAATAGTTTTTGAATGAATTTATATCTTTTCCTATATAAAATGGCGTTCTAGTTCTTGATTTTATGTATTAACTCATGTTTTATGTGTAAATCACTTTGGTCTCCAAAAGAGTAAGGGGTCCTTTTACTAAGCTGCAGTAAAAGGGGGCCTGCACTAGTGTTAGCGTATGCTTTTGACGCGCGCTGAGGCCCCCTTTTTACCGCAGTGGGTAAAAGGCTGATCATTTTTAGAGAAAAAAAATGGCCATGCGTTAAGTGGCCATGTGGTACGGAAACCACTTACTGCACGGCCATTTTGGTGGGGAGCCCTTACCGCCACCCATTGAGCTGTGCTGCCCGATTACCACTGGTTAAGTTCTGGTGCTACAAAAATCTAAAAAATTACTTCAGCACCAGAAGTGGTGCACGGTGCAGGTGGGAACTATCACCAGGCTCCGGTGGTAGCTCCATGTTGACACATGGCAAGCTTGTTGCTGCGCACAAACCCTTTAGTAAAAGGTCCCCTAAAGGCGGTATATCAAGTCTTACTGCACATAAACATAACATGTTTATTTTTATTTTATTTTGGATTGTTTGCTCACACCTTTTTCAGTAGTAGCTCAAGGTGAGTTACATTCAGGTACACTGGGTATCTCTCTGTCCCTGGAGGGCTCATATGTGTACGTGGTATTTTCACCTATGCTCCGTCCGTCCATGTGTTTACCCTCCTCACACTTATGCACTGTGCTACTTGCGGGCTGTCATGGAATTATTTTTCTGGGTAAGTGTACACTTATGCACATAAATGATAGTATTCTGTAAACGTATGTGCACAAGAGAAGTGTAAATCTCAGTGCCCAGTTATAGAATTGCCACATTAGGAATCAACGCTCAGGAAAAGAATCTAGTTGTCATCATTGGTGATACGTTGAAATCCTCTGCTCAGTATGCAGCGGTGGCTATGAAAGCAAATAGAATGTTAGGAATTATTAGGAAAGGAATGGAAAATAAAAATGAGAATGTTATAATGTCTTTATATCATTCCCTGGTGTGATCACACCTCAAATACTGTGTGTAATTCTGATCACTGCACCTCAAAAAAGATATAGTGGAATTAGAAAAGGTACAGAGAAGGGCAATGAAAATGATAAAGGACATGGGATGACTTTCCTGTGAGGAAAGGCTAAAGCGACTAGGGCTTTTCAGCTTGGAGAAGAGTCGGCTGAGGGGAGATATGATAGAAGTCTATAAAATACTGAGTGGAGTAGGTCTGGTAGATGTGAATTGCTTGTTTACTCTTTCCAAAAATACAAGGACTAGGAGACATGCAATGAAGCTACTAAGTAGTAAATTTAAAACAAACCAGAGAAAATGTTTCTTCACTCAGTGTGTAATTAAACTCTGGAATTCATTGCCATAGAATGTGGAAAAAGCATTTAGCTTAGCAGGGTTTAAAAAGGTTGGATAATTTCCTAAAAGAAAAGCCCATAAGCCATTATTAAGATAGACTTGGGAAAATCCACTGCTTTACTGTTCTGGGATCTTGCCAGGTACTTATGACCTGGATTGGCCACTGTTGGAAACAGGATACTGGGTTTGAGGACCTTCAGTCTGTCCCAGTATGGCAATGCTTATGTTCTCATCCTCTGCTACATCTATACTGTGAAATTACCTGTTTGATGTTAATTTTTTTTTTTTTGTTACATTTGTACCCCACACTTTCCCACTCATGGCAGGCTCAATGTGGCTTACATGGGGCAATGGAAGGTTAAGTGACTTGCCCAGAGTCAGAAGGAGCTGCCTGTGCCGGGAATCAAACTCAGTTCCTGAGCTCCCCAGGACCAAAGTCCACTACCCTAACCACTAGGCCACTCCTCCCTGTAACTGTTTTGCTGTTTTTGATAATCATTGACACTATCAATAATTCTGGCACCCAACAGACAATTATAACAGTAACCCAGTAAAGCTACAAGTAATTTGGAAATCAAGTATTTTGGAAATCTTTTCACAGTTCTGTGGTTTTTCTTACAGTTTATCTGGTTATATTTTATAACGCTTTATCATTAATAGCTGAAAGGGGTTAACAACTTAAAACAAGCATACAAGAACAGGGTATCTTATCTTCATAAACATAATACAAAAAAATGTTTTATACAGCAACCTTCCCTTTCTTTTCTCATGAAATGGCATACAGCCGTGCCAATATTTGCATAAATCATGTGCACATTAGTTCATATGAAGCCAGTGGCAGGGATCGTACCTGATTTCAGATAGTAACTGATGATATTAAAGCAACAATATAAAATAAACAGAAAAGTCAGTTTATTTAAATGGCTTTTAGATGCCTATTAGTGTTTCCTTGAATGGTATTTGCCAATGCTGTCATGCAGTATCTTTTAGATTTTGTAATCTTTTGAACATATCTTTGTTTTCCCAGGTAGCAATGTTTATGCTGAATGCAGGCAGTGCAACTCTCTTGTTGCCAGAACCAGTGTTAAGCTCAATGACAACAGGAGCGGCCACAAATGTTGTGACATCCCAAGTGAAGTATTTGTTGGGAATTAAAATGCCATATATATCCGGACCACTTGGAACGTTTTATGTGAGTTGTATCTGACTAATAATGTTCAGTTAATTATACTTATAGAAGGTTAATTTATATTCACTGGTGAAAGAAAGGATCTGTGTTAAGAAGAGAAAATAATGTTAGAATTCATTTCTGTAACACTCCCTCTTGTTCTCCATTTGGTAATCGTATTTAACTGCAAAACCTCTGCGGTAATTGTAGAGGGTATTTATTGAATTCGGAGGAAGGCAGCTGTGCTGTTAGCAAGGGCAATAGTTACTATTAGGGATGGGCTGTCATTTGCCATTACTAGTTTGCATTCTTCTTAAAGAATGGGTAGACATGAATCGCTTGTTTACTCTTTCCAAAAATACTAGCACTAGGGGGCATGCAAAGAAGCAACTAAGCAATACATTTAAAATAAACTGTTGAAAATATTTCTTCACTCAACGTGAAATTAAACTCTAAATCCATTGCCAAAGAATGAGGTAAAATCAGTTAGCTTAGCAGGGTTTAAAACAGGTTTGCATAATTTCAAAACAAGAAAAGTCCATAAGCCATTTTTAAGATGGACTTGGGGAAAATCCACTGCTTATTTCTAGGATAGTCAAAACAAAAACTGTGCCCACGCTCTGTCGAGCTTGAAATATATATCAAAATATTTAAACACACATGAATGCAAGTATGTTTTTTACTTGCTTTTTTCCAGTGTCTATAGTGGAGTAGTCTCATATAAGTCTCACGGGCAAAATGATTTTTCTTCACCCAATGACTGGGTGTGTTACCCGTGTACGTAATCTAATCATTGACTGAACCTCCACCGACCTTCACTATTCGCTTATTTTTATATTAATTGATCTCTCTATAGCAAAAAATGTGATCAAAAAAGTTTATATAGCACTTAACTTGAGCGGGTTGGTGCTCTCTAAACCCCGACAGGTCCCCGTTTCGTAACAACTTTGTCAAGGGGGGTCACCAATTCTAAAGTGCGAAAAAGAAATACAACTAGTGATTGCTTACAAAAACAAGCTAAACATATAAATTATAAATTGTATCATTACTTGCATTCATTTATTTAAAACCGCTGTTGGCTTACCCGGTTACCGCCTCGAGTACATGTGTAGTATCACTTTGCCTGACCCAAAATGGCGTCGGCGTCCTTTTATTAATGAACTGCCGCGTCAGCTGGTTAAACAACGTCATAAGACAAAGCTTCAAGAAAAAAGTCTTCAACAGAGACTTTTAACTATGCCAATGACTACTGGCAAATCTATATGTATCGTGAGCATAACAATGGTATGTTCTAAGAACAAAACAAAAGAACCGAAAATATTAAACTCTTGCAACAGATTATTTCTTTAAAACCAAAGTTATTGCTACTGCAAAAGTTATTGTATTGAAAAAAAGATTTTTACATTAGAAAAAAAGTTGTTGCATTAGAAGAAAGGTTATTGCACTAGAAAAAGCAACTCCACTGTGTATATGTATTCAAACCCCTGGGTTCTATAGTGTCCAATGTGAAAATCCAAAAGTTTCACGTTGTAAGATCTTCCTGTTTAGATCACCTCCTCTAGTGGAGGGGATCACTTGTTCAATCACCATACATTTCAGATCTTCAATGGTGTGTTTTTCGGATACCCAATGTTGAACCATGGGTGCTCCAAAATTTTGGGCTTGAATCCGTGAACGGTGTTCAATAAGTCTCTCATGTAAGGACCTCGTTGATTTACCAATATAGTATTTGTCACAGGGACATTTGATGTAATAAATGATGCCCACTGAGCGGCATGTAGTTCTGTGCTTTAATGTGTATATCTTATCGTTGCAGACAAAGTCTGGGCCTTCGATAGTCGTGAGACATGTTTTGCAACGGGATTTCATGCACTTGAAGTGGCCTGGATTAACAATGTTCTCAATTGGAACAGTAGGTGGAACCGCAGGGCTTAGAATTTCTTTAAGGTTTTTAGGTGGTATTGAGAGAAAGGGGAAGATGCTGGAAGAGCGAGAAGGAAGAGGAGGACAGACGTGGGAGGGAAATCAAGGGCATGTGCAGTGAAAGGTGAAGACGGAGGAGCAGAGGGATAGATTGCGGAAGCAAGGAGGGGGAAAAGCAGAGAAAATGTATATTGGAGGTAGGTGGGCAAATGCTGGGGAAGGGGAAGGGGAAGCCTGGAGGAGATACAAGAAAGAAGGAACTAAGGAGCAAAACAGTGAGGGAAAAGTCTCTTGAAAACACTGGATGTGCTTTGATGATGTCCCAATGGCGTCGAATGATAGCCACCGTAGCCTCACCGCCAGGGGTGTATCTTGTAACAAAGGTCATGATTTGTTCATCATGTTGTATGCGAGGTGTAGGTTGAAGTAACCACTCTCTGTTGTTGTGCTTAGCCCTAGTATATGCTCTCTTGATTGTTTTGTGTGGATAATTTCTCTGTAATAATTTAGCACCAAAGATCTCTGAATGTGCTTTGTAGTCAGCGTCTGTGGTACAAATCCGTTTAAAACGAAGAAACTGTGAAAACGGAAGGCTTTGTCTTAAAGCCTTAGGATGGCAACTTCTGTATTCTAAAAAAGTGTTACGGTCAGTGCTCTTAACGAAAACTTTCGTGGTGAATTGTTTCTCAAATAGTAGTATCTCTACATCCAAAAAATGAATCTTAGATTCTGACCAGGTTAAAGTAAATTGAATCCTAGGATGACATTGATTCAACCAGCCTTGGAATGACTGTAATTGCTCAACATTGCCATACCAGACAATGAATATATCATCGATATATCGTCTCCATATCCCTAACTGATCTTTGTAAGGGAAAATGGTCAACCATTTCTCTTCGAACTGTGCCATAAAAAGGTTGGCTAAAGTGGGAGCGAATGTCGCTCCCATAGCCACTCCAGAGTTTTGTTTATACAAAACATCTTGGAAGCAAAAAAAGTTGTTGTATAGTGCTATTTCTGCGAGTTTACATAGAAAGTCAGTGGGGACCTGATGAGGACTAGGACGATTTTTCAAGGTTTCCCCAATGACTTCCAACAGTTCGTTTTGAGGTATCATAGTGTATAAAGATTTTATGTCAAAGGTTGCCATTATGATGGGAGAATCAGGTAACTTTATGTTCTGTAGAATGTTCAAGAAATGTGTCGTGTCTTTGATATATGTAGGAGTTTTTTTCACAAAATCTTGTAAAAACGTGTCTACATATTCAGATAGTGGTTCAAGTAGAGATCCTCGGGAAGACATGAACCACTATCTGAATATGTAGACACGTTTTTACAAGATTTTGTGAAAAAAACTCCTACATATATCAAAGACACGACACATTTCTTGAATATTCTACAGAACATAAAGTTACCTGATTCTCCCATCATAATGGCAACCTTTGACATAAAATCTTTATACACTATGATACCTCAAAACGAACTGTTGGAAGTCATTGGGGAAACCTTGAAAAATCGTCCTAGTCCTCATCAGGTCCCCACTGACTTTCTATGTAAACTCGCAGAAATAGCACTATACAACAACTTTTTTTGCTTCCAAGATGTTTTGTATAAACAAAACTCTGGAGTGGCTATGGGAGCGACATTCGCTCCCACTTTAGCCAACCTTTTTATGGCACAGTTCGAAGAGAAATGGTTGACCATTTTCCCTTACAAAGATCAGTTAGGGATATGGAGACGATATATCGACGATATATTCATTGTCTGGTATGGCAATGTTGAGCAATTACAGTCATTCCAAGGCTGGTTGAATCAATGTCATCCTAGGATTCAATTTACTTTAACCTGGTCAGAATCTAAGATTCATTTTTTGGATGTAGAGATACTACTATTTGAGAAACAATTCACCACGAAAGTTTTCGTTAAGAGCACTGACCGTAACACTTTTTTAGAATACAGAAGTTGCCATCCTAAGGCTTTAAGACAAAGCCTTCCGTTTTCACAGTTTCTTCGTTTTAAACGGATTTGTACCACAGACGCTGACTACAAAGCACATTCAGAGATCTTTGGTGCTAAATTATTACAGAGAAATTATCCACACAAAACAATCAAGAGAGCATATACTAGGGCTAAGCACAACAACAGAGAGTGGTTACTTCAACCTACACCTCGCATACAACATGATGAACAAATCATGACCTTTGTTACAAGATACACCCCTGGCGGTGAGGCTACGGCAGCTATCATTCGACGCCATTGGGACATCATCAAAGCACATCCAGTGTTTTCAAATTTCAACATCAGGACCGCATTTTCACGTTCTAAAAACCTTAAAGAAATTCTAAGCCCTGCGGTTCCACCTACTGTTCCAATTGAGAACATTGTTAATCCAGGCCACTTCAAGTGCATGAAATCCCGTTGCAAAACATGTCTCACGACTATCGAAGGCCCAGACTTTGTCTGCAACGATAAGATATACACATTAAAGCACAGAACTACATGCCGCTCAGTGGGCATCATTTATTATATCAAATGTCCCTGTGACAAATACTATATTGGTAAATCAACGAGGTCCTTACATGAGAGACTTATTGAACACCGTTCACGGATTCAAGCCCAAAATTTTGGAGCACCCATGGTTCAACATTGGGTATCCGAAAAACACACCATTGAAGATCTGAAATGTATGGTGATTGAACAAGTGATCCCCTCCACTAGAGGAGGTGATCTAAACAGGAAGATCTTACAACGTGAAACTTTTTGGATTTTCACATTGGACACTATAGAACCCAGGGGTTTGAATACATATACACAGTGGAGTTGCTTTTTCTAATGCAATAACCTTTCTTCTAATGCAACAACTTTTTTTCTAATGTAAAAATCTTTTTTCAATACAATAACTTTTGCAGTAGCAATAACTTTGGTTTTAAAGAAATAATCTGTTGCAAGAGTTTAATATTTTCGGTTCTTTTGTTTTGTTCTTACCATTGTTATGCTCACGATACATATAGATTTGCCAGTAGTCATTGGCATAGTTAAAAGTCTCTGTTGAAGACTTTTTTCTTGAAGCTTTGTCTTATGACGTTGTTTAACCAGCTGACGCGGCAGTTCATTAATAAAAGGACGCCGACGCCATTTTGGGTCAGGCAAAGTGATACTACACATGTACTCGAGGCGGTAACCGGGTAAGCCAACAGCGGTTTTAAATAAATGAATGCAAGTAATGATACAATTTATAATTTATATGTTTAGCTTGTTTTTGTAAGCAATCACTAGTTGTATTTCTTTTTCGCACTTTAGAATTGGTGACCCCCCTTGACAAAGTTGTTACGAAACGGGGACCTGTCGGGGTTTAGAGAGCACCAACCCGCTCAAGTTAAGTGCTATATAAACTTTTTTGATCACATTTTTTGCTATAGAGAGATCAATTAATATAAAAATAAGCGAATAGTGAAGGTCGGTGGAGGTTCAGTCAATGATTAGATTACGTACACGGGTAACACACCCAGTCATTGGGTGAAGAAAAATCATTTTGCCCGTGAGACTTATATGAGACTACTCCACTATAGACACTGGAAAAAAGCAAGTAAAAAACATACTTGCATTCATGTGTGTTTAAATATTTTGATATATATTTCTAGGATAAGCAGCATAAAATCTGTTTTACTGTTCTGGGATTTTGCCAGGAACTTGTAACCTGGATTGGCCAGTGTTGGAAGCAGGATACTGGGCTCGGTGGACCTTCAGTCTGTCCCAGTATAGCAACGCTTATGTTCTTATGTAGTGTGCACTGTCCCCCAGATTCCATATATGGTGCCCAGATTTGCACACCCAAATTTGTGTACTCCCAAGATGTGCATGCAAATTAATAGAATAACGAGCTCTGAACCATCTTATTAGGTGCTAATAATCAGTTATTGAGGTTAATTGGTATCCGTTAGAATTTGTGTGTGCTTCTGGCTGCATACTATTCAGTAAGGCAGGGTGGCTACCTAAGATAGGGTGTATTTAAAAAGGGGTCATGGCTATGGGAGGGGCATGAGTATGTCAGGAGCATTCCAAAATTTTGCATGCATACTTATAGAATATGGGGTCAGTGTGCCCAACTTGGGGGCCAGCATGTACACCAAGTTTAGCAGGCGTAAGTCTGGTGCCCAAAATTTGGCTGCTGGACTCAATAACGATTCTATATAGGACGTCACTTTTTATAGAATCGCACTAAGCACCAATCTTTTCTGGCATCCACTTTTGAGTGTGATTTATAGAATTTCCCATATGCACCATGGTTCACGTGTGTGTTATGGTTTGTGCATGTGTGCACTATTGGGAAAAGCATGTGCAATCTTTAAGAAAAGTGCACATTCCTGATGACATTTGTTCTAGGACAAAAAAAAAACTTGGGAAAAAAGACCCCCAAATTTTATGGCTGCCCATCTCTAGTTACTGCCAGTGGCGTACCAAGGAGTAGGCGGTGGGGGCAGTCTGCCCCGGGTGCACGCCGCTGGGGGGTGCCGTGGCGCGCACCTATCGGCTGCAAGTTAGAATCGCTACGCTAAATTCTCTCGTTCGCTGCAGCTCCCTCCCTCCCTCTGCCCTGGAACAGGTTACTTCCTGTTCCTGGGCAGAGGGAGGGAGCTGCAGCGAATGAGAGAATTTAGCGTAACGATTCCAACTCGCAGCCGACAGGCGCGTGCCGCGGCACCCCCCCTAGCAGCATGCACCTGGGGGGGTTGTCATTTCGCCGGGGGGGACGCGCTGCACCTGGGGGGGGGGGCGCATCGGCGATCGGCCCCGGGTGTCGTCGATGCTAGGAACGCCACTGGTTACTGCTGCTTATTAATGGCATGGATGCTAACACTGGATACAGTTAACTACACCCCTGGAAGTGTAGTTAACTGTTCCATGTTACCCATCACATTAGAAGTTAATCTATGTTATCAACATTCACATTAACCATATGGTGCTCTCCTTGGTCCTTCCCCCCTGCATTAGGAGAGTAATTCTATAGGGAACTGCATACATGCATTCAAAGCCAGTATTCTATTCTTATATGAGTGTATTTGAACACATACGTATGTAAATGCCACATGCTATTCTGTAAATAAGTGCCAATCTTTGTACTTTGCAGCTGGGTGTACACATGGGTAGAATTTGGGTGGAAGGCATACTTAAGCATGTATATTATGGAATACTAATTTATGCTGCCACCAGTAGAGGGCTTTCTCACAGTTCCGTCAGCTGGAAGGAGTTATTAAATTTGCAAGAAATGCAGTTTCTATGATGCAGTAGTTCTTTTTTCTTCAAATGCAATAAAATAACAGAACTGCCAAGGGGGTCCAATTTTTGAGAGGGAGATTTTAGTACATGCCCCAGCCCTCCTAGCTCCGCCCCTGGCATACCTCAACCCACAGCCATTTAAAAAATACCCTATTTGCACTGGAGAACACTGGGGTGGAGGAGAACTACAAATAACTGTTTTCCCTATTCTTCCTGCCATCTCCTCTTGACTCTTCTTCTAATTTAGCGCTTTCCTATTGGTTACTCCCTGTCTTAGGATGTAGAACAAGGCCCTAGAGACCAATAAAGTTATTATTGAGAAACTAGAACAAATGGGGCTCATACATATCCCTGCACAGTAACTACATGCTTAGCAGAACACGGACAGACCCTCATTCAATACAAAATAAGAGACCATAACATAGAAAAAAAACAGATAAAAACTGAAATGGAAACATCTAAGGAAGCCAGACTCTATAAGCAGTACAGTACCAGTAAACAAAAAACAGACATGCATTTCCTTCTGTACACTACAGTATACAAAACTAGAAAGATGCACGTTTCCAACAATGACAAATTCCAGTTTCCAAAAATGTAAAATAAAGTTTTTCTTTTCTACCTTTTGTTGTCTTCGCATTTTATTTTTCTAGCTGGGTTGGTTCCAGTCTCTTTCTCAGCTTTCTTTGTGTGATTCTTTTCCTAAACTGTTTTCAGCATCACCTTTCCATTTTTTGCTCTCTCCTTCCCCAGCCTATTCTCCCTTTGTTTTTACTGTCTCTAGTGCCTCATTTCCACCCTCATCCCCTCCAAAGCCCTCATCTACCTTCCTCTGACTCATTTTCTCACCAGCCCCAGCTCCTTCCCTGTAATTCAACCCTTCCTGACATCTAGGCCATTTCTTCTTCCTTTACCCCCTACCCAGCTTCCCATACCTCCTCTTAAAATTCTCTCTCTTAACACTGCTTCTTAAACTCGCATTCCTCCACATCACCTCTAGCTTCTCTGCTAGAGTTTATCCCCCTCAATATCTCTCTCAAGAGATGTTTATTTTCCTCGGTTTATTTGTAGATCTTCTCTTCCTTTTTAGTTTCCTCCTTTCTTGCACCCTCCTCCTCACTAGAGACTATTCACCCATTCTCACACCTTCTCATCCACTCACTCACTCCCAACCCACTAGAAACACATCCATCCCTCTAGAAAGTTGCCCGCCTTTCACTTTTCACCACTCTATCTCTGTATTTCTCCATCGTGGTCTCTCGCTCTTTTAATTCCTGCCCTGTGTTCCCCTGGAGACTTTTCCCTCACTGTTTTGCTCCTTAGTTCCTTCTTTCTTGTATCTCCTCCAGGCTTCCCCTTCCCCAGCATTTGCTCACCTACCTCCAATATACATTTTCTCTGCTTTTCCCCCTCCTTGCTTCCGCAATCTATCCCTCTGCTCCTCCATCTTCACCTTTCACTGCACATGCCCTTGATTTCCCTCCCACATCTGTCCTCCTCTTCCTTCTCGCTCTTCCAGCATCTTCCCCTTTCTCTCAATACCACCTTCCAGCATATGCCCCTTCTCGCATTTTACTCTTCTCCTAGAAATCAGGACCCTTCTCCCAACTCTACTCCTAGCCCAAACATCTGCCACCATCAAGCACCTTTTCCCATCCCCAGTATCTGCCGGTCAACCCATTCTCCCATCTTCAGTCCTGTTTCAGCCTTTAGCCCCCTTCTCCCAACTCATTTCCTATTCCCCCCAGCTTCATCACTTGTCTCCTATTTCCAGCATCTGTCAGAATCAGCCCCCTTCTACTATCCCTCTTCTCCTAGCTTAAGGATCAGATCCTTTCTCCCCAAATCAAACCCATTCTTCTAGCTCAACACCCTGCCCAAATATCAGTCTCCTTTTCTCATCCCTAACATTTGACAGTCAGTCCCCTTCTCCCATCTCTATCATCAGACCATCTGTCATCCTGTTATCTGCCAGCACCAGCCTCCTTGTGACTCTCCTTCCCCCTCCCCAATCCAGCATGTTCCCGTTTCTTCCCTCTTTCTTGTCTAGCATCTACTCTCCCTTTCACCCCCACCACCCCCAAAATAGTTTGGCATCTTTCCTCTCTTCCCTCCTCCTCCAACATGGTCCGGCTTCCCCACCTCCCTTCTTCCCATCCAACCTCTCTGCTTCCTATCATATCATTCCTTGTGTCCAGCATGTCCCATCTTTCCTCTCTTCTAGCCTTTCCCCTTCTTGCCATCTTCCCTCCCTCCCGTGGTCTGCCCCATCCCCTCAAACCTTGTAATCATGGCTTTTTTGTTTTCTTCCCTAACAGCATTAGGAAATTATAAAGAAACTACTGCGGTATGGAGCAGAACTTCACACTCGTGCACACAGTGAGTCTGAGTCCCTGCTGGATCCTGCCCACACACAATGGGACCTATGCATCATAGGGGGAGGGACCCAGCCAGCAGGAACTCGACATTCACATGAGTACAAGGCTCCGCGGTAGTTTCATTTTGCTCTCCTGATGCTATTGCAGCATGAAAACAACAACAAAAAAAAACCCATTGTCACAAAACACCTAGCCACCCACCTGGGGTTACCTCACAGCCACTTAGAGGTTCTATCTCTAGCACAGCTCAGGTCTGCCTGCACCTGCTGCTTGTGCTCACACTAGCACTCTCCTCCCACCGACTGGTCAAAACAGCCTCTGGGCAAGTCTCCCATGCTCAAATTATCTCCAGTGATTTCTAGGTTACTGGGGCCACACTCCCAGTGGCCCCACAGGTCTCAGAAAGCACTCACAGATCCAAAACACAAACCACCAGGATTCTTTATTAGTCCAGACAGCAGAGTCAACAAACTGAACAGATTTATTGTCACACTGGAACAATGAACAAAAAAATGTGCAAGCAGCAAACAATAACAGGTAACTAAACTATGGATCAATTATAACACTAACTAAACATTTGTATGTTGTCTAAACTACCTGGGGAGATCAGGACATATATCTGTTCACAGAGCCTTAGCAAAGAGATCTGTCTCTCTCTTCTCCTGGGCTAAGACTGAAGCAACAGCCAGCAACAACTGCTGGGTAATTTCAAACTCCAGGCCAATCACAGCTCAGTCAACAAGTTTTAAAAGTATACTGCTCACAGTACTGTAGATTCACTTTTTCACTAAGTGAAACTAAAAGAGGGCATGCACTTTTCTATAACAGTTTTAACATAAAACATGCACCACCTGCTGGCCAAACTAGAGAAATGCACTTCAAGAGCTCATAAAAGCAATTTAACAGGTTTAAAACACATCTGTCACATCTCCTCAAGAGAGAGACCCCGGACTGCGGCCTTCACAGTCCGCTGATCGGGTCTCGATAGTTCAGTGTCAGGGTGGTTCTAGCTGTTCCTTTCTGGAGAGGCCATCAGTGTTACCATGTTCACTGCCTTCCCAGTGCTGTATGGTGAAGTTGTACATTTGCAGGGACAGGCTCCACCAGAGTAGCTTCTCATTCTCTCCTGAGACCTTCTTCAGCTAGACTAATGGGTTATGATCTGTGATGACAGTAAAGTCTTGCCCATACAGATGGTTGTAACTTCTTGAGGGCCCACACTAAGGCCAAACACTCCTTTTCAATAGTGGCATAGGCTACCTTTTTGTCAAGGAGCTTGCGACTTAGATACACAATGGGGTGCTCCTCCCCTCTGCTATTCACTTGACTGAGTACAGCCCAATGTCATATGCCGAGGCATCAGTCTGTACCACAAATCTTTGCTGGTAGTCAGATGCAGCTGGTACTGGATCAGTAGCTAATGCTGTCTTTAATGACTGGAAGCCCACTTTACACTCTAGGAACCAGGCAACTATTTGGGGTAGTCTGTTTTTAGTCAAGTTGGCCCCGACCAGGCGACGCGGGTCGGCATCACCCACTTGTGAGAATATAAAGCCTGCTGTCCTCAGAGAATACCTGCTACAGGTATCTTCGCTTTATTTAAATGCTTTTATGTTATGTTATTTTATTATTTAAATTCTTTTTTGACCTTTATTATCTGAGCATTTTATTTATTTTTTTCAGTAATGCTGTTCCCAGACTCTGTTTTTCTTAGCTCTCTTTTCAGGGTCTGCTGCCCATTTGATATTTCTTCTTTACTCTGTTATGTGCCTATTCCTTCCGTACATCTGTCTCTGACATATTGATCTTTCCCTTTCAGTTCTTTCCTCCATGTTTTTCTTTTCTACCTATGCACTCAGATTGTACTCTCCTTATTACCATTTAGTCCGTAATCTCCTTTTTTTTAATCTTTCGCCTATCAACTTTCCATCTCTTTCTAACCCATTTCTCTACTCTTATCCTCTCCTTAGTCCTCCCATTCCCTCATCTCGGTCCATCCCCAGCCTCATTCTTTTCTTTCATTCTTTCACCCACCTCTCTCCTTCCACTTCCACACTCTGTACTCACTCCTTTCCCAACTATCATCTACTTTTCTTAGTCTCTCACTCCCTCACAAACCCAACTTCTTCCCTGTTGGTCATTCTTTTCAGTCCCTTTCTTCTGCTTCTTATTCCCACTTTTACTACCTCCTTCTTTCACTCATCTCCTTCACAACACCCTCCATGGCTTCTACCACAATTCCATCATATCTATCCTTTTCCCTTTTTCTCATTTCCCCCTTTCCCCTCCTCCCCATCCATAATCTTCCCCCCCTTTTCCATTTATCCTGCATTTCCCCTTCCTCTCCCCCAACATCTAGCATTTTCTCTTTCTCCTCAGTTTAGCATTTTCCCCTCCCCCCTCAGTCCAGAATTTTCTTCCTTTCCCTTTCCCCTTCCACCTGCATTTTTTATTATTTACAGTTTCTTCTCAGATCGTAGAAGCTGCATGAGGCTTTTATTAAACACTTCAGTTCCAGTGCATGAGGCTGTCTTCTGCCAAAAGTCACACACTGGAAGCAAAACATTTAATAAGAGCTGGATGCTACTGCTATGACCTGGGAAGGGTCGTGCTTCTGGAGTTTGTGCTGTTTCTTTTCTGGTGTTTGGGTTTCATCACTCCTACTGCTGGAGCTTGCACTATTTGATTTCCTGGCATTGCGTTTTCTACCATCTCTCCTTCTGCTACCAACCACTTCTGTCCCACTGGAGCCTTTGCCCTGTGCAAGTGCATGGCTTGCACAGTGGGATGCCTTGGCCCTGTTGGGGACATACCCATCCAGGCAGTTTTTCAGGATATATACAATAAACATGTATGACATATGGTTTAATGCACAGTCTCTATTGTATGCAAATTGATGTCTTGCATATTTATTGTGTATATCCTGAAACTTGACTGTTTGGTGTGTCAGAGAACTGAATCGAGAACCACTACTGTAAACTAACATATTATCAAGTACTATCTTCAATATTAAAGTTGTCAACTTTAGTACTTTCTGTGCTCAGTTTCCCTCTCCAAATCTTGACCATTTATTAATGTCATTGCCTCAGACTGCTCTGTTTTCCTGTATCTCTTGATCTCTGTCATGCCCTCTAGTATTAAGAGGCCATGTTGACAGACAGACATTACTCCTAAGTCTACCACTCTGCAATCTCAGCTCATGTCCTCTAGTTTTACTATTTCCCCTTCTCTGGAAAAGATTTGTTTCTATATTAATAACTTTCAAGTATTTAAAAGTCTATCATATCTACCCTGTCCCTTCTTTCCTTTAGGCTATACATATTCAGGTCTTTCAGTCTCTTCTCATACATCTTATGGAGCAAGTCCCATATCATTTTTGTCACCTTTCTCTGGACCACTTCTAGTCTTTTTACATCCTTAGGAAGATAAGCCCTCCAAAACTGAACACAATACTCCTCACCAGCAACTTGTACAGGGGCATCAACACCTCCTTTCTTTTGCTGGTTACACCTCTCTTGATGCAGCTTAGCATCCTTCTGGCTACAGCCACTGCCTTGTCACACTGTTTTGTTGCTTTATTTTTATTACATTTGTACCCCGTGCTTTCCCACTCATGGCAGGCTCAATGCAGCAGGTAATGGAGGGTTAAGTGACTTGCCCAGAGTCACAGGGAGCTGCCTGTGCCGGGAATCGAACTCAGTTCCTCAGGACCAAAGTCCACCACCCTAACCACTAGGCCACTCCTCCACTTCAAGATCCTTGGACACTATCACCCCAAGGTCCCTCTCCCTGTCTATGCATATCAGCCTCTCACCTCCTAGGACATATGGCTTCCTTGGATTCTACTTCTCAAATGCATCACTTTGCACTTCTTTGCATTAAATTTACATTTCCAAACACTAGAAAATTGCCAAACACTAGACTAACTTATGTAGATCCCTTTTCATGTTTTCCACTCCCTCTGGGGTGTCCACTCTATTACAAATCTTGGTATCATCCGCAAAAAAGCAAACCTTACTTTTTAACTTTGGCAATGTCACTCACAAATATATTGAACAGAATTGGCCCCTACATTGATCCTTGAGGCACTCTGCTACTCACTTTTCCTTCCTCTGAGTGAATTCCATTGACCACCACCCTCTGGCATCTGTCTGTCAACCAGTTTCTAATCCAGGTCACCTCTTTGGGTCCTAACTTCAGCCTATCAAGTTTATTTAAGAACATTCTATGAGGAACCATGTCAAAAGCTTTGCTGAAATCCATTGACACTTTTTTGTCTTGGTATGTGTGTGCCATTTGCTATAAGTAAGGTTGTTCCTCATTAGTAGGATTACGACCCATGCTAGTTTTTTTACGATTTTGGTAAAGTTATTCAACATCAATTGTTGGAATAAACAACAACCTTCTTGTCTCCCTTCCTTACATTTCTAGCCATTTGTTCTTCCGCCTCTGCTTTTGCCAGACGTATCTCCCTCTTTCAGTTTCATCCAATATTCTTTTCTGTGTTCCCCTTTTTGAATTTTCCTGTATTTCATGAACAACAATTTTTGCTTTTATTTTCTCATCCGTTTGTTTGGAAAACCATATCGGTTTCCTTATTTTCTTTTTTTATTTACTCTACTGACAGGCACATTAGGGCTGATATTCAGACTACGGAAGGGAGTCTAGCTATCTCCCGTGGTCAGCAGTCAGCCTGGATATTCAATGCTGGGCCGTTTCTGGTGACCAGCATTGAATATCCAGTTTATTTTTAGCCATTTTAAGGTTAACTGGCTAAGTCGATATTCAAAGATAGCTGGTTAACTTTAAACCCGCTAAAGATACTAGCTATTTAAGCGGCCCAATGTGGCCACTTACAATAACCGGATATGAATTGAATATTCAGAGATAACTTGCTATATTGCACGATATAGCTGGTTATCTTCTAAGCACTAGCTGGGAGTATTCAAGGTTCAATTTTATTTAATATACCACAAATAAAAGTCTAAGCAGTTTACAATGTAATAAAAAACAAGAAAAAAATTAAAGCGAGAGAAAGCAATGGAATGACACATAAGGAAGCTAGGTTACAAATTTGCATTTATAAGGGGACAGGGATCCAGTTAACCCTAAGTAGAAGACAAAAGGAAGGAAGGAAGAGGGAGAAGGAAACAGAAACAGACAAATAAGAGACAATTCCAGGACCTCAAAATTCAGCAAGTAAGTTATGCTATGGGATCCATAGATCAGTTTAAACAATACTCAGTGTTGTACCTAGGTTGGCTGCCACCCGAGGCAGGTTGCTGCTATGCCCCCCACCCCAGTGCATCACTCCCTCCCTCCTCTCGGTGCATCACCCCTCCCCCTCCTCCAAAGCGCTTCATCCTCACCACCTGGGGGTGCACAGAACAGTTGCATAGCTGTCGGCTCTGCCGGTCCCCTGCCCTGGAACAGGAAGTAACATCAGAGGGGGCAGGGAACCGGCGGAGCTGACAGCCATGCAATTGCTCCATGCACCCCTTTGCTGCCTGCACCTGAGGTGGACCACCCACACCACCTCGCCCGTGGTACTCTACTGACATTACCAAAGGCCTTACGAAATAAATATGTTTTCAAAGCAGCTCTAAAGTTCAAATGAGAAAGCTGAGCAGAGATCCAAAGGGATAAGATTCCATTGGGTAGGGGCAACTATTGAGAAACATGTATATCTGGCACAATGTGAACGAACCTGTAAGGCAGAAGGGATAACATGTAAATGCTGATTGGATGAACACAGAGAGCATAAGGAAGGAGTGATCTAAAGAAAAGCTGTGGTATCCCAGAATGGAGAATTTGATATGATAGCATTTGAACTTTAAATATAATCCAATAATGGATGGGGAGCCAGTGTTTGGACTTCAAGAGAGGAATAACAAGGGGCTTAGCCAGACTTCAGTGGGAGGGGGGATTCAGAGCCCAAGGTGAGGGGGCACATTTTAGCCCCCTCCTGGCGTAGCCGACCCCCCCCCCCCCCGCCGCCATTGCCAACACCCCCCGCCATTGCCGACCCCCCCCCCGCCGCCGCCACCACCAACTTTGGCCCCCCCTGCCAACGACCCTCTCGACCCCCCCTTCCGCCGCCAACCCTCCCCCGCATTTGCCATCGCCTACCTTTGCTGGTGGGGGACCCCAACCCCCGCCAGCTGAGGTCCTCTTCTTCCTTCGTTCTGTTTCTGAGTCTGACGCATTTTAATAATTTTTCCAATCCCGTGCAACCCCAACGAGAGGTACAGACCTCTCGCCCTCCCGCGGGAGGTGGTGGAAATGAAAATGATAACGGAATTCAAACATGCGTAGGATAAGCATAAAGGAATCCTGTACCGAAGGAATGGATCCTCAGGAGCTTAGTCAAGATCGGGAGGCGGGGCTGGTGGTTGGGAGGTGGGGATAGTGCTGGGAAGACTTATACGGTCTGTGCCAGAGCCGGTGGTGGGAAGCGGGACTGGTGGTTGGGAGGTGGGGATAGTGCTGGGCAGACTTGTACGGTCTGTGCCAGAGCCGGTGGTTGGGAGGCGGGGCTGGTGGTTGGGAGGCGAGGATAGTGCTGGGCAGACTTATATGGTCTGTGCCAGAGCCGGTGGTTGGGAGGCGGGGCTGGTGGTTGGGAGGCGAGGATAGTGCTGGGCAGACCTATATGGTCTGTGCCCTGAAGAGCACAGGTACAAATCAAAGTAGGGTATACACAAAAAGTAGCACATATGAGTTATCTTGTTGGGCAGACTGGATGGACCATGCAGGTCTTTTTCTGCCGTCATCTACTATGTTACTATGTTACTATGTCCTGCACAGACTCAGAAACAAAACGAAGGAAGAAGAGGACCTCGGCTGGCGGGGATTGGGGTCCCCTGCCAGCAAAGGTAGGCAACGGCGACGGTGGGTTGGCGGCAAGAGGGGGGGTCGAGAGGGTCGTCGGCAGGGGGGTCCAAGGCCAAATCTACAGGGGCCCAGGCCCCCGTGGCCCCTCTTAGCTATGCCCCTGGGAATAACACTATCAAATTTTCTAACTTACTGAATGAGTGTAACAGCGGTATTTTGAATTAGTTGTAAACAGTGTAACTGATAAAGAGGAAGACCATGAAAAAGAGAGTTACAATAGCTGATGGGCAAGATTACTAAGTGTGTACAAGCAAATGAAGGGACTGTAGGCCAAAGATAGAATGGGCAGCCCTAATATTTATTTATTTTATTTATTTATTGCATTTGTATCCCACATTTCCCCACCTATTTGCGGGCTCAGTGTGGCTTACAATACATTGTGAATCATGGAAATACAATTAGTCACAGTACGATTATGGGTTACATTGTGAAGAGTAATGGAAAGACAAAGTCAAAGTCAAAATATCATCTGGGAATAGAGCAATGTCTCAGAGTGAAGAAAGACTTTTGCACAATGGTAGAAATGTAGTTGGAGAAAGAAAGATGATTGTCTACTACCCCATTGAATATTACCGGATAACCAGTTAACTGCCATTTAACTGGCTTGCTAGGTGCTGTTCCTGGCCAGTTAAATGGTTTTGAATATTGGGGGGGGGGGGGGGGGGGGGGGGGGGGGTGTATCTTTTAAAAATAAGAAAACATCTGCTATAGGGTCTTACTAAATAGTGCTGAATATACAGCAAGTTCAGCACATAGGTTAACCAGCTTACTGCTGACTCAGTAGGCTGGCTGAGGCCTAGCAGTCTGAACAGATGACTGCTCATTTGAAATCTTTAACCTTGACATGAATTTAAGGTAATTTATAAACTTATATTCTGTTTTCTCCATCAAGACAGTGCAAAGTGGATTACAGACAATTCTGTTTGTATCTGATTTTATTGTTTTTATTAATGGAAATAGTACACAGTCCTCTAAATTATTCACTTTGCCACCAAAACCTCTGAGTACATGACCTGCAGATCTCATTTGAGTACATTTATTTAATGTCACTCTCAGTGATCAGCATTTATAGATAGATTTTAAAAGAGGGACATGGCACCAAAAAAGAAGAACAGTAACCCTTGCAGTCATGCAAATGAGTCAAACACAATGAGGGTGACAAAGGAAAGTGCAGCATATGATGTCCAAATAAATGTCTTTATTATAACATCCAAGACTCTGACTTCTAATGGGTGTATGATGATTCTTAGTCTTAATGGAATACACGTGATGTCTGAAACCTTGTTACTTGCTGCAAAACAAAGAACAAAGTGTGTAAATGTTCGGACTCTCCAGAGTACAAACTAGCTAAGAATCATCATACATCCATTAGAAGACTCCTGAAGAAGGCCTTTTTAGGCCGAAACACGACTCGTGTCCAAGTCTTGTATGTTATAATAAAGACATTTATTTGGACATCGTCTGCTGCACCCTCGCTGTGTCTGACTCAGGTTTTCAAAGAGCCACTGAGTGGTCAAGATAGCACTAGCTTGGTTGTGGATGAAAATTTTCTTAAAATTAGCTGGCTATATTAGTGCAGCACCAGCACTATTTTGAATCCAAATTTGGGGCAGTTGGTACAGGAGTCACATGCCCCTGCCACTGTATTTAGATCTTTCTTGATACCTTAGGGGATGCTTTTGGATAATAGCTTGTGAGTCACATGGTGGAATATCTTTTGAACTGGAGCTTCGAGGTAATTATATTGAATGATTGCAAGGTAGGGAAACAGTGCAACAAGATAGTGGTTGGAACTGGAGGGATGCTAGGTTGTCTAAGGAGGGGTTTTCTGTCTCTAATGTTCTCCCTTTTTCTTTTCTATTTCAGTTCCAGCTCTTTCTTTGTCAGTGGATACTTTAGTATTTATTTTTTCTTCCTTCCTTTTCAGTCCCCATATGTATATTCCTTTTTTTACTTTTTCCTATTCTTCTTATCTATCACCTTTCCTCCACTTCTTCTTACCTTTCTTCCACTTCTTTCTTCTTCATTAATCACTCTGGATTCCTTCCTCCCCCACTCTAGGGTCCTGTCCTTCTCCATTTCATGCCATTGTTGGTCCTGTTAGTTTCATACTTTTCTCTTCCTCCTCTCTCAGTCTGTTCTCACCTTTGCTCTCTCATTTCCCTCAGCTTGTTCTCTCCTCTCTTCCCATTCTTCCTCTCCTCCTCATTCCCCTGTGCCCAGCACACACTTTTCTCCCATTTCCTCTCTCTTCTCTTATTGTTGCTGTCCTTCCTCTTGCTTATCCCTCTGTTTCCATTCTTACTGTTCCCTCTTACTCACTTCAAATCTGTCCATCTCTGTGACACACACATTTTCTTGTCATGCCACCCTCCACAATCTCTTGCTCTTTCTCTCTTTGCGCCCCCCTGCTCACACTATTACTCTCCCCCAAATTTCGATTTCTGCCTCAGGCACAGTCTCTTGCTGCTCCTCCAAATTCTTAGAAGTGTAATCTCTTGCTTTGTTCTGTTTATGCTCTTACCCTCACTCAGTTCTCTTGCTTTTTCTTCTCACTTTCTCTCTCCATATGCATATTCTTGCAATCTCCTCTCTGCCCCCAGCTTCCCCATACCCTAGCAAAGAGAGGGCTGATGTGCCAGTTGATGGTGAAGGAC
The DNA here is from genome assembly GCF_901765095.1 of Microcaecilia unicolor. Taxonomy (NCBI): domain Eukaryota; kingdom Metazoa; phylum Chordata; class Amphibia; order Gymnophiona; family Siphonopidae; genus Microcaecilia; species Microcaecilia unicolor. The sequence goes on from NC_044031.1 coordinate 536,864,614, forward strand.
AGAGTCACAGAAGAATTTGTTGGCTCTAGGATGTAGCTGAGAGAGAGAGAGAGAGAGAGAGAGAGAGAGAGAGAGAGAGAGAGAGAGAGAGAGAGAGAGAGAGAGATTTACCTGCTGTCTGGGGTGACTGGAAGCAACAGAGTGATGCAAGGCAATATGGATGGGTTTTCAGCCCTGTCCTGGAGCACCCACAGGCTGTTTTTTTTTTTTTTTTTTTGGGGGGGGGGGGGGGATATTTGCTATGAATATGAATGAGCTAGATTTGCATGTGCTGCCTCCTTTCGTGCAAATCTCTCTCATATATACTGATTGGGGGGGGGGGGGGGGTGAATATTCTAAAATGTTTAACTGGGTAGGAGAGGCTCCTGTCCAGTTGAACCCCTCTGAACTGGCCCACCACCAATATTCAGTGACACTTAACTGGGTTGTGCCACTTACTATCTCCTCTAACTGTCTATTCCCTAACTGACTCAGTTAGGAGCTGTCCAGGGACGGAGCTTGGGTAATGCCAGCATTTAACTGGTTAGTGGCAAAATGTAGTATGCTAACCAGCTATGCAAGCACAGAAAGTTAGGTCAGAAAAACGCTGTCCTATCTTTATGTGCTGAATTAACCATGAGCAGGTCTGAATGTTGGTCAGTGTCCGGTTAACTTCCAATTCAGCACACATACCCAGCTATTTAATGCTCAGGAACTGTGCATGCATGAATCAGTATTGAATATTTATTTTAACGTATTTTTAATTTATTTATTTTTATTTATACATTCTTGTATCCCACTGTTGTATACTGCCTAGACCTATACAGTTTACAGCTTTCTTTTTCATGTACTGGTACTGTCCCTAATGGGCTTACAATCTAGTATTACATAGTTCCTGGGGCAATAGAGGGCTAAGTGACTTGCCCAGTGTCACACAGAGTTGCAGAGGAAATTGAACCTGGTTATTCAGGATCTCAACCCACTGCTGACCATTAGGCAGTAGCAGGAATCAAACCCAGGTCCCCAGGTCCACAACCCACTGCGCTACTAGGCCATTCCTCCACTGAGGTTAGTTCAGCTTGTGGCTGGGAGCGGCTTACAAGCCACTTACCACTGTGGGCTGAATATTACCCCCATTGTGGTTATTTTGAAAAGCACATTTACTAGGAGTTACATAAGGACAGAGCTGAAAACCCCTTCTTCAGGAGCCTACTTATTGGCAGGAGATGCTGAAAGTTCCCGTAGTAATGGTGTGCTGCTGAAAAGGAGAAAATGTAATTGCCATCTTCTTGATTGAGTGAATTGAAGTAAAGTGGAAATTGCTCAGCACTAGAAAAAGACTTTATGTAACCGAAGTTAGAGGAGAGGTTTTCAGGAATGAGGTCATTCAGACACTTGAAAAAAAATGGTAATAAAGAAATGGGAGATGTTTTCTGGCCAATAACCATTGGATGGATGGCTAATAGCATGTAAACACCTTTTTTATTCTGTAAAACTCTTTGCGATAAACTAACTGTTTTGGGAGCAGTTGACCTCTGTTGCACTTCATTTGTTGAAGAGTCCCAGAAGAAGCAATTATCCAGATCTTTCTAATAATGCCTCAGAATACTAGCTTTCTCCCTTATGGAGAAGAACCTTTTAGTAAAAAGTCCAGGCTTCAGAGAAATAATGGCACAGACATCACATATTCTGGCTGACTGTCTAGTACTCTGAAAATTTGACTCTTGATGAATGGTTTGGCTTTCAAAATTACCACTTGCCATACATAGTTAAACAAGTAAAGAGCTGAAGTTCAGTTCAGGTTGCCTCTCAGTTTTAAGGAATCTGCTTGCCAGCATCATTTTTACCTCTAATATTTTGTTCTTGTTTAATTATAGATTTATGCCTACGCATTCAATAATATCAGTTCAGTTCGACTGGAAGTCTTGCTTTTCTCCCTGCTAAGCATTGTGGTCCTTGTTGTCCTCAAACAGCTGAACGAACAATTCAAAGAAAAAATTAAAGTTGTTATTCCAGTTGAACTGGTTTTGGTAAGTATAAAATCTAAAAACCGATTATCTTTCTTACAGTGCCATTCATTGTTTGAGTAAATTGTCAGTGCACGTGAGCCTGAGTTACCTTAGGGAAAAGGTTGAAAAGGGTGAAGGTAGACTGATCCTGAGTTTGAGCTTGCATTCCCGAGAATGCTGGGAATTGTACTCACATTGCCTTTTATTTTTCTTGAGGATTGTTTGTTTATACCAGTGCCTCATGACTCATAAAGACAGACCTCATTACTGTCTCTTGGAAAGCTCAGAAGTATGCCTCAGCATTAACCAATGCCAGGAAATTCAAAATTATAGGGAAGTGACCTTGTTGAAAGTCACTGCTCTGCTGCCCCTGTCAGTTGTGGCCTCAGTGTAGCATTACAAGCTAAGTGCAGGCCACACATTTGGGGCACCAAGTTGACAAATAGCTGAACAAACCCACTGCCTAAAGAGGGGGGGGGGGGGGATAAAACAAAGTACAGATATAAGATTTGGGCACCTTGGGATACAAATCTCCCACACAGGCTATATGAATTTTATATGGAGAAAGAGTGGAGGAGTAGCCTAATGGTTACTGCAGCTGAGAACCAGGGGCAAGTCACTAAGGGGTCCTTTTACTAAGGTGCACTGTAAAATTGCCTGTGCTAGTGTAGGCATGTGTTTTGGGGGGGGGGGGGAATAAAACAAAGTACAGATATAAGATTTGGGCACCTTGGGATACAAATCTCCCACACAGGCTATATGAATTTTATATGGAGAAAGAGTGGAGGAGTAGCCTAATGGTTACTGCAGCTGAGAACCAGGGGCAAGTCACTAAGGGGTCCTTTTACTAAGGTGCACTGTAAAATTGCCTGTGCTAGTGTAGGCATGTGTTTTGGGCATGCGCAGATCCCTGTTTTAGCACGGCTGTAAAAAAGGCCTTTTAAAAATGTTTGCGAAAATGGATGTGCGGCAAAATAAAAATTGGCGCTCGTCCATTTTGAGTCTGAGACCTTACCGCCACCCGTTGCCTTAGTGGTAAGGTCTCACGCAGTAACCGTGCGGTAATCATATACACGCATAGAATGATGATTATCGTCCAGTTTCTGCCATGCGCCAGAAAATAAAAATTATTTTCCGGTGCACATAGTGGACATGCATAAAAATCAAAATTACCGCCTGGGCCTCACGGTAGCTGGGCAGTAACTCCGAATTGACGCTGCACGTTAGGCACCTACACGGCTTAGTAAAAGGGCCCCATAACCCTCCATTGCCCTGAGTACAAAATAAATACCTGTATATAATATGTAAACCGCTTGGATTGTAACCCTTTCCCTTTATGGATATATGTTTGCATTACGTATATTTATTGCTCCCTGCTTTGAGAATTTTTTTTGTGAAACTATAAGCAGATTATGGAATGGCACAAAAAAACAAATCTAAAAGTAAGCTGGAGTTTCCTTCTTTTAAATACATCTTCAATAATTCCAAGGATACAAAGTAATGAGTGACAGGAAAATTCAGAATTCTTAAGTTTCAAGCTTTGGTTTTATTTTCCAGTACTTCTAATGTTTCATGAATAAATAAACTGTCTTTCACTGCTGCAGTTTTGAAATTTGAGATTCAGTAGTTGCTAGACACTGTCCTCTGCTTTAAATTTCTTTTCCTGCTCTGCCATTCACTTGCAAAAGCTGAGACCTAGTGCCCTATAAACTAATTTTCAGCCTTATTACAGAGGCTAATACTTCTTTTAAGGTGACATCCATCTTTATTTATTTATTGAGATTTGATATACCACCACTCGTAACAATACATCAAAGCGGTTTACAATCATTGAAAGCGAAGTGAAAGAAAAACAAAACAAAATAACGGAATGGAGAAAATTTAATCAGAGAAAGTAGATAAGAGTAACTGTTATTTGAGAAGATGTTTAAAACCTGATTTTAAAAAATCTAAAATTTAAAATCTGATTATCTAAAGGCAATACTTGGGGCATTCTGGGGCACAATTTTAGCTTAGACAGTGTTGAGTACAGTTAAACTCAACTGGTAAGTCAGGCTGCACGAGTGACTAACTTTACCTGGGTCTATTCAGTAGCTAGTTGTTCTGATCTGATTGCTCAATCGGCTCGCTGAATATCAGATGAAAAGCTGCTTGGTTTTTACCGGAGGAACAGTATATTCTTACAGGACTTTCCTACATTTCTTTCAATGTAATACAGATATTATTAATGCTATTAGTACACTGTCACTGGCACACCTGTGTCCCATATCCCCACAAATCAGACAGCTGCCGCAAATAGATTTCTTTCTATTGATGAACATTTTTTCAGAGAATGTAGATAAGAATAACTGGTTCTTGAGAAGATGTTTAGCACCATATGTGTGAAGGTTCTGACTTAATTGCCAGTGGGAGGATGTTCCAGAGTTTAGGTGCTGCGTAACTGAAGGCTGTTTCACGGGTGACGTATAGACGAATCTGAGTTGGAGAAAGTAAATTAAGTAAAGAGTTTTGAGATGAGCGAAATGTATGTGATGGTGTGTATGGTATAAGGAGGGTGGATAAGTAAGCAGGTGCACTAGCGGCATGACCCCTGTTTACCAATGTTAAAAGCTTATACTGTATATGTGCTGATACAGGAAGCCAATATTCATTTTTAAGTAATGGTGTGACATGATCAAGTTTATATGCTCCATGTAATAATTTAATAGCTGTGGATTGAATCAACTGAAGATGATTCAATGAAGGGTAAGCCGGAGTACAAGGAACGTGTGTAATGACTACAGAAAGAATAAGAGAACGTATACAGGATAGTGATAAGTAGAGAATTACATGGGGACAAACTTTGTCCCCATCCCCGCCCTGTCCCCGTAAACTCTGTCCCCATCCCTGCGAGCACTGTCCCCGGCCCCGCAAGCTCTGTCTGATCCCATCTATACAAGCCTTGAACAGTTATGATTTTATATTTAAATCATTGTATTAAAGTATAAAAAGAAACAATATTCTGTACAACTGTAATTTTATAAATCACAAACAATACAGAACAAAGATCGAGAAAACCCCTGTCTCCTCTCCCCCTTTACAAATATCCAATATCTATTGGGAAAACTGAACAAGTCAAATTACTATAGAATGCTACATAGAAAATTAATGCTAATAGAATACCTCGGTCACACATACAGAACACAAATATCTAATACATAATTGCTGGCTAAAAATGATAAACATATATTAAACCAAAGCCCCAAGAAGCCACACCGAAGAAATAGAAAGAGATACATTTCCTCCTATACCGTGGAAAATATAAAGAAAACACATGACAAGGATGGTATTAGGTGAGTGCAACTACGACAACTGCCCCCTGGCTGGAGAGAGCCCTAAGCCTGCTGGAAGCTGAAGAAGGCATCATATGATAGTGGGTTTTGGGGTCCCCTTCCAAATTTCTGCCCTGGGCCCCAGCCATGTCTAACACCAGCTCTGGCAGGGTATACATTTCCAATCTGACATATTCTAATCACAAAATAGATAAATCAGTTTTTCTTACCTTTTGTTGTTTGGTCATTTTATTTTCAAATGATAGTAACACGTGGAGGGGCATAATCGAACGAAAACGTCTATCTCCATGGGCGTTTATCTCCGAGAACGGGTCCGTGAAGGGGCGGACCGAACCGTATTTTCGCAAAAAATAGACGTCCATGTTTTATTCGACAATTTGTGAGCTGGGCGTTTTTGTTTTTCAGCGATAATGGAAAATGAAAGCGCCCAGCTCAAAAACAAATAAATCCAAGGCATTTGTTCGTGGGAGGGGCCAGGATTCGTAGTGCACTGGTCCCCCTCACATGCCAGGACACCAACCGGGCACCCTAGGGGGCACTTTTACAAAAAGGTAAAAGAGCTCCCAGGTGCATAGCACCCTTCCCTTGTGTGTTGAGCCCCCCAAATCCCCCTCAAAACCCACTGCCCACAAGTCTACACCATTACTATAGCCCTAAGGGGTGAAGGGGGGCACCTACATGTGGGTACAGTGGGTTTGGGGGGTTGGACGACTAAGCATTAAGCAGCACAATTGTAACAGGTAGGGGGGGATGGGCCTGGGTCCACCTGCCTGAAGTCCGCTGCACCCCCTAAACTCTGCTCCAGGGACCTGCATACTGCTGCCAGGGAGGTGGGTATGACATTTGAGGGTGAAAATAAAAAGTTGTTAAACATCACTTTTTTGTGGTGGGAGGGGGTTAGTGACCACTGGGGGAGTCAGGGGAGGTCATCCCCGATTCCCTCTGGGGGTAATCTGGTCATTTAGGGCACTTTTTGGGGCCTTATTCGTGAACAAACAGGGTCCAGGAAAAGTGCCCTAAATTCTAGCTACAAACACATACTTTTTTTCCATTATCAGCGAAAGGCACCCATCTCTGTTCGGGTGATAACCATGCCCCAGTCCCGCCTTCACCATGCCTCCGACACGCCCCCGTCAACTTTGTACGCTTCCGCGATGGAGTGCAGTTGAAAACGTCCAAGTTCGGCTTTCGATTATACCGTGTTATTCGTTTTTGTGAGATAAACGTCCATCTCCCGATTTAGGTCGGAACTTGGGCGTTTTTCTCGTTCGATTATAAGGCGGATAGTAACATAGTAAATGATGGCAGATAAAGACCTGTACGGTCCATCCAGTCTGCCCAACAAGATAAACTCATTTTACATGGTATGTGATACTTTATATGTATACCCGAGTTGGATTTGCCCTTGCCTTTCTCAGGGCACAGACCATAGAAGTCTGCCCAGTACTGATCTTGTACTAAGTTCTGAAGCTAACATCGAAGCCCCTTAAAATTTACATTCCAGCCCATCCCTATCTATTCAGTCACAATCAGTCTGCCCCCCTTCAACCTCATTTCATGTCCTCTAGTTCTACCGCCTTCCCATCTCCGGAAAATGTTTGTTTGCAGATTAATACCTTTCAAATATTTGAACGTCCGTATCATATCACCCCTGTTTCTCCTTTCCTCCAGGGTATACATGTTCAGGTCAGCAAGTCTCTCCTCATATGTGTTGTAATGCAAATCCCATACCATTTTTGTAGCTTTTCTTTGCACCGCTTCAATTCTTTTTACATCCTTAGCAAGATATGCCCTCCAAAACTGAACACAGCATTCCAGGTGGGGCATCACCAACGACTTATACAGGGGCATCAACACCTCCTTTCTTCTGCTGGTCACACTTCTCTGTATACAGCCTAGCAACCTTCTGGCTATGGCCACCGCCTTGTCACACTGCCATTGCCTTCAGATCCTCAGATACCCCAAGATCCCTCTCCCTATCTGTACATATCAGACTCTCACCACCTAACACATACTTCTCCTGTGGATTTCTACTCCCTAAGTGCATCACTTTGCACTTCTTTGCATTGAATTTTAATTGCCAAACATTAGACCATTCTTCTAGCTTCTGCAGATCCTTTTTCATGTTTTCCACTCCCTCTGGGATGTCCACTCTGTTACAAATCTTGGTATCATCCACAAAAAGGCAAACTTTACCTTCTAACCCTTCGGCAATGTTACTCACAAATATATTGAACAGAATCGGCCCCAGCACCGAACCCTGAGGCACTCCACTAATCAACTTTCCCTCATCCGAGTGAATTCCATTAACCACCACCTTCTGGCATCTGTCCGTCAACCAGTTTCTAATCCAGTTCACCACGTTGGGTTCTATCTTCAGTCTGTCACATTTATTCAAGAGCCTCCTGTGGGGAACCGTGTCAAAAACTTTGCTGAAATCTAAATACAGTAGATTACATCTATAGCATATCCTTGATTCAATTCTCTAGTCACCCAGTCAAAGAATGTTCACTTACCCTTAATTGTTCTGTCTGTTTTCCTGTCTTATCTAGATTGTAAACTCTTTGAGCAGGGACTGTCTCTTTTTGTGTATGGTGTACAGCGCTGCATATGTCTTGTAGCGCTATAGAAATGTTAAATAGTAGTAGTAGTAGTATTGCCCCATCCTCCCATATACCTAAATCCTTGATGACACCAGGCTTTGAGCGAGCTACTGAATTTTTCAGTACTTCGGAATCTTTTCTCTCCCTTTTCAAAGGTAGGTAGTACTTCAGAGAAAGCTATTATTTGTACCAATGGTTTTAACCCCTCCCCCAGCTCCTGAAAAGCTCTCTGCACAGCAAGTGGGGTATTACTGGACAAGTCATTTGTTCCCAGGTGGATAACAACATCAGTGTTTGACTCCTTAGTTTCTTCTCTGATTATAGAGATTATTTGCTTGGTACTCCTGGTAGCTGAGGAGCCTGGAAGGCATTTCACTTTGCATGGCCCCTTGAACTGTGTTTCAAAGTTAATGCCTCTGATAATGGAATCCTGTAGTAGCAACCGTTTCCTGGTATGAGTTTCAATATTAGTGCTTTGGGGGTGTCTTTTCTCTTTGGTCTCCTTCATATCTTTTTGTTCCACCTTCATTGCTTTTTGTTCTAGTGAAAAACAGTATCTGCTCCAGAAAAGACTGTGAAGTTACAAAGCAAGCAATTATCCAAATTGCTGTCTTCTGTGCTTGAAAATTGGTTGTGTCTTCTTTGAGACCTGAGAGGTTATGTAGTCTAAGGCACCTTCAGTAGTTGGTCCTTCCTTTGGAATTTACTACCTTGCAATTAGAGTGCAGAGTGTGAATTGTTTCAGTTTAGGAAATGGCTAAAGACTCACTTGTTTCCTGAGGCTTTTTCTTAGCTGGTTGGTCTTGGCTATAATATAACTGTTGTGTATAATATTCTAAATATGTTCTGGTATTGATTACTAATTATATTCTACTACCAGCCACATAGGATGGTTTAAATTAGTTTTTCAGGATATAAATAAGTTCTAGATGACTTCTCTTCAAAATTCAAAAGAAATGGAAGTTTTATCCTCCTTCCATATAGCAAAAGATAATTATGCAGAAATGTCATTTCATATGAACAAAAAATTGTTTTAGAAACGCTTGTGTATTCAGTGGAGATTTTCCATTTGGGGTTCAAAAAATTGCAAGGTTCCATGAGGATAGATCTGTAATAAAACTTCTTAATTAGTACACATTTATCCAACCACTAATACGTGCGTCCAAAAATAAAATTTATTTCTCAGATGCGCGTATCAGTCGTGTGCTAAAAATGAAATTACCACAAGAGCCACATGGTAGCCGGGCTTAGTAAAAGGGCCCCTCAGACTATAAACAATAATTATATAGTTCAGCAGAACTAGAATTATTCTAGGTCTGCTGAAAACTGTTATATAGAGCTATAACTATGTTATGTGCAACACCATAATTTATTGTAGCATGATTCTTTTAAGGCTGCTCATAAATGGGAGAAAATTTGGAAGCCTTTGATTAACTTGTGAGAACCTGGTGTTGCCAGTTAATCTTTTGGGGGACCCAGTAATGCTGTAAGACTTCTTTTGCTAGTAGAGAGGCCCATGATTCCAGTGATTTTATTTTCTGATGGGGAGATTGGGAGAGAAAGGAATGGGGTCTGTTTTGTTTAAAGGAGGGAGAAAAGTGTTTTAAAGTCTAATACATTGGATGATATTGTGCCTCTTTTTTTGTTCCAATATTTTTTATTAAGTTTTATAAGAAGATAACAACATGGCTAAATAAAGACAGTTAGCAATTATAACAGGATAACAATGACAAAGCATCAGTACACATGTTCAAGTTAAGATTAGACAATGATTATTACTATAACATATCATAGTAGTCACAGGAGTAATACATAAGTTTCAGCTCCGGGAAAGGTTATTATGTAGTTGATCTAGTAAAGGAATCCATATTTTTTTGTGTTTAATAAGTGAGTTATATTTTTCAGCCACTGCATATTCATATTTAGCTAATATATATAGAGAATTCCACCATGTTAGATAAGTTGCTTTGGGTAGGTCTTTCCAACAAAAGAGAAGGGTTCTTAAGGCTTGGTATAATAATATGTCCAATAGTTGTACTTGATAACTATCTAGTGGTGATTGTATTGTTAGAGATCCTAAAATGACTATATTGTATGAAAATGAATCCTGAATATTCAAAGTAGATGATGACAGTGACCCATACAGAATTCCAATATTCTTGAATGATTGGACAAGAGTAAATAATGTGTTTAAGATGTCCATCATCCATTTCACATGTCCAGCATTTATTCATATTATTTTTTGTTTGTGTTGTGTGTAATTTGGCAAGCTTAGCTGGAGTCCATAGAGGTCTATGTGCCAAATAGAACATGGATTGGGAAAAGGATGCTAATTTGGTGGTATGAGTAGTTTTGAACCAAAATTTTCCCACTCTTTTTCATTTAGTTGGACGTTTAGATCATGTTCCCATGATTGCATGGTGTTAGTTGGTGAGCTAAATTTAGCTTATTGAAGTATTTTGTACCATTTAGAAGCAACTTTTTTGGAAGACGTAAAAGATTGACAAAGTTGCCAGCAGCTGGGATACTCAGAAGATAATTTACTTATATCAACTGTGCTAGTTACACAATGTTTGAGTTGAATCCATTTAAAATATTGAGAGTTTGTAAGCCCATATTTGGTACATAGTTGATATTGTGCCTCTTTGTTGTTCACTGAAATATTTATGTCTTCGCTTTTGCCGTTTTGTTCTTATATTTGAAGTCTCAGCATTGAAATTGTTTGTGTCTATTTGATGCCTCAATAAAGATCTTCCACAAACTGGAAAAAAAAAAGATTGTACGAATTCCTCTGTTTACTTTAAGCAAAGCTGGCAGATTATGCAGATAGGAAACCCAGGTCAACTTGTAACATTTAGTATTTATTTATTATGATTTATTAACCACTTTTATGAAGAGATTCACCCAAGGTGGTGTACATTAGGTTCTTTGGCATAAAACTTACAATTTTGTTAAAAACATAACATTAGTGGAATGATCAAACACGAGCAAAATTACAATAAATGAGGTAAATCTAGAGATGGCAAATTGCATCCTAGATATAGGAATAATATAACAGAGTATCAGAAATATATGCAATTAAACAGTGTAGAACAACCATATAATAAAAATATGATAAATTACAGCAGAATACAAATGATACAGCATAATAGGCAAGGAAGTCATGCTTATATAACATAGATATGATATTCACAATGTCAGCAGAATACAAATGGAACACCTCAGTGGGCACATATTAGAACATTCAAATAACATAGATATATTAAACATCATAACTGCACGAATACAAATGACACACCTGAATAGGCACACATAAAGCAATCAAATAAGATATATATTAATGCTCATACTGTTAGTAAATTATTATAAAGCATCTCAATAGGCAGCTGAGGAGGCAAGTGCAGTTGACATATATAGAGAGAAAAGCCAGGTAGGGCAATCATTGGAATAAATAGAGGAATGGCTCAGTTGTAAGCATATATACAATTGAATAAGGTATGAAGAATTGGTCTTAGTTACAGGATGTGCATACAGAGTGAGTAGATAGTCAGTCACCACATGTATTTAAGGCTTAGGAAAGAAGCCAGGCTTTCACCTGCTTCCTGAAGTAGAGATCATCTTGAGTTTGGCAGAGCCCCTCTGGAAGAGAATAAAGTGTGGACGGTACTCCTGAGAAGGCTTGCTAGAAGGTCTCCCATCATGCAATTTCTTTTGACAAGGGTACAGCCCATTTTGTTTGAGGACCTTGAAAATCAAAGCTAGGTAGGTACTGTGTATTTAACTGTTTCAGGCAGATATCAGAAAGTCTATTAAACATGTGACAATTAAAATATGTCATACTAGGTCAGATCAAAGCAGTGGCATAGCCATATTTGACATTTTTTTTGGGGGGCAGACTTAACATGAGGGGGCACTAGGCATATAGGTGTGAGTAGTGCTTGGTATACTCCTAAATAATGCCTTAGCATGCACTTGATGATCGATTTCTAAGTAAACAGTCTATCCTGTATCTATCATAAATCCCATACATACTTATGGAAACTTTGGGCTCCTTTTACAAACCATGGTAATGATTCCCAGTGCAGCAAATGTGATGAAGCCCATTCAGTTTCTATGAGTGTTCATCGCATTTGCTGTGTGGGAATCACTACTGTGGCTTTGTAAAAGGAGCCCTTTGGAAACACTGACATTTTAAAGTAAAATTTGCATTATCCCATAACTTAACCTTTGCCATTAAAGTAGACTTGAGTCTGGTCAACATCTCAATACACATCGCAGTATTCATGTAAAATAATTACCACAATGGTACATATCTTCAATTTTGCTTTATAATAAACACCTTAATAAGCTATGTTAATAAAACAGGTGAATACTTTTGAAGTAGCAGTTTAAATATGTAGCTTAAGAAGTCTAATGTAAAAAAATACCAACTTCTAACACTGCACACTGAACTGTCAAGCTGTTGAACATATATTTTGCATCCACAGAAAAGGCAAGCATTATAAATATTACACCGGGCACTAAAACACCAATTCACTACCTAGTGAAAAACCGCCAAAACAAAACAGGACTGCAACAAGATATCTACACAGACCGTACATGATAGCAGAATACCACACCTTGGTCACACACATAAAACACAGACTGTCAACAAATAAGAAACAAGGGACCACAAATCAGTAATAAAGATATGAAGGCAAAAATATTAACCAGAAACCTCAAGGTTAGATTCTGCACATGTCACTAACAGAGAAATAGAAACTTAAATGCAAAATATCAGAGATGCACGTTTCCAAAAGCTAACATTTCCAATGAATAAATTCAAAATAAAATCCTTTTTTTTAACCTTTGTTGTCTGAACATTTTATTTTTCTATTGGCTTTGGTCCCAGTATCTCTTGTCTGCTTTTCTCTATTTTATTTTCTTGTCTTTGCAGGATCTCCTGTCCATTTGAAATTTTTTCTCTATTCTCTGTCCCTATCCATCTTGTTTGCATATCCCCTCTGTGTCACTGTCCCTATCCTTTTATCCATATTCAACATCTCCCCTCTGCGTTCTTACCTTGACCTCTCCCCGGTGGTCCCAATCCTCCCGCTGTGATCAGGGGATGGGACGACTTCCCTATGAAGAAAGACTAAGGAGGCTAGGGCTTTTCAGCTTGGAGAAGAGACGGCTGAGGGGAGACATGACAGAGGTATATAAAATAATGAGTGGAGTGGAACAGGTAGATGTGAAGCGTCTGTTCACGCTTTCCAAAAATACTAGGACTAGGGGGCATGCGATGAAACTACAGTGTAGTAAATTTAAAACAAATCGGAGAAAAGTTTTCTTCACCCAACGCGTAATTAAACTCTGGAATTCGTTGCTGGAGAACGTGGTGAAGGAGGTTAGCTTGGCAGAGTTTAAAAAGGGGTTAGACGGTTTCCTAAAGGACAAGTCCATAAACCGCTACTAAATGGACTTGGGAAAAATCCACAATTCCGGGAATAACATCTATAGAATGTTTGTATGTTTGGGAAGCTTGCCAGGTGCCCTTGGCCTGGATTGGCTGCTGTCGTGGACAGGATGCTGGGCTCGATGGACCCTTGGTCTTTTCCCAGTGTGGCATTACTTATGTAGCATTGCTCCTGTATCACTATCCCTCACCCCATTATGATCAGCATTGCTCATGTATCACTATCCCTCACCCCCTGATCAGCATTGGCCCTGTATGTCCCTATCCCCTCTCAGCCCAGCATTGTCACTTTGTGTCCCTGTCCCTATGCTTCCTCAGTACCCAGCATCTCTTTTCTGTCTCCCTGATGCTCCTCTTTCTCTTCTCTTCCTCCTGCATCCCCTACCATGGGGCCAATATGTTTCATCTCAATTCCCATCACCCCTTCATGGTCTAGTGTCTCGCCTCCTTTCCCCAAATTCAGTCTCTTTCTCTTTCCCTCCCACCAGCTAGTTCACATCTAACAATCCTCTATCTCCCCAGGGTCCAGCACCTCTTCCCCTCTGTTCATAATTCCCCTCCCTAAGGTCCAGCAGAGCAGTACCTACACCTCTCTCCCTCCATTCTGTAGATCCTGCATATCTCCCCTTCGCTTCCCTCCTCCACGTCATTCCAGCACCCCTTCCCCTCTGCCCATCATCCCCCTCCCAAAAGGTCCAGCAGAGCAGTACCTGCACCTCTCTTCCTCCATCCTGTAGATCCTGCATCTCTCCCCTTCATGTGATTCTAGTACCTCTTCCTATCTGTCCATCACTCCCCCCCCAAAGGTCCAGCAGAGCAGTACCTGCATCTCCCTTCCCTCCCCCCTCCTGAGTGCAGTTCCACTATCTCTCCCTTTCCCTCCTCCCCATAGTCCGATGGCCCCTTGCATTTGCCTTAATTGCTGCCGGTAGCAGTACTGCAGAGATTACAGCAGTCAAAATGACTACCGTGAACTCTTGCAGCAGTCTTTTGAGATTTCACTCCTCTCCTTAGCATACACTAATGAAATCAATCACGGCCTCCAAATCATGAACTCATGGGCGGATGCATTTCAACTAAAACTTAACGCAGAAAAAACACAATGTCTCATTCTCTCATCACAACACAACACAAGCAAACCCGCCACTATAAACACTCCAAACTATACCCTCCCTGTTTCAGATAGCCTGAAAATACTTGGAGTCACAATTGATCAAAATCTAACACTAGAAAGCCATGCGAAAAATGCAACAAAGAAAATGTTCCAATCAATGTGGAAACTCAAAAGAGTAAAACCGTTCTTCCCAAGGGAAATATTTCACAGCCTGGTACAATCAATGGTGCTAAGTCACCTAGATTACTGTAATGCAATCTATGCCAGATGTCAAGAACAAATCATCAAGAAGCTCCAAACATCCAAAAATACAGCAGCCAGACTCATATTTGGAAAAATGAAATACGAAAGTGCCAAACCCCTAAGAGAAAAACTACACTGGCTCTCACTTAAAGAACGTATTATGTTCAAAATCTGCACTCTGATTAATAAAATCATTTACGGAGAGGCCCGGGCTACATGTCAGACCTCAGACTTACCACCCAGGAAAGATCAGCACGCACATTCCTAAACCTCCATTACTCCAGCTGCAAAGGACTAAAATACAAATTAACACATGCACGCAGCTATGGAATGCATTACCACTCGCCGTGAAAAAAATATCTGACTTAACTAACTTTCGGAGATCACTGAAGACCAGCTTGTTCAACAAGGCATACCATAATGATCCATCCTAACTACCATACTATGGAATTCAAGCATAGCTCCCTTACCTTGGGTGCTGAGCCCCCCAAATCCCCCCAAACCCCACTCCCCACAACTGTACACCACTACCATAGCCCTAAGGGGTGAAGGGGGCACCTACATGTGGGTACAGTGGGTTTCGGGTGGGTTTTGGAGGGCTCACATTTACCAGCACAAGTGTAACAGGTAGGGGGGATGGGCCCGGGTCCGCCTGCCTGAAGTGGACTGCACCCACTAAAACTGCTCCAGAGACCTGCATACTGCTGTCATGGAGCTGGGTATGACATTTGAGACTGGCATAGAAGCTGTCAAAATTTGTTTTTTAAGTTTGTTTTTTTAGGGTGGGAGGGTGTTGGTGACCACTGGGGGAATAAGGGGAGGTAATCCCTGATACCTTCCGGTGGTCATCTGGTCAGTTCGGGCACCTTTTCACGGCTTGGTCGCAAGAAAAAAATGGACCAAATAAAGTCGGCCTAGTGCTCATCAGGGACGCCCTTCTTTTTTCTATTATCGGCCAAGGATGCCCATCTCTTAATCACTCTCCAGTCCTGCCTTCGCTACGGTGCTGACACGCCGTGAACTTTGGTTGTCCCCGCGACAGGAAGCAGTTGAGGACGCCCAAAATTGGCTTTCGATTATGCCGATTTGGGCGATCCTGAGAGAAGGACACCCATCTCACGATGTGTGTCGGAAGATGGGCGCCCTTCTCTTTTGAAAATAAGCCTGATAGGTGCACTTAGGTTGCAGAAATCCAAAGAAGATGTAGAAGATTGGAGGAGAGAGACTGATAAGCACAGCTCAGGAGATGGACCTTGAGGTGATTGTGTCCGAGGATCTCAAGACGATGAAACACTATGACAAGGTGGTGGTTGTAGCCAGAAGTGTGGTAGGCTGCATAGAGAGAGGTGTAACCAGCAGAAGAAAGGAAGTGTTGATCCTCCTGTACAAGTCATTGGTGAGGCCCCACTTGGATAATTGTGTTTGGATGTGCAGACTGTATTTTGCTAAGGACTTAAAAGATTTGCAGTGGTTCAGAGAAAAGTGACTAAAATGATATAGGATTTGTGCCAAAGTACCTATAAGAAGACTTGAGTTCCTGAATATGTATATCCTAGAGGGTATAGGGGTGATATCATAAAGATGTTTACATACTTGAAAACCTGAACTAGAGGACACAAATTGAGGTTACAGGGGTGGGGGTGGGGGGAGTCAACTTACAAATAATGTTAAAAAGAACTTTTTCAGAGAGAAGGTGGTAGATGCCTGGAATGCCCTCCTGCAGGAGGTGGTGGAGATGAAAATGGTAGTGGAATTCAGGAATGTGTGCGATAAACACAAAGAAGGATTCCTAAATGGAAAGAGAATGAAGCTGTGCTTAAGTGCCACTTAGCTATGCTTGGTGGCAAATCTAGTAGTTAGGAAGTTAAGGCTAGTATTGGGCAGATTTGTACAATCTGTGTCCCAGTTATGGATAGATAGATCTGGTTGGGCTGGAGCAGGCTTCAATGGCAACTCTAGTAGTTGAAAACTAAGCCAGTGCCAGGTCAGACTTCTATGGTCTGTGCCCTGAAAATGGCAAGGACAGATCAAGACTAAGTATGCATATAGGACTAAATTCATTAAGTGGTGCCTAAAAAATTAGCACCAAAAATAGTACTTAGCGCTGTTCTACAAACAGCGCTCAAAGTTAGGCACCGTTTATAGAATAGCATTTAGCACCAGGAACCGTGTCTACTTTTTTTTTTATTTATTTATTTATTTATAAATTTTGCATTTAACACACAAGCATTACCTTGCTTAAGTAACATGAGAGCAAAGTAAATTTAAAGGCATTTCTGTAGAAAGAAAAAAAAAATACATTTTAAATTCTCTTCTTAGACCACTAAAAGAAGGGGAAGGATCTAGAAAGTTATGAAGAACACATTATACGCAAAAGTTCAAAAGAAATAAGGCCTGGACGTTTAAGCCACGGTATTTATACATTACTCTCAAAACCTTCACCTGAGGTTCCCTGGGCAATTTTCTTTAAATTAACAAAACTCTTAAGCTGTTCCGGATCAAAAAAGGTATACTTATTTCCCTTATATTTTAACAAACACTTACAGGGATAGGATAATAAAAAGGTAGCACCTAGTAGCTTAGTCTCTTCTCTCAATGCTAGGAATTTTCTACGCTTATCTTGAGTTGTTCTTGTTACATCTGGATATATCCAAACACGAGCACCCAAAAATTCTTTTAAGGCATTTCTAAAATACAACTTAAAGATAGAGTTAACATCTCTTTCAAAAATAAAGGATACCAACAAAGTAGAACGCGTTTGAACTTCCGTCAAACTCTGTTCCAAGAATAAAGTCAAATCTTGTAATCCCTTTGATTGTACAGCTTGTATCTCTGATTTCCTCTTTTGCTCCTCTGTTTGCGGTAATGGGAGATAATACAACTTATTAATCGGAGGAATCATTTCAGGGGAGAAGTTGAGAATCTCAGTCAGATATTTTTTAAAGAGTTCAAGAGCACTTAATTCCTGGATCTTTGGAAAGTTTATAATTCTCAAATTAAGTCGTCTATTATAATTTTCCAGTTGGTCTAATTTATTATGTAATATAACTTTGTCCTTAATCAAACTCTCTGTTACATTTTTTAAAGTATTAATGTCTTGTTGAAAATCTTTTCTCTGTGAGTTTACCTCTTGACGCACTTTCTCAATTGCTTCATTGAGAGAGTCCACTTTAACCACCAGGGAAGTAGTTTCTGAAGCAGTTTTGAGAGTAGTTCTATTTAGATGTTGCAACATTGCCCAGATACTACTCAGGGTCACCTCTGCGGGAGTCGAAAGCTCCTGTTGAACTTCCACTGCAGCCATTCCAGGAGAAGCGCCGTCCAAAGAGTAATGCTCGACGCCACTTTCAGACGTCGTTAAGAACTCCGCCTCTATCCTGGACTCTGCAGGGCACGGAGGGGGGTTGAGATCGGGCGAGGACAGAGTGGTTTCATGCCCCAGGGGAATCGCCGCTTCATCGGACGTTCCCACAGCAGGGTTCCTCGACTCCTTATTCCGCGGCGTGCTTGTGGTAAAGCACTCGAGAGTCGTCTGAACTAACCGGGCAGGCTCAACTGTGGACGGCAGACGTTTGACCACCCCCTTTCGCTTGGTATGTGGCATTTTGAGTATAAAATAATAAGGAAATATTTAAGAATAGAATATATCAAGCTAAAGGCATTCCAGAGAGCCTCGAGGAGCTCCAACAAGCCACGTCCGCCATCTAACCGTGTCTACTTTTAGGTGTGGAAATCAGAAGAGGAAAGCAAAAGTTCTGCAGAAAGAGCAGTACAGTCCACAAAAGCAGAATGCACATTTTCTATCCGTCATTGAGAAAGGAGGATACGCTCTCTTTATCCTGCTGTAGGCAGCTGAGTTGTTTTCATTGTTAAATCTACCAACTATTAGGTGTTTGTGCCCTTTGGGACCCTAATAGTTGATAATCCCTGATGCAGCCTCTAGAGAGGCAAAACGTGGCCATGTTGGGTTGTGTTTTAAAGTGGCAAGAATAAAAGTCTTTTTAACCAGGGGCGTAGCCAGACTTCGGCGGGAGGGGGGTCCAGAGCCCAAGGTGAGGGGGGCACATTTTAGCCCCCCCCCCAGCGCCGCCGACCCCTCCACCATTGCCGACTGCCGCCGCCACCACCACCAACTTTGACCCCCCCTGCCAATGACCCTCTTGTCCCCCCTCCCGCCGACAACCCTCCCCCTCCGCCGCCGTCACCTACCTTTGCTGGCGGGGGACCCCAAACCCTGCTAGCCGAGGTCCTCTTCTTCAGGACGTCAGACTCAGAAACAGAACGAAGCCTTGCACCAGAAGAAGAGGACTTCGGCTGGCGGGGGTTGCGGACCCCGCCAGCAAAGGTAGCAGAAGGCGATGGCGGGTTGGCGGCGGGAGGGGGGGTCGAGAGGCTCATTGGCAGGGGGGTCCAGGGCGAAATCTATGGGGGCCCAGGCCCCCGTGGCCCCACATAGCTAAGCCACTGTTTTTAACTATTAGAAGATGTTCATTCTGCTTTCGTGGACTGTATTTTTAGGTGTGACCAGTTAAAGCAAAGAAACCATGGTGTAGATCCCCGCACCTAAATTAGGCGTGGATCCCCTTTATTTTATAACAGTGAGCATAAATAGTGGGAATGCTCCTGATCCGCCCATGATCCTCCCCATGGCTGCACACCCTTTTTGGATCTGCTCGTAAATTTATATGCGTAAATTTTATTTAATGCCAATTAGCAACGATGATTGTTAGCATTCAGTTACCTGGTATAGAAGAAAGTGGGATGTTTGACCACGGCAATACAAGACCTGGAGAGATGGATCTTTAAAATACTTGTTTATTGAGTCTCTTTTTTTCATCAATAAACAAGTATTTTTAAGATCCATCTCTCCAGGTCTTGTACCTGTGCTCTCCCGTGGGGCGTTCAAGTTCTCCGCTTTACTGCGGATTTGTTTGCGCATTCAGTTATCAGCACTTATTGGCTCATTATTTAGTTAAATTGCATGCAGAAACTGGGTGTGTGCCCAACATTTTCACTCATAATTTATGGCAACTTTTATAGAATTAGGGGGATATTGGGCAGACTGGATGGGCCATGCAGGTATATATCTGCCGTCATCTACTATGTATGTTCCTATGTAGTATGTGCATATGCCACATCTATTTTTATAAAGGCAACATATGCATCTATGTGCCTTTATAAAATTACTCAGGGAACATAGGCATATATATTTGCACCAACTCTAAAGCAGGTGTAATTGTGCACATGTGATGCCATAGGAATAGGCACAAATACTCATTGTGACCCTGGGCAAGTCACTTAACCCTCAATTGCTTCAGGTACAAAAACGAAGATTGTGAGCCCTCTAGGGACAGAGACAGTACCTGCTTATAATTGGATCGTAAACCAATTTGAACCTGAACTGTGTTTGGGATAATGCGGGATACAAGTGTCATAATAAATAATTAAATAAATATTGTATAAAAGATATGTATATCTGCCAGGCCTGACCTGCTCCACCTAGTCTCTACCTCAGGAATGCTTCAAGATATATACTGGATTAAAATAGATATTTTCTACATGCAGAGCATATTATAAAATTCTGTGAGGGAAATGTATAGAAAGTAGTCCCACTCCCCTTTAATGTCAGTGTCATTGATTTATGATAAACAGAGCCACTGATATGAAAATTGAAGATTTATGTGAATGAAAACAAATGCCCAGTGTTATTTTTATGATTCAATGATTCAATGAGAGCTCCAGGGTTTTAGTGAATGCATTTTAGTGGTTTTGGAGTTAGCAGTTAGGCATTAATGGTAGAGAATTTCCAGGAACCTAAAAACAGACCAAGCATGACAGCTTTCAGCATGTTTGTTCTGTGTTTTTTTTTCTTTCACCTGCTCATTAACTTCCTTGCGGGTCACCTCCTCTATGGCATCTCTCAAAGGTATTCTTGGAAATTCATACAGTGACTTCAGAGGAATATGACAACTTTTTCTATGCTGGTGCTACACATGATTATTATACATGTTATTGTAAAAATTGTTTTTGTAATAAGAACATAACAGCCATACTGAGTCAGACCAATGGTCAATTCTGCTTCCAACAGTGGCCAATTCAGGCCTCAAGTACCTGGCAGAAACCCAATTAGTAGTAACATTCCATGCTACCAATCCAGGAACTTGTGCAAACCTTTTTTAAACCCAGATACGCTAACCACTGTTACTACATCCTCCAGCAGCAAGTCCCAAAGCGTAACTATTCTTTGGGTAAAACAAATATTTCCATGTAATTTAACTGAGTGTCCCCTGGTCTTTCTTTTTGAAAGACAGTGAAAAATCAATTCAGTTCTATCCGTTCTACACCACTCAGGATTTTATAGACCTCAATCATATCCCCCCTCAGCCATCTCCTTTCCAAATTGAAGAGCGCTAACTAACCTTTTTATTATTTTGGATGTTCTTCTTGAACCTTTTCTAATTCTGCTATATCTTTTTTTTGAGACACGGTGACCAGAATTGAATGCAATACTCAAGGAGAGGTTGCACCATGGAGCGATACAGAGGCACTATAATATTCTTGGTCTAATTTTGCATCCCTTTCCTAATAATTCTTAGCATCCTCTTTACTTTTTTTGGCTGCCACTGCACACTGGGCAGAAGATTTCAGTGTATTGTCAATAGTGAGACAGATTTTTTTCTTGAATGTTGACTTCTAAGGTTGACCCCGGTATCAGGTAACTATGATTTGGATTATTCTTCTCAATGTGCATCACTTTGCATTTGTCCACATTAAATTTCATCTGCCATTTGGATGCCCAGTCTTCCAGTTTCCTAAGGTCTTCCTGCAATTTTTCAAAATCCTGCTCTGGAGGATATTGTATCAATCAGAATTGCAAAACGGCAGAACATTCGTTGGCTGAATTCTAAGCTGCCTTGTTCTATTCACACTACATCCCCAAGTGGTACAAGTATGTTCTAGTCTAACGGGCAAATGCATTCTCCCCTAACATTTATGCTTTAAAAAAAAAATTAAATCACTTGCATTCAAACTTTGTAAATCCTTTGTAGATGTTGAAACTAGGGTTTTAAGCAGGTTTTAATATTTTTGCAAGTAAAAAAAATCTGTATTTCCTAGTTTTTAAGTATCCATATTGTTGACGATAAAATAGTATTACTTTGGGTCTCATTTTTGAAACAGAAAAACATCCAAAAAATGCACAAAGCAGATAGACTTTTTTTTTTGCCAAAATGTCCAAATCTCTATTTTTGAAACCCATTTTAAAGACATTTTTCTAAGCAGTTCATTTGTAGTACATCCAAATCACAAGGGTGCATGTTGGGGCGGCATTTGGGCATTCCCAAAACTTGGATGCTTTTCTGCCATAATGGAAGAAAGCAAAAATGTCCACAGCTAAAAGATGTTTTGGTCTAGACCTGTTTCAATCATGACTAAATCACAAAAACATACCCTAAATGACCAAATGACCACAGGAAGGATTAAGGCAAAACGTCCAAAATTGGATTTAGACGTCATATCAAAGATGCCCCTCCACATGTAGCAAATTGCATATTATGAAGTCTTTTGATTTTCAAGATATCCCTATTGAATATGCATGAAATGCATTTCCATGCACTGGCTCTATCATGTGGAAATACATCTGATGCATATTCATTGTGGATATCCTGAAAACCTGACCAATTGTGGCATTGAAAGCTAGAGTTACCTACCCGTTGTCTAATGTGATATGCTGGGCAGCATGTCACTGGTTATAAAGCAGTTTACAACCAGAGCAGGAGTTCTTAACCCATTTCTTGGGTCACAGAGAATCAGGTTTTCAGGATATCCACAAGAATATGTATACTCTACCACTATCTGGGTTATCTACTACTGAAATAATTGCATTTACAATTGTCATATATATCACATATATGCCAACTATACATAAAACCAAGCATTCATAATTCTAATTATGACAATATCCACTCACCTACATCAACTCACACATATTCATACTCCCGATTCTCACCATGAGGGGCATAATCGAACGGGGCGGCCAGGTTTTCCTGAGGCCGTCCTCGCAGGACATCGCTGCGAAGGGGCGGAGAAACCCATACTATCGAAACAAGATGGGCGGCCACTAAAATTGCTCCAGGGACCTGCATACTGCTGTCATGGAGCTAGGTATGATATTTGAGGCTAGCATAGAGGCTGGAAAAAATATTAAAACAAATGTTTTAGGGTGGGGGGGGGGGGGTTAGTGACCATTGGGGGAGTAGGGGGAGGTCATCCCCGATTCCCTCCAGTGGTCATCTGGTCATTTAGGGCACATTTTTGTGGCTTGGTCGTAAAAAAAAAAAGGACCAAGTAAAGACGGCCAAGTGTTCGTCAGGGATGCCTTTCTTTTTTCCATTATCGGCCGAGGACACCTAGGTGTTAAGAACACCCCAGTCCCACCTTCACTATGTTTCCGACATGCCCCCGTGAACTTTGGTCGTCCCCTCGACGGAGAGCAGTTGAGGATGCCCAAAATTGGCTTTCGATTATGCCAATTTGGGTGACCCTGGGAGAAGGACGCCCATCTCCCGATTTGGGTTGAAAGATGAGCACCCTTCTCTTTTGAAAATAAGCCTGCATGCCACTCCTTACTCCATAATACATCCATCATTCCTAAAACACCATGAATACTCCATAATACAGTTTGTCCCCTCCACCTCTGGATTACCCTCCCCCCACTCAATTCCAAGTCCACTGTGCTTGTAGAACTCCTCTAGTTGCTGAAAGCCAGACACTTAGGTGAACTTCTGAAATACTGACACAGTCCCGAAGGCTGTACCGTCCATGTTTCAATAGTTGTGTCACTCAATCCAAATCCACAACTTGACTTCAATGTTTGAGTAGTTCCAATGCTTGCCACAAAATCAGCTACCAATCTTGAGTTCTTGAAATACCCAGAAGGTGGACACACTTGTAAAGCTACTTCATATATTCCTGGATCTCTCTATATCTGGATTAAAGCAGCCACTGTTGAATGCATCTCCCATCTCGCCCAGACCCTACATGAGTCATGTTTCGCCACTATTGCATCATCAGGGGTCTGTAATCAGCACTTCAGGCTGTGGGGAACTCACTGCAGCTTCCATAACATGGTGTCCAGGCACCCAAAACGCTGGCTTATCATATGTATGAGATAAATTTACATGTACTGCTTCTATTATATGCCAATCTATCTCATGCATATTCATAGTGATGTTTCCTGAAAACTTGACTGGCTAGGGGTTGAAAACTACTTGCCAGAGGGAGTGCACATGAAATTTTTGAAAGGAAGTGAGCTCATTCTAATGCAGGCGTTCTAAACCCAGTCTTTGTGACATACTCAGCCAGTCAGGTTTTCAGGATACCCCAGGGGCGTAGCCAGGCACCCAATTTTGGGTGGGCCTGGGCCCAAGATGGGTGGGCAGAAGTACTCCACAAGTGATTTGGTCTCTTCCTTTCTCACCTGCATGCCATATGGTCCTTCAAACATCAGCCCCTCCCCTGCATACCTTTTAAATAGCAGATTTTCACTGACAGCGAGCAGCAACTAATACACACTGCTCATGTTGGCCTCACAGCCTTCCCTCTGATGTAACTTCCTGTTTCCGCATAGGCAGGAATACATCAGCGGTGTTGCAGGAATTACCACTATTGTTAGCAGAATCTGTGGTACTTCAGTAGTCAAACACCACACACCAGAATGAGAGAGAAATCTTCTTTATTTGCCAGCAAACAAAGTAGGACATCAGCACTAGGTCTCTCTGTGTCTCCTGTCTTCTCCTGTCTGTTGTCTCTCTCGTCTCAGCTCCTTCTCTTCTTCTTCTCTCTTCTAACGTAAGCTGCTTCTGCTCCCAGTTATATAGGGTCCTAAGCCCTTCTGGCCCCCCTTTCTCACCAGATGGTAAAGAATAGATTGATTACCCTATCTTGAACTAATTATCTCTATACATTACTTAAAAATATCAGTTACATAGGTTTGAGATATTTCCTAAACTGACCTATGACCTGGGGCCTCTCAAACCAGACAATGTGGCACCTATCTCTTGCATTTTATTATTATTAAATTCCCAATCAACTTCATACTAACTGGGTTCTGGCATTCATTAAGGGGTCAAGGGGCCAATCTTGCTTAATAGCACACAGATATGGTTTGTTATTACTTTCAGGACCAGACCTACACTTAACTATAATTCATCAAGGAGAAGACTTTTCCTGACCTCTTTCACCTATTAGTTTCATACACAAACTAGCTAGGACTGTAGATAATTCAAACCAGATGATGACCTCTTACACTGCAGACAAAGCTCCACTTGAAAAGTCAGTCAAAGATGTAACACTGAATTGAAAAGATATTCTACATAGAAATAGAACTTATTAATTACACAGAATAAAACATATTCTAAAATAAGCAGAAATCAGAATTCCTTATAAGACAAAATCTAAATCATCTAGAATATCTATATCTAAACTATCTTCTTCTAACCAGCATTCAACTAATCCTTTTAAACCTGCAGTATGCCTTGCTTGCTGATATCCTCGAGATTGAATGGCCTCCAGAGGTGGTAAATAATACCCATGAACAGTCCATCACTCAAAACAGGACAAGGAAAGTTTCATTTCTCTCTGACCTTTTAAACTCTAGTCTAGCAAAAGCTAGACTTTTGAGTAATTAAACCCAGATGGCATTCTTCCACTTTACAGGACTGAAAAGTTAAACATCAAATTAATATGATTTCTTTGCCCAGACTGCCTCAGCGGGAAGACTGTGGGGCTGGTGCGAGCAGTATGTATCAGTCGCTGCTCACTGCAGGCATCTGGTATTTACAAGGTATGCAGGAGGGACAGTTGGGAGTTTTCGGCTGGTGGGGCTTGGGAAATCCCTGCCAGCCACATCATAGATGTGCTGCTACTGGGTGGGCCTGAGCCCAAAATGGGTGGGCCTGGGCCCACCCAAGCCCACCCTTGGCTACGCCACTGGGATACCCCCAAAGAATATGCATAGGTTAGGTTCGCCAGTGCATGCAAATTTATCACTTGCATGTTCATTGTAGATATCTTGAAAATCAGACTGGCTTGGTATGTCCCAAGGACCGAGTTGAGAACCCCTAGATCAGATGGAGCCCTGACCTCCAAGATTCCACTAAAATCGGGGAAAAAAGAGTTTCTAAACCAGCTTCAAATTTGCCATTAAGAGGACTCAAGATTCAGAGCAAAAGAGTCTGTTCCAAGAAAAGGCCATTCAATGTGTGTTTTCTAACCACATGACACAGGGAGGTGGAACAGCTAGCAAATTATTCAGTATGGAATGCAGCCACTGAAGGGTGTAAGGGACAAAAGCTTCAGATTGACATGCATGGAAATAGGTGAAAAGGGCACAATAGGCCATAAGGAGGATTTAAAATTTGATTCTAAAAGCCACAGGTAGCTTAGTGCTGCTCCTTTGATAGAGGTGTTACATGAGCAATAACATGGTCATTGTATAGGAATTTTACTACTGTATTCTTTATGTGCTAAAGCCATTTAAATAAAGTCAGATTTAAGGAAACACTCCTCTACCTAAAGATGCTAAGAAAAACACAATGGATCTAACTAACTATCATCCTGTAGCATCTATCCCGCTCATAACCAAACTCACAGAGGGCATAGTGATGAAACAATTCACTGACTAAATAAATACTCAATTCTACACGAGTCTCAATCAGGATTTCGGTTTAACCAAAGCACTGAAACTGTACTAGTGACTGTAATGAGCTCATTTAAACAAGCAGTTGCAACTGGCAATAACATACTCCTCCTACAATTCGACATGTCCAGTGCTTTCGACATGGTCAATCATGGAATACTACTACATATCAAACATATAAATGGCGAGTGTCGTAGTCAATCGCAAATGCGCAGTAGAGACCCTCTCTGCCCCGCCCCCGCGTCAATACGTTATGATGGGAGCGGAACAGAGAAGGTCTCTACTGCGCATTTGCGAGGGACGAAACCGCTGTTGCTAACGCTCCCCCCACCCTCCACCTGGCCGGGCCCTCGCTCCACTATTGAAACAGTGAGGGAACGCAGCACACAGCTCTGCTGAGGTGCCGTCCTTCCTTCTTCTTCTCTGCCTGTGTCCCGCCCTCGACGACGTTACATCACACGAGGGCGGGACACAGGCAGACAAGACGAAGGAAGGCCGACAGCAGCTCAGCAGAGCTGTGTGCTGCGTTCCCTCGCTGTTTCAATAGCGGAGCGAGGGCCCGGGCCGGATGGAGGGGTGGTGGCGACTCGGGGGGGGGGGGGGGCGAGCTCGGCGGCTGGGGGGGGGCCTTGCAGTGGCGACGGGAAGGGGCTTTCAACCCCCCCCTTTCCTATACTAGCCCGTTTTTACGGGCTCAACGGCTATACTAGAATATTTCAGAGTTGGAGATAAAGTTCTTAGTTGGTTCAAAGGATTCCTGACCACAAGATCATACCAAGTAACTGTGAATGCGAATACATCAGCCCCATGGACACCTGAATGTGGAGTCCCCCAAGGATCCCCCCTTTCACCAACCCTCTTCAACCTAATGATGATACCATTAGCCAAATTACTAGCCAATCAAACCTCAACCCCTACATATATGCAGACAATGTCACGATCTACATCCCGTTTAAACACGATCTAAATGAAATCACCAACGAGCAATAATAATTGTTTGGAAGTAGAGGTATAGTTCCTATGGGATGGAGTTGGAGAGGGTTATTTATTTTTTTGTGCTATAGATTTGTTTTTATTTTAATTTTAATTTTGTTGGTAAGGTTATTTTATAATTGTATGTTTTTTAAACTGTAGTTTGTCATTGGTTATAAACTGCTTGAATGGCTGATTGGAATGAGAATGTGGTTTAGAAATGTTATCAAAAAAAGACCTGACTGCACAAATTTGGTACAGTTGGAAGAATTAAATTACAACTACAGAAACCTGAGCACTAAAAAGACAACTGAGAATCAAGAAAACTGCCTTGGGTCTGAATATATTCATACAAAACTAATGGGATACCAAGAATGGGGGAGGAAACAGTGGTAACCAAGTGGGATCTGGAGATCTAACAGGTTTCGGATTTTATTGGATTCAGTTTGAGTCTATGACTTGCTAGCCAGTTTGCAACAGAATCCGAGCAATAATGTGGAATCTTGATGGAAATATGCTATTATCTGAATATCATCAGCATAATGGAATGTGCTAAAACCCAGACTTTAAATAGGGTAATGAGTATGTTCCACCTGTCGGAAAGCAGTATGCTTGCATTTTTTAATAGTATCTGCACGTGTGTGGGAAATGTCCTGTCTGTGTATTGTCTGTGAGGAAATGCACCATGTGTGTGTATTATGTGTGTGTGTTCCACAGGTAGCAGTATCATGGAACAATAACAATGAATCAATCCTTATAGAAACAAGATGGCAGATAAAGACCAAATGGCCCATCCAGTATGCCCATCCTTCGTAACCACTAACTCTTCCTTTTCCTAAGGGATCCCACGTTCTTGTCCCACGCTTTCTTAAATTTTGACACAGTCCTCGTCTCCACGACCTCCATCCGGAGGCTATTCCATGCTTCCACCACCCTTTCCATGAACGAATACTTTCTTAGATTCTTCCTAATCCTGTTTCTTCTTAACTTCATCGTATGCTACCTCATTCCAGAGTTTTCCTTCATTTGAAAAAGGCTCACTTCCTGTACATTAATGCCCTGAGATATTTAAAAATCTCTATCATATCTCCTCTCTCCCTCCTTTCTTCCAGCATATACATGTTGAGGTTCATAAGCCTGTCCTTATAGGTTTTATGTCCAAGACCGCTGACCAATTTTGTAGCCTCCCTCTGGACAGACTTCATCCTGTTTATATCTTTCTGTAGGTGTGGTCTCTAGAATTGCACACAGTACTCTAAATGGGGCATCACCAGAGACTTACACAAGTGAACTATCACCTCTTTTTTTTCCTGCTGGTCATCCCTCTCCTTATGCACCCAAGCATCCTTCTGAAATCTAAGTACACCACATCTGGTGCCCCTCCCATGTCCAACTGTTTGGTCACCCAGTTGAAGAAATCAATCAGATTTGTCTGACACGACCTACCTCTAGTAAAGCCATGCTGCCTTGGGTTCTGCATTCCATTTAATTCGAGAAACCTCACAATCCTCTGCTTTAGAAGTGTTTCCATGAGTTTACTCACCACCGAGGTCAGAGTAAACTAATGGAAATGCTTCTAAGGGGAGGATTGTGAGATTTCTTGAATTGAATGGAATGAAGGACTCGAGGCAGCATGGCCTCACTAGAGGAAGGTTGTGTCAGACAAATCTGATTGAATTCTTCTGCTGGGTGACCAAACAGTTAGACATGGGAGGGACGCTAGATGTGGTGTACTTAGATTTCAGCAAAGCCTGTGACATGGTTCTGCACAGGTGACTCACAATAAACTGAGTACCCTCGATATGGGATCTAGAATAACTGACTGGGTTAAAAAATTGGTTGAACGGAAGGAGACAGAGGGTGGTGGTAAATGGAGCTTGCTCTGGAGATAAGGATGTTATCAGGGATGTTATCATGAACGCATATGTTATCAGTCAATGCACATGTATGACTTCCGTCTATGGTGCATGCAAAAAGGTTTGCTGTATGGCAGGAGACTACCGCAATGGCTGTCAAGATTGTTTTCTCTTGCTATATAACTTTGCCACAATAGAGGACCTCCAGCTCATTATCACTGAATTTTGGTGCATGCTTCCATTTAGCTTCAACACTTTGAGGTTGCATGTCCTCTTCCATGCCTCTTAGCAGTTTAGAAAAGAAAGAAATGAAAAGCAAATGTTGCACACAAAGGAAAGAAAACAAACAAACAAACAAACAAACAAACAAACAAAACCCCTCCAAAAGCTACTCCCTTTAAATATTTATATACTTATCAAAATTAAAAGAAAAAAGGGTAACTCCCCTCCCCCAAAACAAACAAAACTACTCTGGAAACTACAAGGATGCACCATCACAAATGCTTACACGCCCGTTGTGAACAGCAAAGAGGCTGGTATAATAAAAGTACCGGCTTTTAAAGCAGATTTGTGACACATTACTACACTTCATCACCTTAAGGCATAATTTTACAATACGTGCCTATGACACACACCTTGGATGAATGTCTATAATTCAGTTGTTACCATTCTACTTTTTTTTCATGGGCTTGTGCAGAACATCGATGCTTATCAATAGACCGTTCTGCGCATGTGGCTGTACATAGACTTTCTACATTTCTCATTTTCATGCAAGTTCCTTTGATCATCGATTGCTGTTCCAGGATCAGTAAGTTCAGCAGTGGCCATTTACTTACGCGAATGTTAATGGCGACTTTTGATCATCTCCCCCTGAGAAAATGAATGAAGGCTGAGTCCATGACAATTGTACATGCGTTGCCCGATGCAAAGAGCTCCTAGCTCTCAGAGAACGTGTCCGTTCTCTTGAGACTAGAGTAGCAGACTTGGTGGAGCTGAGGGAGACAGAGAGGTACATAGAGGAGACCTACTGGGATGTTGTAGAGAAGTCTCACCTCCAGTCTGGTAGCCCCTGTGCTACCTTGGAGGAAGGAGGTCTCCTAGAAGGAGAGCGTCACCCTGGTGAAGTAGGAAGTACTCCTGTAGTGAGGACCTGCCCACCAGGGGATGTACTATCCTCTCACACCGAGGATATGTCTCCAAGTACTGCCTGGGAGGGAAGGGTTAGGACAGCTGTTGTAGTTGGTGATTCGATCATTAGGCATACAGATAGCTGGGTGGCTGGTGGACATGAGGATCACCTGGTGACTTGCCTGCCTGGTGCGAAGGTGGCGGACCTCACGCGTCACCTAGGATTTTAGATAGTGCTGGGGAGGAGTCGGCTGTCTTGGTACATGTGGGTACCAATGACATAGGAAAATGTGGGAGAGAGGTTCTGGAAGCCAAATTTAGACTCTTAGGTAGAAAGCTCAAATCCAGAACCTCTAGGGTAGCATTTTCTGAAATGCTACCCTTTCCACGTGCAGGGCCCAAGAGACAAGCTGAGCTCCGGAGTCTCAATGCATGGATGAGATGATGGTGCAAGGAGGAGGGTTTTAGATTTGTTAGGAACTGGACAACATTCTGGGGAAGGGGGAGCCTATTCCGAAAGGATGGGCTCCACCTTAACCAGGGTGGGACCAGGCTGCTGGCATCGGCATTTAAAAAGGAGATAGAGCAGCTTTTAAACTAGAAACGGGGGGGGGGGGGGGGGGCAACAGTCGCTCAAAAGCGCATGGTTTGGGATAAGGTATCTTTCAAAGATATCACCAAAACAGGGAAGATAGGGTATCCTGATAGTGAGGTTGCAAAAGAGACCATAGTAGATCAGGTGTCCTTAAATAAAAATAAAAAACAGACAAAAGATTGCAAATTAATACTGTCAAGTACTGAGCATGATGTAAATAGGAACAACAAACATAGTTTGAAATGTCTATATGCGAATGCCAGGAGCCTAAGAAATAAGATGGGAGATTTAGAATATATTGCACTAAATGAAAAATGAGATATAATAGGATTTCTGACACCAGGTGAAAGGACGATAACCAGTGGAACACTGTCATACCGGGGTACAAATTATATCGTAGTGATAGGGTGGATCGAATTCGAATTGGTGGAGGGGTAACATTCTATATTAACGAGAGCCTTGAATCAAATAGATTGAAAATTCTGCAGGAAACAAAACACTTCTTGGAATCACTATGGATTGAAATTCCACGTGTAAAGGGGAAAAGGATAATGATAGGAGTGTACTACCGTCCGCCTGGCCAGGATGAACAGACGGATGCAGAAATGTTAAAGGAAATTAGGGACACAAACAAACTGGGCAACACAATAATAATGGGTGATTTCAATTACCCCGATATTGACTGGGTAAATGTAATATCGGGGCACGCTAGGGAGGTAAAATTCCTTGATGAAATCAAGGACTGCTTTATAGAGCAGCAGGTACAGGAGCCAACGAGAGAAGGAAAAATTCTAGCCTAGTCCTTAGTGGAGCACATGATCTGGTTCGGGAGGTAATGGTGCTGGGGCCGCTTGATAACAGTGATCATAATATGATCAGATTTGATATTAGCTTTGAAGTAAGTATTTATAGGAAATCAAATACGTCAGCGTTTAACTTTAAAAAAGGAGACTATGATAAAATGAGAAGAACGGTGAAAAGAAAACTTAGAGGAGCAACTGCGAGGGTCAAAAATTTACATCAGGCGTGGATGCTGTTCAAAAACACCATCCTGGAAGTCCAGGTCAAATATATTCCGCGTATTAAAAAAGGAGGACGGAAGACTAAACAATAGCCAGCGTGGTTAAAAAGTGAGGTGAAGGAAGCTATTAGAGCTAAAAGACAATCCTTCAGAAAATGGAAGAAGGAACCAACTGAAAATAATAAGAAACAGCATAACGAATGTCAAGTCAAATGCAAAGCGCTGATAAGGAAGGCTAAGAGGGACTTCGAAAAAAAGATTGCGTTGGAGGCCAAAACACATAGTAAATTTTTTTTAGGTATATTAAATGCAGGAAGCTGGCAAAAGAATTGGTTGGACCGCTAGATGACCAAGGAGTAAAAGGGGTGATCAAGGAAGACAAAGCCGTAGCGGAGAGATTAAATGAATTCTTTGCTTCTGTCTTCACCGAGGAAGTTTTGGGTGGGATACCAGTGTCAGAAATGGTATTCGAAGCTGACGAGTCGGAGAAACTTAATGAATTCTCTCTAAACCTAGAGGATGTAATGGGGCAGTTCTACAAACTGAAGAGTAGCAAATCTCCTGGACCGGATGGTATTCATCCCAGTGTACTGATAGAACTGAAAAATGAACTTGCAGAGTTAGTGTTAGTAATATGTAATTTATCCTTAAAATCGAGCATGGTACCGGAAGATTGGAGGGTGGCCAATGCAACACCGATTTTTAAAAAAGGTTCCAGAGGAGATCCGGGAAATTATAGATCGGTGAGTCTGACGTCGGTGCTGGGCAAAATGGTAGAGACTATTATAAAGAAAAAAATTACAGAGCATATTCAAAAGCATAGATTAATGAGACAAAGTCAACATGGATTTAGTGAAGGGAAATCTTGCCTCACCAATCTACTACATTTCTTTGAAGGGGTGAACAAACATGTGGATAAAGGTGAGCAAGATTTTCAGAAGGCGTTTGACAAAGTACCTCATGAAAGACTCCAGAGGAAATTGGAGAGTCATGGGATAGTTGGTAGTGTTCTATTGTGGATTAAAAACTGGTTAAAAGATAGAAAACAGAGAGTAGGGTTAAATGGTCAGTATTCTCAATGGAGAAGGGTAGTTAGTGGTGTTCCCCATGGGTCTGACCTAGAAATGGGAGTAACTAGTGAGGTAATTAAATTTGCTGATGACACAAAGTTATTCAAAGTCGTTAAATTGCAGGAGGATTGTGAAAAATTACAAGAGGACCTTACGAGACTGGAAGACTGGGCGTCTAAATGGCAGATGATGTTTAATGTGAGCAAGTGCAAAGTGATGCATGTGAGAAAGAGGAACTCGAATTATAGCTACGTCATGCAAGGTTCCACATTAGGAGTCACGGACCAAGAAAGGGATCTAGGTGTTGTCGTTAATGATACGTTCAAACCTTCTGCTCAGTGTGCTTCTGTAGCTAAGAAAGCAAATAGAATGTTAGGTAGAAGCTGAAAGATCTGAAGAAGCTGGAAGAATGGTCTAACGTTTGGCAATTAAAATTCAATGCGAAGAAATGCAAAGTGATGCAATTAGGGAGTAGAAATCCAAGGGAGACGTATGTGTTAGGCGGGGAGAGTCTGATAGGCACGGACGGGGAGAGGGATCTTGGGGTGATAGTATCTGAGGACCTGAAGGCGACGAAACAGTGCGACAAGGCAGTGGCCGTAGCTAGAAGATTGCTAGGCTGTTTAGAGAGAGGTGTGACCAGCAGAAAAAAGGAGGTTTTAATGCCCCTGTATAAGACGTTGGTGAGGCCCCACCTGGAGTATTGTGTTCAGTTTTGGAGGCCGTACCTTGCGAAGGATGTTAAAAAAATGGAAGCGGTGCAAAGAAAAGCTACGAGAATGGTATGGGGTTTGCGTTCCAAGACATATGAAGAGAGACTTGCTGACCTGAACATGTATACCCTGGAGGAAAGGAGGAACAGGGGTGATATGATACAGACGTTCAAATATTTGAAAGGTATTAATCCGCAAACAAATCTTTTCCGGAGATGGGAAGGTGGTAAAACGATAGAACATGAAATGAGATTGAAGGGGGGCAGACTCAGGAAGGATGTCAGGAAGTATTTTTTCACGGAGAGGGTGGTGGATGCTTGGAATGCCCTCCCGCAGGAGGTGGTAGAGATGAAAACGGTAACGGAATTCAAACATGCGTGGGATATGCATAAAGGAATCGTGTGCAGAAGGAATGGATCCTCAGAACCTTAGCTAAAATTGGGTGGCAGAGCAGGTGGAGGGAAGAGGGGTTGGTGGTTGGGAGGTGTGGATAGTGGAGGGCAGACTTATACGGTCTGTGCTAGAGCCAGTGATGGGAGATGGGACTGGTGGTTGGGAGGCGGGGAATACTGCTGGGCAGACTTATACGATCTGTGCCCTGAAAAAGACAGGTACAAATCAAGGTAAGGTATACACATATGAGTTTATCTTGGGCAGACTGAATGGACCGTGTAGGTCTTTTTCTGCCGTCATCTACTATGTTACTATGAATGTTAGGTATTATTAGGAAAGGGATGGAAGACAAAAATGAGGATGTTATAATGCCTTTGTATCGCACCATGGTGCGACCGCACCTCGAATATTGTGTTCAATTCTGGTCGCTGTATCTCAAAAAAGATATAGTGAAATTAGAAAAGGTGCAGAGAAGGGCGACAAAAATGATAAAGGGGATGGGACGACTTCCCTGTGAGGAAAGGCTAAAGCATCTAGGGCTCTTCAGCTTGGAGAAAAGGTGGCTGAGGGGAGATATGATAGAGGTCTATAAAATAATGAGTGGAGTGGAACGGGTAGATGTGAAGTATCTGTTTATGCTTTCCAAAAATACTAGGACTAGGGGGCTTGCAATGAAGTTGCAATGTAATAAATTTAAAACGAATTGGAGAAAATATTTCTTCACTCAACGTGTAATTAAACTCAAATTCGTTGCCAGAGAATGTGGTAAAGGCGGTTAGCTTAGCGGAGTTTAAAAAGGTTTGGACGACTTCCTAAAGAAAAAGTCCATTGACCATTATTAAATGGACTTGGGGAGAATCCACTATTTCTGTAATTAGCAGTATAGAATGTTTTGTACTTTTTTGGGGATCTTGCCAGGTATTTGTGACCTGGATTGGCCACTGTTGGAAACAGGATGCTGGGCTTGATGGACCTTTGGTCTTTCCTAGTATGGCAATACTTATGTACTTATATAATACATTTTAATACATACATTTAGCTGTTTAAAGTGAAAAAGAGAAGTACTGGGAGAAGAATAGAGGAGGTTAGGGATGGGGGGATTGAATGGAGTTATTGGCTGGGAGATAGAATCTATTGTGATGAGCTGGAGGTGACAGACAGCAGCTGTAAGGGGAAGAGAGGCTGGGTGATGGGGACAGAAGCTGGGAGTGGAGGACTAGAGGGGGCTGGGAAGGGGTGAAGGTGAATTGAAAGGAGTTACAGTGGGAAAAAGAATGCTGCTATAAGGGGCTGGAAGTGGCAGAAAGCAGCTCTAAAAGGAAGAAAATCAGGGTGATGGGGACTGGGAGTGGCAGGTCTGCAGAGGGGGGGCAGGGGGGCAAAATTCCATGGGCCCGACCTCCAAAGGGCATGGGCCCAGCTCTGGCAAGCTTTTTCCTGCCTGTCTGCTTCCAAGTCTGTCCTCTACTACTCCTGCATGTCACCCATTACCCGGATAATTGCATTAGCACGATATCGTGTTAATGCAATCATCTGGGTTCCGACTTCCAGCACGGACAGGAGCAGGAGTGGACAGACCATGGGAGCAGGCATGTAGGAAGAGGCTTGTTGGTGCCGGGGCCCTCACTTGGAGGCAGAGACAGAAAGGTAAGGGGGTGGGGAGGGGGCACGCGGCAGTCCGGTTCTGCCCCGGGGCCTGGCGGTGTCTTGGCGGCCCTGGGAAGTAGAGCTGTGTGAGAGATACAATTAAAGGCTGTGAGGGTGAGAGCATGGGCTGTAATGGGTGAAGGTAGCTGGCAGAGAGGAAGTAGAGCAGGCAGGGAACACAAGCTGCAGAGGGAAGAAAAGATAGAAGAGATGGAGAATAGCTGTGTGGGACTGAGAAAAGAGGGACTGAGATAAAGGTAAGAGGAGAGATCATATTTGAGAGAAGAGACATAAAGGTGAGAAAAAGGTTAAAAGTTGCATGAGGTAGTGAAACTAGAAGGGAGTGAGATGAGAGAATGTAGAGATTGGCTATGGAGAGACAAACATGGAGGAAAATAAATGAAAGAAATAAGAAGAAGTCTGGAAAAGAATTCATGAAATAGAAGGAATGTGAAGGCAGAGAGGAAACATAAGAGAAAACCAAGTATAATTACAGGCAGAGGATAGAAAACTAAAGATATAAAAGGTGTAAAATGTTTTAAGTTTAGTAAAAATTCTGTGCTAGCTGGGCTGGGTCAAGAATGAGGAGTAGCTGGTATTTTGCTCTTTGTCATTAGGATAAATAAGTTATTTTACTGGAGTGATATGGGGGAACAGGAGGGAGTTGTGGCTTATGTGTCGCCATGGGCTGAAAAATCTCTCTAAAATTGCTTCTCTTTGGCAACAATATATTCAACATTGGACATTGAAAGTACTTTTTGGATGAAAGTTAAGTCCTGTTTTTGTACATTTTCTATTAAATTGAAGTCGTAACTAGTTAGCTTTATAGCCACATGGAGTTTTAATGATTGAGAACCAGAGGTTTTTTTATGCCTATGACGTGAACTATATCCCGTTTAAATTCTGCCATCTGAAAGGAAGCATTTGATAAATAAGGTGGAGGATCTGAGGCTTTTTCCTCTTAGTCAAATCATACTCCATGGTGGAATGTTTTGGAAAATACATACAGTGGTGGAAATAAGTATTTGATCCCTTGCTGATTTTGTAAGTTTGCCCACTGACAAAGACATGAGCAGCCCATAATTGAAGGGTAGGTTATTGGTAACAGTGAGAGATAGCACATCACAAATTAAATCCGGAAAATCACATTGTGGAAAGTATATGAATTTATTTGCATTCTGCAGAGGGAAATAAGTATTTAATCCCTCTGGCAAACAAGACCTAATACTTGGTGGCAAAACCCTTGTTGGCAAGCACAGCGGTCAGACGTCTTCTGTAGTTGATGATGAGGTTTGCACACATGTCAGGAGGAATTTTGGTCCACTCCTCTTTGCAGATCATCTCTAAATCATTAAGAGTTCTGGGCTGTCGCTTGGCAACTCGCAGCTTCAGCTCCCTCCATAAGTTTTCAATGGGATTAAGGTCTGGTGACTGGCTAGGCCACTCCATGACCCTAATGTGCTTCTTCCTGAGCCACTCCTTTGTTGCCTTGGCTGTATGTTTTGGGTCATTGTCGTGCTGGAAGACCCAGCCACGACCCATTTTTAAGGCCCTGGCGGAGGGAAGGAGGTTGTCACTCAGAATTGTACGGTACATGGCCCCATCCATTCTCCCATTGATGCGGTGAAGTAGTCCTGTGCCCTTAGCAGAGAAACACCCCCAAAACATAACATTTCCACCTCCATGCTTGACAGTGGGGACGGTGTTCTTTGGGTCATAGGCAGCATTTCTCTTCCTCCAAACACGGCGAGTTGAGTTCATGCCAAAGAGCTCAATTTTTGTCTCATCTGACCACAGCACCTTCTCCCAATCACTCTCGGCATCATCCAGGTGTTCACTGGCAAACTTCAGACGGGCCGTCACATGTGCCTTCCGGAGCAGGGGGACCTTGCGGGCACTGCAGGATTGCAATCCGTTATGTCGTAATGTGTTACCAATGGTTTTCGTGGTGACAGTGGTCCCAGCTGCCTTGAGATCATTGACAAGTTCCCCCCTTGTAGTTGTAGGCTGATTTCTAACCTTCCTCATGATCAAGGATACCCCACGAGGTGAGATTTTGCGTGGAGCCCCAGATCTTTGTCGATTGACAGTCATTTTGTACTTCTTCCATTTTCTTACTATGGCACCAACAGTTGTCTCCTTCTCGCCCAGCGTCTTACTGATGGTTTTGTAGCCCATTCCAGCCTTGTGCAGGTGTATGATCTTGTCCCTGACATCCTTAGACAGCTCCTTGCTCTTGGCCATTTTGTAGAGGTTAGAGTCTGACTGATTCACTGAGTCTGTGGACAGGTGTCTTTCATACAGGTGACCATTGCCGACAGCTGTCTGTCATGCAGGTAACGAGTTGATTTGGAGCATCTACCTGGTCTGTAGGGGCCAGATCTCTTACTGGTTGGTGGGGGATCAAATACTTATTTCCCTCTGCAGAATGCAAATAAATTCATATACTTTCCACAATGTGATTTTCTGGATTTAATTTGTGATGTGCTATCTCTCACTGTTACCAATAACCTACCCTTCAATTATGGGCTGCTCATGTCTTTGTCAGTGGGCAAACTTACAAAATCAGCAAGAGATCAAATACTTATTTCCACCACTGTATTGCTGGACTAACGATTTAGTAAAGAGTAAATGTTTTTAGATTGATTCAGTCTCTTTGACCCTCTTTATATTGGATTACCATGCCTAGATTTTAGCCAGAACATATTTATAGAATACTATAATTTGCATGGATATTTACATTTTTCACCCATGTTCTGCCCAATCTCTGCCCATGCACATGCCTATTGGGAAAGTACATGCCATTAAAACATGGTGCATACTTTTCTACTCATTGGTATTCTATAAGAGGTGGTTTATGCTCATTCCTGCCACCTAGAAGTAGGAGTTTCCTTACAGAATGTGTGCAGGGTTGACTTAACTATTGGACTAGGTGAGGCTCTGGCCCAGTGTGCTAGCAACAAAGGATGCCAAAATACTCAGCCTCTGGCTCCACCTGGTTTACAGGTGAAGATTTGTATTCACCCCCCCCCCCCCTCGCCCCTGGTCTCTCCCCTTCTCTCTTTCTTCTCCTTGCATCTCTCACTCCCCCGTAGTCCTTTAAAATTATGTTAGTTGCTGGCTTCAGCTAGCCCCTGGCTCTTCCCTCTGCTGCATCCAAATTCCTCTGTTGCAGTTTCCTGTGGGTGGGATGTGGTAGAGGGAAGACCGAGGGGCTGGCTGAAGGCAGCCTGTTATGTTGCAGCTGCTGCCGCCAGCGATTACTAAAACCTTTACAGGACTGTTGGGAATGGGGAAAGAGAGACTAGACTGGGTGGGAGAGGGGGGAGAGATGTCAACCCAAGGGAGGGTAAGATGCCGAACCCATGGGGGGGGGGAGGTGGGAGGGGATACCAGAAAAAGTTCAATGGGGGAGGGGTGCCACCAAAGCAGCTTGGTTCAGGGTGCCACTATCCCTTGAGCCGGCCCTGAATGTGTGTTGAGTTGAGCACCCCCAATCGTTTTGAAAAGTTGGCTCCTATGTTAATACAGGCGTATTTCCAAGAGTCCTACTTGAAACTACCTTATGAGGAAACCAGTCAGTGTATATCTGGGTTGGTTTCAATGAAGTAAGGCTAGCACTGATCTTTGCTAACACAGAAGACCTAGACTAGGGTCTTTAATCAGTTTAGAGGGCAGTGAATCATCTGGAGAAATGGAAACCAGACTGTACTAAGCACCTTGTGCCATGCTAGGACAGCCAGAGGTTTGAAAACATACAATTTGTTTGACAAGGTCATTAAGTTGGCAGGAAGAATGACAGTTCGGGAAGAGTTACTGACTCTGCTTTAAAATTTAGCAGCAGATAACTGGGTTCTACTGCTGACAGTGGAAGAGCCCTGATAGGAGATGCGAAGATGGAAGCAGACACTGCAGTGGCTGAAATTTAAAGCAGAGAAAGTGGGTATAGACAGCAAGGAATCGAGTTGAAGATTCAACTTTATTTAATATACTGCAAATCAGTAATATCTAAGCGGTTCACAAAATTAAGCATAAAATGTAAAATTGGAAAGAAAGAAAAGGAAAACCATATAAGGGAGCTAGGTTACAATGTTCACATAATGAGGGGAGTAGCAGAATGTGAAATAATTAAACTATAAGAGAGTCAAAAAAAAAGGAGGGGAGGGAGTGACAGTATTGTTAATATTTATGATTTTTAACCTTCAACTTATGACCTGGTAGAATTTAAGTTAGGAACAACAATGGAAAAAATGAGTTGCAGGAAATTTTTAAATAGGATATGAGTGGTATGAAAATTGCATGTACATTGAGGCAGTTAAGCCTTCTCTGGACACTTTTAAGAGGCATACAAATGCAGTCGGACTGTCCTAGAGATCCAGGAATCTGTGAAAAAACTGACCAGCTGGGCTTATTGAGGGTATCCAAGTAATATAAGCATGCAAGTGACACTGTGTGCCCATGAAGCTGTGGGGATAAAGTAGCAGAGATGTAGAAATGTTGTGAACATTTTGTGTGTTACTGCAGTATAATTGTCTTAAAACTTGGCTTTTTAATCAAACAGTATTGATACTATTTCTGGATCAATAATTTGGAAGATAATTAAGAAAATGACAATATTTGGCCTTTGAGTTCATTTTTTAAATGCATTTTACTGTTTTAATGAATGACTTCAGTTGGGATAAAGACATCTTTTTAAATCTATATTGATGTTTTTGGGTAGGCTGATTTAACCATATTCTGTAAACATACATGACCTGAAAAACTTTGAAACCTAGTCATAAACTGTATTTATCCGATAAAAAAGGTATCATCTATTTTTTTTGTTTTATTCCTATTTATTACTGTAAACATACATTAATGTAACTATGTGAGTACACATTGGGGCCCTTTTACTAAGGTATGCCAAAAAGTGGCCTGCGCTGGTATAGGTGCATGTTATGAACGTGCTCAGATTCATTTTTTAGCGTGCCTGCAAAAAAAGGCCATTTTTTGGCCGAAAATGGACGTGCTGCAAAATAAAAATGGGCACATTGACTTAGCGGTAACTTCTCACGCATTA
The DNA here is from genome assembly GCF_901765095.1 of Microcaecilia unicolor. Classification (NCBI taxonomy): domain Eukaryota; kingdom Metazoa; phylum Chordata; class Amphibia; order Gymnophiona; family Siphonopidae; genus Microcaecilia; species Microcaecilia unicolor. The sequence goes on from NC_044031.1 coordinate 536,905,501, forward strand.
AGCAGGCGGTAATCGTCAGCGCATGTACACTTCCGATTACAGTCTGGTAAACGCCACGTGGTAGAAAATAAAAAATATTTTCTGCTGTGCATAACAGATGTGTGTAAAAGTTGGAATTACCGCCTGGAGCACGTGGTAGCCGGGCGGTAGTTCCAAATTGACGTGCATTGGATGCACATGGAAGGGCATAATTGAACAGGGCGCCCAGGTTTTCCTGAGGGCGTCCTCACAGGACGTCCTTGCAAAGGGGCAGGGAAACCCAAATCTCAACATTTAGGTCAACCTTAGAGATGGCCGTCCCCGGTTTTCAGCGATAATGGAAACCGAGGACGCCCATCTCAGAAGCGACCAAATCCAAGCCATTTGGTTGTGGGAGGAGCCAGCATTCGTAGTGCACTGGTCCCCCTCACATGCCAGGACACCAACCGGGCACCCTAGGGGACACTGCAGTGGACTTCAGAAATTGCTCCCAGGTGCATAGCTCCCTTACCTTGGGTGCTGAGGCCCCAACCCCCCTCCCAAAAAAAACCCACTCCCCACAACTGTACAACACTACCATAGCCCTAAGGGGTGAAGGGGTCACCTACATGTGGGTACAGTGGGTTTGTGGTGGGTTTTGAAGGGCTCACATTTACTACTACAAGTGTAACAGGTAGGGGGGGGGGGGCCTGGGTCCGCCTGCCTGAAATGCACTGCAGTACCCACTAAAACTGCTCAAGGGACCTGCATAATGCTGTCAGGAAGCTGGGTATGACATTTGAGGCTGGCATAGAGGCTGGCAAAAATATTTTAAAAGTTTTTTTAGGGTGGGAGGGGGTTAGTGACCATTGGCGGAGTAAGGGGAGGTCATCCTCGATTCCCTCCGGTGGTCATCTGGTCAGTTCGGGCACCTTTTTGAGGCTTGGTCGCAAGAAAAAATGGACCAAGTAAAGTCGGCCAAGTGCTTGTCAGGGACGCCCTTCTTTTTTCCATTATAGGCCGAGGATGCCCATGTGTTAAGCACACCCCAGTCCCGCCTTCGCTATGCTTCCAACACGCCCCTGTGAACTTTGGTTGTCCCCACGACAGAAAGCAGTTGAGGATGCCCAAAATCAGCTTTCGATTATGCCGATTTGGGCGACCCTGGGAGAAGGACGCCCATCTCCCGATTTATGTCGAAAGATGGGCGCCCTTCTCTTTCGAAAATAAGTCTGATAGGCACCTACGTGCCTTAGTAAAAGGGGCCCCATTATTGGTAAGTAGGTTCTGTTATATTAAATGAAACTTGTGGTAAAATAATGTACACTAATGCATTAGCACACAGTAGTAAATCTAGCTGGATGTTTTCTAACGTCAAATTTAACATGCTCATGGATTTCATTGTCATTTGAATGCAGGCTGTGCATTTCTTATTTAAAGCTTTCTTTTTTTTTTATCTTCATTTTGCTTTCTGGTAGGTTCTATGAAGGACTGTATACTTGGACATCTAGACATGCAGCACATATGCATTGTTTTATAGTGGTTTTCAGGTTATGTGAAGATATATAAATAAGTGTACTTTTATTGCATTTAGTAATTCCTAAACTCCCTCAAATTGTTAACTTATGCAAGGAATTTAGCCAGATTGGAGGGGGATGTTGAGTATTAATATGCTTAAGTTTAAGGAGCTTGCTTAAATTATAATTCTATCAAAGGAATGCAGGAGCTCTGATGGATGGAAAAAATCTAAGATGTGTTTTGTTGGAGATCGTAATAAGTGCTGAGAGTAGGGATGGGCAGCTGTAAGGGTTGGGGATACCACAAAATACTGTGACTGTACCCTTTTTATGATTAATATTGTATATATATATAAGTGAATGACATAATACTGAATTATTGTTCTTTCTTAATTTTTTGTAGAAACCATTTGTATGTACCAGTTTTGAAGTTTTTGCATTTTTACACCGCTTTATTCATCAAAACGGTTAAAGGGTCTTCCTATTTGCATTGGCATACAGATTATCTGCAGATTGTTAATGTTAAAGCAGTACGCATTTGTGTGAGATGAGCAGGTGGAGCAGTTCCAGTCTGTAATTTGAAATGATTTAGGTGTATGGTACTTTTTATTGTTTATTTTTAAGTTTTTGCATTTGATTATTGTTTGTATTTTTATTATATTTGTTATTCTTCTGAATATTTTATTGTACTATGTTTTGTTAAAGGTGGAATAAAAATACATTTTAACCTTAGTATATATGGCTAAAGTTAAGGCGCTAACAGAGGAAATGATGAACAATTGGCCCATTCAATCTGTCCAGTTGAGATTCTTCTTCTAGTCTTTTGTCATCCTAGATAGATAAGCATACAAATTCCCATATGCAAATTAATGAGCACCTCCTCCCACCATACATTCCACTTTTCCTTAACCCCTTATTTACCTAAGCATGTCCAAAACCTGTCAGAATGCTGGCTTCCAGCAGCCTCACTTCCAGGTCGCCTCAAGCTTTGTCATTTCATTTTTTATTCTAAGGCTGGGAGATATCAGCACTGAACAACCAAAATAATTCTTTAGAATAAACCACATTTTATTTATTTGTTTCATTTGTATCCCACATTTTCCCACCTATTTGCAGGCTCAATGTGGCTTACATAGTACCGCAACAGGGGTAACAGTGAGATGTGTACCTGAGACCTTTTATGTGAAGTCCACTGCAGTGCCCCCTAGGGTGCCCCACTGCTCTGCTGGGATGTCTGTGTGGCCAGTCTATTCAGAATGCTGGTCCCCCATAAGTCCCAATGGTTTGTTTTTGTGCATTTTTCCTTTGTAATTTTTTTTTTTTAGGAATGGTTCTAAAAGGTAGATGCACTGAGCACAACATCATTTAGCAAATGGCTATTTTCGGAACAAAAAGTTGCACTTTTTTCTGATTTGAAAATGGCTATGTTTTGCTTGATTTTTGGATGTTTTCAATAAAACGTCCAAAATTGGATTTAGATGTCATATCAAAAATGCCCTGCTACACCATTTTATTATTATTCAGGTCAATAATGATCCAGCAGTGGTCAGTATTTCTATAAACACTGACTGCCGCCAGCTAATTTAGACCCAGATATTCAGGGCTGGGCAATACCTGGGCACCGGCAATGAATAATCAGGTCAGTGCTGGTACCCTGAAGTTATTCAGATATGGCAGATATTTAGTGTTGTACCTGCATAGCTAACTAGACAGACTCTGCCCCATACTGCCCCGGCATTACTTAGTGCCACAGTGGTCAGAGGGGATATTCAGTGGCATTGCCTGGTTAAGTCCCCTCTTGAGTCTCTCAGCATAATTTAAATGGACAGAAGCTTCTCCTGCCCAGTTAAATCATTTTGAATATTGGGGCTGTTGTTATTAATGGGGTCAATATTAAGCCCAAATCAGTCAGCAGTTTGTAAGCTGTCCATTCATGTTTCTTTATTGTTATAATTAATCTTTTGATATTCCTGATGCAAAGACCAGTGTGTTTTTTCTAGAGAAGAAGGTGCCAGTACTCGAATGCGAGGCCACCCTTCAGGGGTGGTGTGATCACTTGAGGACCCATCCCACAATAGCCAGACCCCCTGAAACCAGTCACAGAATCTATGACAAGGAAGAATTGGTGTGTAGGGCCTGAGCTTTTTCATTAAAACTTGGGGACCATGGGTCAATTTTAGCAGACAATGGAAAAGGTGCTGGTACTCAGTACCCCCAAATACCCCCTCAAAAAATGTTCTGGCAAAGACTAAAGTTGTCGTTGCATGAATTCTTACAGTGCTCCATGTTAGCCATGAAAATACCTGTTTTTAATCATCACTGGCTGCTCTTCATTGAAACATTTTAAAATCAATTAAGTGGCCCTTTTACTGAGGTGTGCTAAGCCCAGATTGAATGTGGCACTATTTAGGACTCTTTATTTTTTATTTTAGTTGCAAGTCATGCACTAATGTTGTTATTAGTTCATGAGACCTGCAAAAATTGAATGCAGGATCACTTACTGTCTCCTCTCTGTGCTGTCTGTTAGCGCATGCTAATCACAATGCACTAGTTGGATAGCACTGGAATGCCCACTCTCCACCCAGGACAAGGCCCCTCTAAAAAATATTTATAAAAAAATAGTTAAGACGCACATGCTTGGCCCGCAAAACAGGAACATATTGCAAAATGCTTTAACATGTTTTGCGGTAGCCTGTTTTTCCACACTAAATGCAGGTTAAGGGCTCCATGCCCTTCAGTAAAAGGGCCACTGAATAGACTGATTTTCTACATTCATTTGGGGTACTTAATGAAACAGATACTCTTTGATAAAGATGTTTTGAGGTCCAGGTATTTTCTGTGCTTTAAGTAGATTTCTTCCTGGCTATTAATTCCTTTTCTGTACTAAATTGAATAGATGATTACTACATCTGTTGCTTGTTACTGTGCGGACATGGAGAACACCTATGGTTTACCCGTGGTGGGACATATTCCAGAAGGGTAAGTTTTTTTCATATACCTGTCTGCTTATTTTTAAAAGTAGTTAGAGTATAAATAATACAGTACCAGACACTGCTTTTAACATGGAAGAATAATACACTGGTGTTTTCCTGTAATTTGTGGAATAATGCCACATCATTGTTTCTTTTCAGCTGTAGCCATTACCACATGCGGTGATCATGTCTGCTGGTGCAGCAGGGCTGGTGTATCCATTTGGCAAACTAGGCAGTCATTTAGGGGTTCTTTTATTAAGTCGTGCTAGCAGATTTAGCACACGGAACGATCAGCATGTGCTAAATAATAAGATGGCCAGAGGAATATAGGGCTAGATTCTATATATGGGGCCTGAAAGCTCCATGCAGAAAATATTACGCCTAGGCGTATTCTCTAAAGTACGCTTAAATTTTATAGAATAGACTTAAATTTCTGTGCAGTATATAGAATACGCTGAGCGGCTTGCCAAGTGACTAAATTTGGTCATATCCTTTTGGGCCATGTTTTACTTGGTGTAAATCCTGATGCCTAAATTAGGTGCTATAATAATGCACATAGATTTTAGAAACACATATGCCCCGCCCATGGCCATCCCCCCTTTTCAATTATGCGACTTGGAATTTAGACGCACCACGTTATAGAATATACCTAGCGAGTTGTGCGCATAAATCTACACTACCGCAGGCCATTTTTCAGCACACCTTTGTAAAAGGGCCCCTAAGTGTAATCTCTAGTCTACCCCTTCATTAGACTCTGGGGCACCTACGTGAGCTGTAGAGCTATACCTCATCTTTAGGGGATTTTGGGTCCTTTTGACGGGAAGGAATGACCAGCTTTCAATGCTCTTATGTATTAATCCCTTCAGAATGTTGGCAGGTTGGTGGCGTTCCAAAAATAAAGTTTGTTGAAGTACTTAAGCAATGTGGATAAAATTACAAAGTTTGTATTTTCTTACACTGACATCTATGCACAAATAGAAAAACTCTTAACAGTCCAAAAAAAAAAAAAAAGAAATCCAATATTTATCAATACAGAGGTGTGAGTGATGAGAAAACCACCTAGATGTTGATGTAGTTTTTAGAGATACTCCTCACAGGGACTTTCTTCATATTGCTAACTGTGTACAATTGCTAAATCATCCTCTAAATAGGAACCTTGGTTTTTCTCATCCACTCTCTCATTACCTCTCGCCTTGACTACTGCAACTTACTCCTGACCGGCCTCCCACGTAGCCATCTATCCCCCCTTCAGTCCATCCAGAACTCTGCCGCACGTCTTATCTTCCGCCTTAACCGATATACTCATATCACCCCTCTCCTCAAGTCACTCCACTGGCTCCCAATCAGATACCACATACAGTTCAAGCTTCTCTTACTCACCTACAAATGCACTTGATCTGCGGCCCCTCCTTACCTCTCTACCTTCATCTCCCCTTACGTCCCTACCCGTAACCTCCGCTCTCAAGACAAATCCCTCCTTTCAGTACCCTTCTCCACCACAGCCAACTCCAGGCTCTGCCCTTTCTGCCTCGCCTCACCCCATGCCTGGAATAAACTCCCTGAGCCCATACGCCAGGAACCCTCCCTGCCCATCTTCAAATCCTTCCTCAAAGCCCACCTCTTCAATGTCGCCTTCGGCACCTAATCACTACACCTCTTCTCAGGAAATCTTAACTACCCCAACTTGACATTTCGTCCTTTAGATTGTAAGCTCTTCTGAGCAGGGACCGTCCTTAATTGTTAATTTGTACAGCGCTGCGTAACCCTAGTAGCGCTCTAGAAATGTTAAGTAGTAGTAGTAGAAGTTGAATACTCCTTTCAACATGAGTGAAGGCTCCGTTTCATTGAATCATCTTCTGATCTCACTAATGAGCTCCAAACACCCTCCTGAACTAGTTTTCCACCCAGGGCCGTGCCAACACGGTAAGCACGGTAAGCGCTGCAGGGGGGCGCCTGCCTTCAAGGGCGCTGCTGCACCATCGCATTGTACTTAAAAAAAAAACAACCTTACTCCTCCGCTCCCCTCCATCCCCGATTCGGCGCTTTAAATTTACCTCCCTCCGACGTCTGCGCTGCGTCAGTGAAAGCGCTGCCTGTCTGACGTCTCTCCACCAGCCCAGCCTTCTCTTCGCTCGTTGGTTCCTTCTGTGTCCCGCCTTCTTCTGACGTCATTTCCTTGAGGGCGGGACACACAGAGGGAATGAACGAGACGTCAGGAGATTTTGGGCCTGAACCGGGACACCGGCACTTTGGGGGATGGAGGATCGCATTGCAGGATGACATCATCATGCTGGTTAGAGGCATGATGACGTCAGCATGCGCTTACCCAAATAAGTCATTTGCACAGGTACCAGCTAAATTTGGAGTGCTGGGCCGGTTCCGGTGGATGGGAAATGCTGCAGTTGTGATTGGGGCAATTGTGGGAGAGCTCTGGAGAGCCAGCCCCTGGGTGTTTTGTAAGTAGTTTTGGAGGTCTGGGGATTTGAGTGTGCACACTTGTGCACTGGAGGAAGGAAAAGAGCAGGGGGAGCACGAGATCATCTTGACTCGCGGTGGCGCTGTGTTGTCACATGCCAGGTAATAAAATTAAAATAATTGTTTATAAGTGAACTGATGAAGAAGAGTTAATTCTAAGAAAATATAATATTCTATTTTAACACATGAAGTTTGTGAATTAAGGTGTTAATAGTTGTATTTTATTGATTTTAGGGTGATGGGGACTTGTGTGAGGCTTGAGGGATCCTGTGTCAGAGAAAAAAAATTCTAAACTGCTGTAGTGGTCAGTTGGATGGGTATTTGCTAATGGAAAGGACGTGTATGGTGTTAACGAATGGTCACTGTCAGGCATATTTTCAAAGCACTTTGGGAGGCTAAGTTCCATAGGTTTCTATGGAACTTTGGGAGGCTAAGTGCTTTGAAAATAAGCCTCTGTGTATTTTAAAGTTGAAAATATATTGAAAATTGATGACCAGGTAGAGGTATTGTGGAGTGATTGATTAGTATAAAAAATTGATCTCTGCAGGTCTTTTTGAGCGCTAGGGTGTGTGTGAGCAGAACTTTCTATTAGCCCTTATAAATGAGAGCTTGTGTGAGTTTATTTGATTTTGAGTAAATATTACAAGTGAAGTCTATTAAAAAAAAAGCTCTGTTTAAAACATTTTTAAAAAATGGCAGAGACTTTGTTCAAAACCTTTGCTGACTGAGAGATTAGAGAGATATTACAGTACTGTTTTAAAGTGCTGTTTTAATATCTGTGTAACTTTATTTCAGTAATGGATATAATAAAACCAAGAAGTACTTAACTAGTTATATTTCTGTACAATATACGTTTTAAATGAAAATTTGATAGTACAATTTAACTAGATCAAAAGAAGAAGAGAAAAAGAACTCAATGGTTGGTATTTTATATGTCAGCAGAGTTAAATGCTAAAGAGAGTGAGAGAGTGTTGTGAGTTTACTGTCCTTGTGGTAACCCTGGGAGGGTTGGATTAGGGTAAATCTAATTAGCCATTTGTTGTTTTTTTTTTTTTTTTGGGGGGGGGGGGGGGGTTAGTTAGAAAAACAAAAATTTATATATAGCCAAGCAACCTCTGAAAGAGGTGGGAAGTAAAAATTAATAATTAGGGAGAGAATAGGTTTTTTTCATTTGAGTTTTTTCAGCTAGAGTAGTAGGTTTCCGGACCTGGTTCATAGCTAATGACTGTCAGAATAAGAAACAGGTACCCAATGAAAAGAAAGGCCAAAACAGAAGATAAAACCAAGAAAGCAGGAAGACCAGCTAAGTTTTATCAAACAAACTGTAAGATAATACAAAGAAAAAAAAAACTGTGAAATAACAAATCAAAAGAAAATAGGGGTTAAGGGGATTAGAGAATAAAATTTACACTTACCTGTTTTGGCCAAAGGGTAGAATTGATCACCTGAAAAAGAAAAAATTACACAAAGTATCAAATTCATGTTGTAAAACTAATTTAATAGAAATGTGTTAGATTGCTTTCACTTGATTTATAAGTATTCTTATCTGATTTAGTAGTTTCAAGTTGAGATTTTCTGAAATTTTCTGTTATTTCTGCAAAGAAATATTTTAATGAAATAATAAATGTTAATTTTTTTTTGTTAATCTCATTTACATCTCTGAGTAAGTTTTTTTAAATAGACTAATTTCCTCCTCTGTTTATAAGAAATAGAGTGAAGGGGTTAGTTTTAAAATTGTGTCTCTTGAGCCCCGTTTAGTTTAAGCTTGCCTGAGGTTCTTGAACTGGGTAAAAAGTAAGGCGAGTCTTGAACTCTTGGGGGTGAGGTCACATTGCCAACAAAAATATTAACTGTGAGGAGTGCTCGGGGTGGGTATAAAGGGTTAACCGAGCCGGGGAGCAGAGCAGGAAAAGCCTGTTCATTGACAGAGGCAGCAGCTCATGGAAATGCCCCTCAGGAAGGAAAGGACAGACAGGAAGGTCTGGTCCTGATGAGATAGCTTGCTGAAGACAGTGTGGGAAGCACAACCTTGCATTGTTCTGCTACAAAGGGTGGGTATTGGAGGTCTGGTTGGAAGTATAAATACCATAGGAATTTTATTTTACTACTAATCATTTCTATAGCACTACTAGACATACATAGCACTGTACACCTTATATGCAGATACTTTCTCTGTCCCTAAAGGGCTCACAATCCAAGTTTCTGTACCTGGGGCAACAGAAGGTTAAGGGGTCTTTTATTAAAGCTTAGCTCAAGTTATCTGCAGCAGTGCCCATTTTATTCCTATGGGCCCTGCTGCCGATAACTCAAGCTAAGCTTTAGTAAAAGACCCTCTAAGTGACTTGCCCAAGGAGCTGTAGTGAGAATCAAACCTAGGTCACCAGAATCAAAGTCTGTGCATTAACCATTAGGCTAAGCCTATTAATTTAGTAGTTGAAACTTTGCACCAAAAGTCTTGGATTAGCACAAAATCTTCTTTAAGCAAAGTGAATTGTTTGAGATAAACTGTTTATTAAAGAAAATGTATGAAGTTTGGATATCTGCCTGTTGCAGCATTCCAATAAAGTTATTGCATTTTGTTATAAAACCTGGAATGGAGAGAGTTTCTTTGGAGTGCGAGTGAAGTTATTTTAGTCTCAGACTGAAACAGAAAAACAATACAGAATGAGTTTTAAAACCCACGCCTACCAGAGTTATTCCAGCCCCGGCCTGAGCCCACGTGAGTGGAGGAGTGGCCTAGTGGTTAGGGTGGTGGACTTTGGTCCTGAGGAATGGAGTTCAATTCCCACTTCAGGCACAGGTAGCTCCTTGTGACTCTGGGCAAGTCACTTAACCCTCCATTGCCCCATGTAAGCTGCATTGAGCCTGCCATGAGTAGGAAAGCACGGGGTACAAATGTAACATAAATAAATACAACTTTTTTTGTGGCCCTGGTTTGGGTACCTGAACCAAAGACCTAGCTGAAGCCTGAACTGTGTGGTGAGACCAGGGTTACACATACATTAAGTAGAATTATTGATCTGCCATTAGAGCTTGGGTTACAGTCTTGTTATCTTGTTTTTCTGAAAAAAAAGAGCAAAGACTTTGCTCTTTTTTTTGTTCTTAGTTTAAAAATTATATTAATTTTTTGCAAGAAAAGCAAAAATAAAACAAACATGAAAAACAGAATAACAAACTCAAGGAAATGAGTAGAATATATCTCAAAGAGATCTTAACAATAATTACTCTGTAGGCATTCAATAAAAATGGCCTGGCTCCCAGATCTGTTGTGTCTTCAATAATCCAATTTTCTCCACATCACAGGGTAAGTTGAGCAGACTGTATTCTTCTATTCTATGTTTATTAATACACTTGAGGGCACATTTTCAAAGCAGTTAGACTTGATATACCACTACTACTGACATGACAGATCATAGTGGTTTACAACAACATGCATACAGGAAATCAGTCACACTGGGATACACTGTCCTTCTTCTCAACCTACAGTAGACACTACCCTAACTAGTTGTAGGGAGAAGGAAGCCAAATGCTCGCTGAAAGTAGTAGGCTTTAAGTTGGGACTTAAATTTGTCATAGGAGAGCTCCAATCTGATCCATGGTGGCAGGTCATTCCAAAGCTTTGGGGCCAAAAAGAAAAAAAGTAGACGACCTTATTGTCTCAGTCATACAAAAGGGCTAAAGAGTAAAATATGCAAAAAGGTCTTGGTTTCAGGAAAATGGAGTTCAAAATACAGGTCTAAAAACTAATAGATGGAAGGACAACTGCATATGTGCCTGCAGTACGTTCTTAATTTGTTCCTTTCCTCTTTCCAATACCTAGTAACTCTAGCGTACCAAGGACGGGGTGATGGGGCAGTCTGCCCTGGGGTCAGGCCCTGAGTGTGGCTGTTGGCTATGCTGGTCCTCTGGCCCGGAACAGGAAGTTGACATCAGAAGGGACAGGGGACTGGCAGAGCCAACAACTGCATGACACACCTGGAGAAGGGGGTGCTCTGCTCCGGGTAGCACAAAGGTAGGTATGCCACTACCTAGTAATCTTGGGACATTGAAAGATCATATGCTCCAGTATTGCCAATTGCTGGTGTAAGAACTAACATACATTAGGAAAGACTTGGCTCTTGGAATCTATTTCCTGTTAAGGCTTAAAAGATGGGCTCATACTGCTGGCAGAGGAAGAGCATTTCTTAAGTCTCCAGTTGTAGTTCAACATGGCTGGGTGACATGGAAGGTGATTTTACAATAGAGAATGACACAGGGACAAAGTTTGTCCCTGCCCCATCCCTCTCGGCTCTGTCTCTGTCCCCGCCCCGTCCCCGCTCCATCCCCATGGGCTCTGTCTTCATCTGCAGAAGCCTTAACAATTATGATTTTATATTTAAATCTTTTTATTAAAGTATAAAAAGGAACAATATGCTGTGCAACTAATTGAGTATAAATTACAAATAGAAAACAATAATAACAGCGAGCAGCTATAATAACACTCCTCACCACCACCTCCTCTACCCTTCCAACCCCTACAATAGCTGATTTCTACTACCCCCAAGGAACCTTAATCCACCCTGTTAAAATGTCCAGGGTTACAAAATACAACCCGTTCTGTATGCCCTAGCGGGGAGAAATATGCCCAATAAAGCACTGTTATGATTTTTTAATCTGTGGATGAACAAGTCATCAACAATTTCAGGATTCAGTCTAGCTCTCCTGTCTTCCACAGTGCTTCCTGCAATAGAATATGTGCTGGTAGCAGGATGTACAGGATCCCTCATGCAAATTTTGCTAGTTGTGGCCAGCATGTTTGCTAGTTTTTCCAAAATTTCAAAATATCGTTGTCTGCATTACTCAAATTTAACAGTTTGTCCCCATCGTTGTGGGCTCTGTCCCCGTCCCCGCCCCATCCCCATGGGATCTGTCCCTGACCCATCCCTACAAGCTTTGTCCCTGTCCTCATCCCCGCGGTTACTGCGGATCCCCATCCCCGTGTCATTCTCTATTTTACAAGACATGATATTTGTTTGTCCCAGGCTTTGATAGGCTAATATTTTCTTTTGGATTTTGATGATAGTTTCATGTAGATTTTTGTATTATGTCCAGCTTTTTTGACTATATTACATATTTTTTATTCTAAAATGTTATTTTACTTTTATTATGATCATTTGGCATTGTTTTATTGTTTCTTATGTTTAATGATTCTGAATCCTTGGTATTATCTTAACAAATGCCAGGAAATTTGAGGTGGGTCTAGAATGTCATGAGACAGGTTAGTTTTATCCTACTGATGATTTGTCATTGCAATACTAAATTTTAGGCGTGCTGGGTTATATTCTTTAATGCAATCTGGGTGCCCAGAAGCCATTATAGAATAGGCTTTAGCCACACAGCACCAGGGCACCTAAAAGGAGGCACCCACTTACAGAATTGCCCCTAATGCGTTTAACTCAAATTAGCACATATTAACAGAGCTTAGTAAATAGAGCCAAAGTTTTGCTTTCCACAGAGTACACAGAAATACAATCCCCCCGATATTCTAAAGCATTTAACCGGCCAGGATTGGTACCTGACCAGTTAAATGCCTCATAATCGACTCTCTGATGATAATCAGTGGGGGATAGCTGGCTATCCCCCACTGAATATCGCCAGTTAGCGGCTAGTGGATAAGCGGTTATATCGAGCGATATAACTGGCTATCTGACAATTTTCATCCCCATTTTAGTGACTATATTTGGCTGCATGTATGCATAGGATATCTTTGGCCAGTTTAAACATAACCGGTTAAGTCTGAATATCGACTTAGCCGTTTTTGTTCAAACCGGCCAAAACCAAATCGGATATTCAATGCCAGTCACCGGAAACAGCCCGACATTGAATATCCAGGTTTAGCACTGACTGTGGGTGAGTTAACCAGGCCAACTCCCGCAGTCTGAATATCAGCCCCAGTGAAGATAAGCTTTGGACCATGTTCTATACTTTGGGCCCAATATTCAGCAGATGGTGATCAGCGTTTTGCTGACTTCCGCTGGCGTTAAACCAGGAAATTCAATGCTGAGCCATGTCCAGGCTCCGGCATTGAATTTCCAGATACAGGGAACTGGCTAAAACGTAGCCGGTTAAGTACTATGTTCGGCACTTAACTGGCTGTGAAGAACAGCATAAAGACAGGACTACGTTTTATGTGGTCCTATTTATGCAGTTATCTTAACTGGTTAAGTGTCGAATCCACTCTCAAAATAGCCAGTTTTGGCTTGAGCGCTAACTGGGCATTTTCAGCATACTGTCCTGTTATGTGCCACTGAAAATACCCGGTTTGCCCAAGTCAGGCAATTTAAACAGCCTGGAGCTTCTCCTGAGTTTAATTTGTATTGAATATTGGGCCCCATATATTTGCCACATGGTGGCTGAAGATGATTCTTTTCTTTTGAAATAAACCATGAAGAAGTCAATCCAGAAAGACATACCTGGGGCTTGTGGGCTTGTCAGATGATCTGATAGTTCTCTCTCCTACAAGATTTTCCTTCTATTTTATGCCTTTTCAAATTCCGTGGTGAATAAGCTCCTCAATATGCATCATTCCAACATGTGCATTACTTTCTCTTTCACAGAATACCACCACCACAGGCCCCTCCAATGAATGCTCTGGCAGATGTAGTTATTGAAGGTTTTGGAATAGCAGTTGTTGGTTATGCAGCTTCTGTAATGCTGGCTCAAGGCTCTGCTAAAAAATTTAACTACTATGTGGATGACAACCAGGTAAAAGAGATTGTCTCTCTTATTTCAGTAGATTTCTGAAACTGTAGGACATTCTTCTTACTCACAGAAGTTTCTGTGGGACCCTTTTACTAAGCTGCGTAAGCATCTACGCACATTCAATGTGCGCCAATTTGGAGTTACCGCCCGGCTTCCATGTGGTTCTTGTGGTAATTTCATTTTTGGCGCGTTTCTGATCACAAAAATAATTTTTATTTTCTGGCGCACATCCGCCCGGTTAATTCGTAAGACCTTACCGCTAAGTCAATGACTGGTGGTAAGGTCTCAGACCCAAAATGGACGTACACCAGTTTTTATTTTACTGCATGTCCATGTTCGGCAAAAGTTTTAAAAGGGCATTTTTTGCAGGCCCACTGAAAATTGGATCTACACTACTGCAGGCCATTTTTCAGCGCACCTTAGTAAAAGGACCCCTTAAAGAGCAGTTTTAATGTACTGTGTCTGTGTGATGGTTCATCAGGGGTATTGAGCCTGTACACATTTAAGAGTCGGGGTCAAAGTGGTTGGGCCAGCGAAATAAACTTTTCACTGTTATGGTTGATCAGGCCTATCTGTGGACCACTCAGCTCCTTACTTTATACATAATCTCCTTCCAATGAAAATCTTAAACCCTTCTCAAAGACAAACCAAACTGATTTGGCTTATGGATCCTTATTGATTATGACATCCATATCTGAGGCTTCAACAATGTCTCTTTATTTATGAGTAACTGTATTTAAGGGGATAATTTTATTAACCTTATCCATGCTGATTTATACTAATAAAGGACTAGATTCTATATATCCTGCCTAAAAAGATGGCACGGAAAAAAAAATACTCCTAGGCGTATTCTATAAACTATGCCTAAAGTTAGGCGCGGTTTACAGAATACACCTAACGCCTGTGAATTTGACTAAATGTAGCCACATCCATTTATGCCAAATAAAACTTGGTGTAAATGTCCACGCCTAAGGGGTCCTTTTATAAGGTGTGCTGAACAATGGCCCACGGTAGTGTAGGCACGGGTTTTGGGTGTGCGCAGATCCATTTTTCAGCGTGCCTGTAAAAAAGGCCTTTTTAAAATTTTGCCAAAAATGAACGTGCAGCAAAATAAAAAATTGGTGCACGTCCATTTTGGGTCTGAGACCTTATCCCCAGCCATTGATTTAGCGGTAAAGTCTAATGTATTAACCAGGCGGTAGTGACCTACGTGCGTCAAATGCCACTTGTCGCGTGCAGAAAATAAAAATAATTTTTCAGATGCATGTAGCGGACACGCGCCAAAAATGAAATTACCACAAGAACCATGTGGTAGCCGGGCAGTAACTCCAAATTGGTGTGCATTGGGCGCGTGTAGGTGCTTACACAGCATAGTAAAAAGGCCCCTAAATTAGGCATGGAGTGGGTGTATTCTATAACACTGTGTATAAATATTAGGAATGTCCATGACCCACTCATGCCCCTCCCATGACCATGCCCCCTTTTGAGCTTCATGTGTTAGAATTTACGCACACCACTTTATAAAATATGCTTAGCAAGTAGTGTGCGTAAATTCTAATGATTCCCAATTAGTGCTGTTTATTGCTTGTTAGGGTCCAATTTTTGGCACTTTGTTTTTTTGACCATAGCAGGGTTCATATTTCTCAAGGATTAATTTTTGCCCCTATCCTTTCCAATATTATTTTGGCTTCTCTCCTAGTTCTCATCCAGTCTCTCGATGTTACTTCATATGCTTACGCAGATGACATCCAAATCCTCACTGCCTTAGAATGTAATAACTCACAGGACATAGAACTTGGGAGTTATGGCATGAAATTAAATCCTGAAAAATCACAAGGCCTTATACTTTCACACAGTGGCTATCCTGAACTCTCTTCTCCTATTCAGGTAGCAGGTTCAAATGTTTCTATTAGGTCCTTGGTGAAAGTACTTGGAGCATTGATAGATAAGAAATTAAATTTTTAAATGCATATTTCTCATACTATCCAGTGTTTCTTCTTTAAATTGAAAATGATCTATTTGGGCAGGAAGTTATTCACTAATGGCTAGATTCAGTAAATGGTGCTAAAAAATCTGCACCAAAAAAATCAGCTTATCTTTAAATCGGCATTTAAAGATGAGTGCCAAGGCCGATTTCAGCGCCCAAATTTGGGTGCCAGGAGTTAAACCTGCAGAAACCAGATGTAATTCGTGGTGTCCAATTTGGGTGCACATCCTTGGTGTTCTATAACACTGTGCACAAATATTAGGTGACCCACCCACACACATGCCATGGCTACGCCCCCTTTTGGGTTGCATGCTATTGGATTTGGGTACACATTGTTATAGAATAGCGCTTAGCAAGATGTGTGACCTAATACAAATTGGTGCCAATTAGCACCCAGTTATTGGCACTAATTGGCTTGTTAGCCTATTTAGTCAGGTGGATATCTTGGATTGACACCCAATTTTGGGCACTATATATAGAATCCAGGGATAAAAGTGCTCTTTGGGTCCTTATTCATTCCCTTGTAATTACCCTGATTTACTGTAATGCTGTATTGCATGGAGTAAGAGCTATGAACCTAAAGTGGCTACCACTGGTTCAACGGTTATTGGTTAAAAATTGGCTATCCATATTGCACAGAATTATTTTTAAACTTTTGGTGTAAATCCATAAAGTGCATTATTCTGATATCTCCTTGTATTTATCACAATTGCGGATTCCATATTCTCCTTCTTGGACCTTAAGATCATCACAACTGAACTGTCTCACTGTTCCTTCCTTTTGAGCCATCCATTTGGACACAATTAGGACCAGAATATTCCAGGAGATAAAGCCAATCTTTGAGCCTTTGTTTGAAGCATTCCCACTGAAGTTTGAAGAAGGATTAAAGACTTTCCTCTTTCGTGATACTTATACAATGTGATTAAAGCTTTAATTTTGATGCTCTTTTGTCTATGAGTTTCTCCAGATCGGCCTGTAGAATATTAATAATGGCTTATGGACTTTTCGTTTAGGAACCCACTAAGCTAACTTCTTTTACCACATTTTCTGGCAATGAATTCCAGAGTTTAACTACATGTTGAACGAAGAAATATTTTCTCCGATTCGTTTTAAATTTACTACTTTGTAGCTTAATTGTGTCCCTCCTAGTTCTAGTATTTTTGGAAAGAGTAAACAAGCGAGTCACGTCTACTCATTCCACTCCACTCACTATTTTATATACCTCTATCGTATCTCCCCTCAGACCTCTTTTTTCTAAGCTGAAGAGCCCTAGCTGTTTCAACCTTTCTTCACAGGGAAATCGTCTCATCCCCTTTATCATTTTTGTTGCCCTTCTATGTACCTTTTCTAATTCCACCATATCTTTTTTGAGATGTGGTGACCAGAATTGCATACAGTATTCAAGGTGCAGTTGCATCATGGAGCAATACAAAGGCATTATAACATCCTCATTTTTATTTTCCATTCCTTTCCTAATAATACTTAACATTCTATTTGCTTTCTTTGCTGCTGCTGCAGCACACTGAACAGAGGGTTCCAAAGTATCATCAACGATGACTCCTAGATCAAATTCCTGGTCCATGATTCCTAACACAGAACCTTGCATCATGTAGCTATAGTTTGGGTTCCTCTTTCCCACATGTATCACTTTGCACTTGCTCACATTAAACATCATCTGCCATTTGAATGCCCAGTCTTCCAGACTCGTAAGGTCATCTTGCAATTTTTCACAACTTGCGATTTAACAACTTTGAATAACTTAGTGTCAGCAGATTTTAATTACCTCACTAGTTATTCCCATATCTAGATCTTTTATAAATGTTAAAAAGCAACGGTCCCGATCCAAGATGGCGGCATAGCGTTTAATCACACCAGATGCGCCCAGTTACCTGATCGAAGCACTGTTGGCAGAGGCTCCGGATCCCCATAGACAATAGGGAAAAGGAGATGGAAGGTGTGGGAGAATCCTTCAACCTCCACCGGGACTCAACTCCACCACCAGACGAACTTGGATCAGTTCGGGTTAGCGTCTGGACCCAGACACGTCTCTTCTCCCGCTGTTGGAGCCGGCACGTCAGCGCTGGCCAGCAGTGTCAATGGGGTCTCCTTGAGCCCCATCCAACATGTGGCTCCCCCTCAGCCAGGAAGGAGCAGCGTGGAGTCAAGTCCAGCAGCTCAGGCTCTGAATGTAGGAGACCTGGGTGTGCAGGGAGAGAACCTGCCCATGCTTGGAGAAACGGCTGGGAGCACCAGGCTGGAAGAACAACTAGCAATACAAACATTGCCATCACAGATAGTTTGTACTTTGAAACAGTCTATTGATGCTCTCCTTCCTGTTTTTTCTTCGGGGACTATAGCAAAACCAGCCGTAGTGACAATGGAGTCACTCTGGGACCTGACATTTAACATTCAATCTTCTTTACAAGTATTGATAACTAAAAACACTAGTGAAATTAAGGTATTGTCTGAGGCAGCCATTATCCAGGCACAGGTAACTGCTCAACAATCCTCTGAATTGAAACTTTTAGATGAGAAAATTCAAAAATTAGAATCTGTGGGCCAAGTCTCAATTAAAGAAAGAAACTTTACCTTTCGTCATTTGGAATATTTAGAAAATCAATCTAGGAGGCTTAATTTGAGACTGATGAATTTTCCTAGATCACCTTTAATTACACATATAGAGATGGTTAAAAAATATTTGGTTGAAATACTAGGAATGGCTGGGGATTCACTGCCTCCTATAACTCGGGTGCAGTATTTACAAACTAACGTAAAAACTTTGCCTGGAACTTCTCAAACCCAAGTAGGAGATGCTATGAACCTCACATCTTTCTTGGAATCCTCATTAG
Organism: Microcaecilia unicolor; assembly: GCF_901765095.1. NCBI lineage: Eukaryota > Metazoa > Chordata > Amphibia > Gymnophiona > Siphonopidae > Microcaecilia > Microcaecilia unicolor. Next base: position 536,924,000 of record NC_044031.1, read on the forward strand.
AGGTAATTACTCAGAGAACTACTGTAGTGGTTTCCTTTGCCCTGGAGATGGATCGAGATGCAGTAGTGAGACTTTCCTTTCGTCATTTGGACTCTGTATTCTTGGGGTCTAAAATAAGAATTTATCCAGATTTGTCTAGAGAAACACAGAAAAGGCATAAAGCCTTTTTGGTTTTGTGCCCAAGGACTTTGGCATTAGGTGCAAATTTTGTACTTAAATTTCCTTCTATATGCCGTATATTATTTCAGTCTAAACAATTTCAATTCTTTGATCCCAAGCAGTTAGAATATTTTTTGCTGTCTAAAGAAGAGGTTAATGTTATTGTCTAGACACAGATGTACACTGTAAGGTAGCTTGGAGTAGGCTACCTGGGTAGCATTGATTTAGAATTGCGTCTTAGATACAATGCTAAGTAATCTTTTTCCTAATGTATAGTGGATGAAAGTGGTGAAGATATTTCAGTTATGGATAACTTTGAATATTTTGTTATGAGGTATTTCCAATTTATTGTATTATTGCTCTATGAGTTGTATAATATATATCATTTAATAAAAATAATGAACATAAAAAGCAATGGTCCCAACACAGACCCCTGTGGAACCTCACTATCTACCCTTCTCCATTAAGAATACTGACCATTTAATCCTACTCTCTGTTTTCTATCCTTTAACCAATTTTTAATCCATAATAGAACGCTACCTTTTATCCCATAACTTTCCAATTTCCTGTGGAGTCTTTCATGAGGTATTTTGTCAAATGCCTTTTGAAAATCCAGATACATAATATCAACTGACTCACCTTTATCCACATTTGTTCACCCCTTCAAAGAAATGTAGTAGATTGGTGAGGCAAGATTTCCTTTCACTAAATCCATGTTGGCTTTCCTGCTTATTTTCAAAGGAGAAGGCCGGCCATCTCCCGACACAAATCGGAAGATGGCCGGCCATCTCCTGAACCCGGCCAAATCGGTATAATCGAAAGCCGATTTTGGCCGGCTTCAACTGCATTCCGTCGCAGGGCTGGCCAAAGTTAAAGGGGGCGTTTTGACAGTGTACGGAAGGCGGGGCGGGGGCGTGGTTACGAGATGGCCGGCTTCGGCTGATAATGGAAAAAAGAAGGCTGGCTCTGACGAGCACTTGGCCGGCTTCACTTGGTCCATTTAGTTTTAGGACCAAGTCTCAAAAAAGTGCCCCAACTGACCAGATGACCACCGGAGGGAATAGGGGATCACCTCCCCTTACTCCCCCAGTGGTCACCAACCCCTTCCAACCCCCCCAAAATGTTTAAAAACATTTTTGCCAGCCTCAAATGTCATACCCAGCTCCATGACAACAGTATACAGGTCCCTGGAGCAGGTTTTAGTGGGTGCAGTGCACTTCAGGCAGGTGGACCCAGGCCCATCCCCCCCTATCTGTTACACTTGTGGTGGTAAATGGGAGCCCTCCAAACCCCCCCCAAAACCCACTGTACCCACATGTAGTTGCCCCCCTTCATCCCTAAGGGCTATGGTAGTGGTGTACAGTTGGGTGTAGTGGGATTTGGGGGGATTTGGGGGGCTCAGCACACAAGGTAAGGGAGGTATGCACCTGGGGGCAATTTGTGAAGTCCACTGCAGTGCCCCCTAGGGTGCCCGGTTGGTGTCCTGACATGTGAGGAGGACCAGTGCACTACAAATGCTGGCTCCTCCCATGACCAAATGCCTTGGATTTGACTGGGTTTGAGATGGTCACCATTAGTTTCTATTATTGGCGGGAAACCAATGGCGACGATCTCTAACACCGGCCATCTCTAACACCAGCCTAAATGTTGAGATTTGGCCGGCCCCGACCGTATTATCGAAACGAAAGATGGCCGGCCATCTTGTTTCGATAATACGGTCTGGTATGCAGCTTTCTGGGGCTGGCCTTGGAGATGGCCGCCCATGTAGATGGCCAGCCCTGTTCGATTATGCCCCTCCATGTCTCATTAATCCATGCTTTTGAATATGTTCTGTAATTTTGTTCTTTATAATAGTCTCTACCATTTTGCTCGGCACCGATATCAGGCTCAGAAGTGTTATGCCATTAGGCTAATCTTCCAAATGGAGGTCTATGTGGCCATTTTATAATATGGATGTTCCTCTGCTGTCACAAAGACATCTGTGTTCATTTTTGCCCCATTCGTAGTTTGGACATTTCAGGATGTTCATTGTGGATGTAGCTGGCACTTGGATGTCTATTTCTCTTGTATTTTGGAATCTTCAGCAGATCCTGTTCTAATACATGAGGAATGGATGTCCATATGTGACATATAAACTTGGATATCCTTTCTAAAATGCTATTCCATATGTTTTTTTTTTTGAAATAGGCTAAAAGTAGGCACCTTCCTGCTCTACTAACTTAGGCACTCTGTTATAAAATTCCTCTCTCACTGTACACCCTTCACACCCACAAACAGATAACAGTTAAGATGTTAGAGTACCTTGCACAAAATAGCAGCAGTAAAACAATTCCTTTCCACCATGATAAGGTCAGTTTGAGTGAAAACACAGCCTGAGGGCTACAGTCCATGTCCTTCTGAGCTAATGAAGTTTCTTCCATTTGTATCCTATAAACCCTCTCAGATATGACAAGATAATTTGTTTTGCACTCCGTCTTTAAATGATGCTTGTCTGAAAAAGCTTCTGGGAGGGTAAAGATTGCTTTGGTGATTTTCATCATAGTCCTCCTAAAGGTGTAACTGGCCCAGGCTAGGAGAGAGATGAAGGACTAGAAACTTCCACGCTGATCAGATACCCTCTTGAGTAGCTATGTTCTTCTCATCTCTCTTCTGCAGACAGATTTCAGAAAGAGTGCTCTATCCTCTTTTAGGGGTCTCTTTCACACACACCACACATAAAATGAGTCTCTTGTATAAAAAGCAATGGCTTAAAGGTATATTAGGAATAAAGAAACATATTGATTTTTTTTTTACTGGGCAAGGTTCCAAAGCACTCTGGAGAACATGTCTAGATTGCATCAGGGCTACCCCTGGTTTTTGTTTTTTTTAAATTAGATAATAGGCTTTGCATATTCCATGAAATGGAATAGCTTAATTCTCACAGATTTCTTTACAAGTAAGTTATGCAAGGTGACTAGTCAGGATTAGAATCTGCAGTGATATTTACATAAAGGGCTTATTCAGACTCTCTCTGTGAAATGGCAGCATTCCACAGAATTTAACAAGGTTAGACAGCCTAATAGTTCAGTGGTTAGAGCCTGGGTTTATAGTAGCTGTTTACTGATAGGCAATTCAAGGCTTTTACTGTAAAAAGTATTTCATCACATTTTCTTTGAACCTCCCTCTTTTAAACTTCACATCATGAGCTCTTATTCTTGAGCTGGGCTATCTTATAGATGTTGCCTAAATATTTCAAAGTATCTGTCACAGCCCCCCTTTTCTGAGTTGCACATCTTGTCTTATTGATGCATGATTTCACCTCTTTCTGCTCTACAGCACATCTTCTGTACACTTGACCATTTCACTTCATGTTTGCTCATCCCTGCTCTACACTCAAGAGTTGAAGTATCCCACTGGTCCTTTTACTTTCACCATATCCATTTGATCTGATTAACAATCAGTTTTTGATTTCTGCTATATCCACCAGCTTCTCAACCAGTTAGTAATATTTTGTTGCATTCCTATGCCTAAAAAGTGCTGTGTTAACTTTCCCTTTGTTCTACATAACACTTGTAAACTTCATTTGTATAGGACTTCATTAGGCTTGAATATTGCTTTAGTCTCCTGCATATTCATCTTTCTTTTCCATGCTCCTCTCTTTTTCAGATACATTATTTTTCTTCCTTTTATGTTGACGTTTTCTCTGATCCTCTGAGAAGGCCACTACAATCTTCATAACCCATTTATAAGTACATAAGTATTGCCACACTGAGACAGACCAAAGGTCCATCAAGCCTAGCATCCTGTTTCCAACAGTGGCCAATCGAGGTCACAAATACCTGGCAAGATCCCAGAAAACCAATACATTTTATGTTGCTTATCCCAGAAATAAGCAGTGGATTTTTCCCCAAGTTTATGGACTTTTCCTTTAGGAAGCCAGCCAGACCCTTTTAGAACCCTTCTAAGCTATCCGCCTTTACCACATTCTCTGGCAACGAATTCCAGAGTTTAATTAAACATTGAGTGAATAAATATTTTCTCTGATTTGTATTAAATTTACTACTTTGAAGCTTCATCACATACCCCCTAGTCCTAGTATTTTTGGAAAGAATAAACAAATGATTCACATCTACCCGTTCCATTGCACTCATGATTTTATAGACCTCTATCATATCTCCCCTCAGTCGTCTCTTCTCCAAACTGAAGAGCCCCAGATGCTTCAGCCTTTCCTAATATGGAAGTTGTCCCATGCACTTTATCATTTTCGTCGCTTTCTCTATACCCTTTCTAATTCCACCAGCCAGCTCATTTTTGAAAGAGAAGGGCAGTCATCTTCCGACACAAATCGGGAGATGGCCGCCCATCTCCTAAAGCCGTCCAAATTGGTATAATTGAAAGCTGATTTTTTGACACCCTCACCGGCATTCCGTCGCGGAAGCGGCCAAACTTCAAGGGGGCGTGTCGGCAGTGTACAGAAGGCGGGACGTGGGCGTGCTTACGAGATGGCCGGCTTCAGCTGATAATGGAAAAAAGAAAGCCGGCCCTGACGAGAATTTGGTCCGCTTTATTTGGTCCTTTTTTTTTTTAGGTCCAAGTCCCAAAAAAGTGCCCGAACTGCCCACTGAGGGAATCGGGGATGACCTCCCCTGACTTCCCCAGTGGTGATTAACCACCGCCCACCCTGAAACATACAACTTTACAAACTTTTTTTTTTAGAGTATGTCCTTCCATATGCCTCTGTCCCTGCAACGGCAGTTGAGGATGTCCTTCTCTGCAACGGGAGGTGAGAACATCCAAAATGCCTTCAACACCCTCTTTATTTATTTATTTGGATTGTGGATCACAAGTAGTAGCACTGGGATTTGAACCAGCCACCTCTGGATTGCCAGACCAGTGCACTAACCACTAGGCCAGTCTGTCATGCCACCATTCTACTCTACTTCCTTGAAATTTGCCCATCACTGTGGGGGGGGGGGGGGGGGGGGGGGGCAGTATGTAGGTCCCTGGGCGGGGGAGGTATGTGTGTGTCAGTAGAGGCATAACGAAGCCCCAAGCACACAACTACACACACCCACATTGAATACTGAAGATACATATGGAGACCCATGAACACACTTTAAATTATCCCAAAAATGGCTTGTTTCTAACCCAACAGACCCATCCTGCTCCCTCTGCATACCCCATTTCCATCTCCCCACCCAGCATCCCACCCTTTACTCTGCAAGTCCTCTAAGAATAACTCCGGGCGCCCCTCCCCAGGCCACCAGTGCTGGGTAGCTCCCGCCACTCCACACATAAGTACTAGAGCAGGCAAACATGATCAAAAGCAGCACATGAAGTCTATGGATATAACATCCCATCCCACGACAATAAGCCTCTAGCAAAACAAAACAAAACACCATTGTGAATCTAGTGGGTGCTTTCAAAAATAGTACATGAAGTCTATGGATATAATATCACATCCCACTCTGAGTCTCTAGCAAAGAAAAAAAGATCACCATGATGTATCTGGTTGGCGCTGACATTGTCTCTTTAAGTTCAATATGAATAGCAATCCCACAATTAGGCAGATGGCTCACAAACTGCCAGGCCTCTTCCACTGAGGTAAAGAAGAGAACCTTGCCCTCATGTTGGACCCTTATTTTGGCTGTGTACTGCAAAGAAAACACAATCTTCAATTGTGGAAGTCTGCACAATTACTACTACTACTACTACTATTTAGCATTTCTATAGCGCTACAAGGCATACGCAGTGCTGCACAAACGTAGAAGAAAGACAGTCCCTGCTCAAAGAGCTTACAATCTAATAGACAAAAAATAAATAAAGTAAGCAAATCAAATCAATTAATGTGAACGGGAAGGAAGAGAGGAGGGTAGGTGGAGGCGAGTGGTTACAAGTGGTTACGAGTCAAAAGCAATGTTAAAGAGGTGGGCTTTCAGTCTAGATTTAAAGGTGGCCAAGGATGGGGCAAGACGTAGGGGCTCAGGAAGTTTATTCCAGGCGTAGGGTGCAGTGAGACAGAAGGCGCGAAGTCTGGAGTTGGCAGTAGTGGAGAAGGGAACAGATAAGAAGGATTTATCCATGGAGCGGAGTGCACGGGAAGGGGTGTAGGGAAGGACGAGTGTGGAGAGATACTGGGGAGCAGCAGAGTGAGAACATTTATAGGTTAGTAGAAGAAGTTTGAACAGGATGCGAAAACGGATAGGGAGCCAGTGAAGGGTCTTGAGGAGAGGGGTAGTATGAGTAAAGCGACCCTGGCGAAAGATGAGACGGGCAGCAGAGTTTTGAACCGACTGGAGAGGGGAGAGGTGACTAAGTGGGAGGCCAGCAAAAAGCAGATTGCAGTAGTCTAAACGAGAGGTGACAAGGGTGTGGATGAGGGTTTTGGTAGAGTGCTCGGAAAGAAAGGGGCCATTTTCTTCTGGGCTTGAGCCACTCGGGCAGAATAATCGTTGAACAATAGCAGTTTATGCCCCTAATATTCTAAAGCTCCATGTCTCCGATAGGCCCTCATAATGCTTTCCTTATCAGTACGGTTAAGAAACTTTATCAATCACTGGTGTAGACCACAACGACCTATCCCGCCATCATTCCAGCCTGTAAGCACGTTCACACAAATGGGCACGCATTGATTTTGTACCTCTAAGCGCTCCAGTAGTTAGGTTTCAAAAAGACTTTAGAGCTCTGAATCCACCACCTCCTCCAGTAAGCCAATCATCCTCACGTTATTCCTGTGTGCGAGATTTTCATGATCTGTTCCTGGATTTCCTCTAATGCTGTGTGATGTTTATTTAGCTTATGTTCAAGTGTCACCGCTCCCAAAGCTGAAATTTATTTTGCCAAGGTGCCAGAGAGCGGAGGAGCATGCTCCAGGAGACGCCATCTTGGGAGAGTCTGGTCTTCTTGCCTCCCACTATTGTTTTGGGGGCTTCAGAGGCATATCTTCAAGGGTTCAAAATCAGCTCAGCTATGCACCCCAGATTCCACACAGTATCAAACAAGGGGTTGAGGAGCAAATTGCCACTGGAGCAGTACTGAGGAGACAGTTTAACCACCAGAATATTTAAGGAGTGTGGGAGCCCCTGACATATGCAGCCTTTCAGCACAGCAGCATACTGGAAGTCCCTCAACCTTATTTATTGTATAGAAAATGTAGTAAAAAATTAACCAGTATTTTTGATATTGATTTTTTTCTCAGCATATTTATTTTCTAAGAGGTAATTAAGAGATGGTTTAATTAAATCAATCATTCTAATCAAGATTGATAAAGATTGTTTTACTTCATTTGTTTGGTAGCAAATATATCAAAAGTGCTTTCAAGATTCCTAAAGAGTGGTCATACAAATGCAGTAGAAGTGGGTTAAAGGTTCAGGGTCAATTTAAACCACAGATTTTCTGAGTATAGCTACTTAGATCTCAATTCAGATTAAATATGCTTATATTTATGAGATTCTTGATATACCACTTTTCTGTGGTACAACCAAAGTGGCTTTCCTAGTATATACAGCTATAGTGGAGGAGTGGCCTAGTGGTTAGGGTGGTGGACTTTGGTCCTGGGGAACTGAGGAATTGTAGTTCAATTCCCACTTCAGGCACAGGCAGCTCCTTGTGACTCTGGGCAAATTACTTAACCCTCCATTGCCCCAGGTACCAGTATACAATATGTAAGCCACATTGAGCCTGCCATGAGTGGGAAAGCACAGGGTACAAATGTTACAAAAATAGTAGATATTTTCCCTGGCCATAGTGGGCTCACAATCTAAATCCTCACCCTTCCTGACAAAATCCAAATTGATGCTAATTAGGGATCACTTCATTTGGACTTTGTTTAAATTCAGTTGCTATAAATCTGTTGCAGAATGTTATGAGCCTGATAGAAGATCTGATAAAATCATGACACATCCTTGAAATTCTCTTGTTTATCATCTATGTTTGTCTTGACAAAACTGTAGGCAGTGTGGCGCAGGAACTGTCATTCTTTATGTTTTGGGCAGCGCTGCTTATACCTGGTACCATTTAAGAAATTAGTAGTAGTAGCAGTACTAGCTGTCAGCTGTCCACTACTCCAGCAACATATGTTGAAATAATATAACACAATCGTGTCCTCTGTTTTTCATTTTACAGGAATTATTGGCTCATGGCCTCAGCAATGTGGTTTCCTCATTTTTCTTTTGTATACCAAATTCTGCAGCTATGGCTCGAACTGGACTTCTATACAGCTGTGGTGCAAAAACACAGGTAATCCATACAGTTGCTCAGTCATAGATTACAAAATAAGGTTCTTTCTTTTACATACCATCCTTGCATATTCTCTAAGTTTAAGAACTGAGGTCTGTTTTAAAAATGTTTTTCTTTGTAATATCATCCTTGTTCTCTAAGTTTAAGAAATGTAGGCCCCTGTTTACAAAACATAGCAGCTTTGTAAAGGGAAAGGGATGTGATATACTGCTTTAATTAACATGGTTTTTGCAACCACATTCAAAGCAGTTTACATGGTATAAACAGGTACTTATTTGTACCTGGGGCAATGGACGGTTAAGTGGCTTGCCTAGAGTCACAAGGAGCTGCAGTGGGAGTCATGAAAGACTAAGGTTTGTTATGAACATATTCAGGCTATAATCAAAAGGTTTGTTGTGAACACATTCAGGCTATAATCAAAAGAAAAAAATAATCCAAAAAATGGCATAAGTGGCAGATGATGTGTTTCTCACATGAAAACATTTAAATCATATAATCAGAAAAAAACCCCTATTTAAGTTTGTTATTCACTGAAAACAAAACATTTTCAAAAGAGACATTTTGGGGGCATGTTGTGGGTGTGAGATGGGTGTCATTATGTAACGGACGTTTTTTTGGATGACAGATAGGGTCCACTGGGAAACAGTGATCATAACATGATCAAGTAAGAGCTACTATCTGGAATGAAGCAACAAAGGAAATCTACTGTAGCAGCATTTAATTTTCAAAAGGGCGATTATAAGAAAATAAGGCAAATGGTTAAAAAGAAGCTAAAAGAAGGCTAAAAGAGATTATGAAGAGAAACTTGCCGCAGAAGCAAAAACTCACAGTAACAACTTTTTCAGGTACAGAATGCTTGTGAGGGAATCCGTGGGACCGTTAGATCATGAAGGAGCAAAAGAGACACTCAGGGCGGACCAGGCCATAGCGGAGAAACTAAATGAATATGCTTCAGTCTTTAAGGGTCGTTTTTTGCTTACTGTTTTTGAATTAAAAAAAATTGCTGAGAACACCATCTGAGAGAGGTTGTTCTTCTCCACTTTTTTTCACTTGGCATTGATCTTCAGTGGAGAGGTTACCTTCTGTTCGAGTTGATTTCACTCTTTATGGAAGCATATGTAAGTGATCTACCTGTAAGGTGATGATGTGGAGGAAGTGAAAGAAATATTGGTGAACCTGGAAGACGGACTGAGCCAAACTGACAAATTAAAGAGTAGTAAATCACCTGGACTGGATGGCATGCATGCAAGGATACTGAAAGAACTCAAACCTGAAGTTGCTGATCTGCTGTTAGTAATCTGTAACATATCAGTAAAATCGTCTATAATACCTGAAGATTGGAGGGTGACCAATGTAATGCCTATTTTTAAAAAGGGTTCCAGTGGTGATCTGGGAAATTACAGATTGTAAACCTGATTCAGTAAGCCTGACGTCAATGCTGGGTAAAATAGTCTAAACTATTTATAAAGAACAAAATTACAGAACACATAAATAAACATGGTTTTGTGGGACAGAGTCAGCGTGGTTTCAGCCAAGGGAATTATTGCCTCACTAATTTGCTTCATTTCTTTGAAGACGTGAATAAACATATGGATAAAGGTGAGACGGTTGATGTAGTGTATCTAGAGTTTCAGAAAGCTTTTGACAAAGTTCCTCATGAGAGATTCCTAACAAAATTAAAGAGTTATGAGATAGGAGCCAATGTTCTGTTGTGGCTAGAGTTAAATGGTCATTTCTCTCAATGGAGGAGAATGAATAGTAGAGTGCCGCAGTGATCTGTACTGGGACCAGTACTATTTAACATATTTATAAATGATCTGGAAATCGGAATGAGACATGAGGTGATTAAATTTGCAGATGACACAAAACTATTCAAGGTTGGTAAAATACATGCAGACTGTGAAAAATTGCAGGAAGACCGTAGGAAATTGGAAGACTGGGCATCCAAACGGCAGATGAAATTTAATGTGGACAAACATTGGGAAGAATAATCCAAATCATAGTTACCTGATGCTAGGGTCCTCCATGGGGGTCAGCACCCAAGACAAAAGATCTGGGTATCGTTGTAGACACTATGCTGAAATCTTCTGTTCAGTGTGCAGTGGTGGCCAAAAAAGCAAACAGGATGCTAGGAATTATTAGGAAAGGGATAGTAAATAAGACCAAGAATAATATAATGCTCCATTGTGCAACCTCACCTTGAGTATTGCATTCAGTTCTGGTCGCTGTATCTCAAAAAAGATATAGCGGATTAGAAAAGGTTCAAAGAAGAGCGACCAAAATGATAAAGGGAATGGACCTTCCCTCATATGAGGAAAGGCTAAAGACGTTAAAACTCTTCAGCTTGGAAAAGAGACAGCTGAGGGGAGATGATTAAAATAAATAGGAGGAAATATTTTTTCACTCAACAAATTGTTAAGCTCTGGAACTCTTTGCCGGAGGATGTAGTAACAGCGGTTAGCGTTATCTGGGTTTTAAAGTTATTGATGGAAAAGTTCATAGTCTGCTATTTATTTATTTTGACATTTATACCCCATGTTATCCCAAACATACTGGATAGACATGGAAAGCCAATTCTTGCCCTGTGATTGGTAGCATGGAATGTTGCTATTTGTGTTTCTGCAAGGTACTTGTGACCTGGTTTGGCCACTGTTGGAAACAGGATACTCGGCTAGATGGACCATTGGTCTGACCCAGTATGGCTATTCTTATCTTCTTAATGAACAGTTCCTAAAACAATGGGTAAACTTAAGTGCATACAGGCTGTATATATGTAATTTAACCCACATAGGTGGGCAATTTTGTAAAAGCCTTGCATTACATAGCTATAGTTTGGGTTCCTATTTCCCACATGCATCACTTTGAAGTTGCTCACATTAAATGTCAACTGCCATTTGGATGCCCAGTTTTCCAGTCTCGTAAGGTCCTCTTGCAATTTTTCACAATCCTTCTGCGATTTAACAACTTTGAATAACTTTGTGTCATCAGCAAATTAATTGCCTCACTAGTTATTTCTATGTGTAAATCTTTACTATCTACCCTTCTCCATTGAGAATACTGACCATTTAACCCTACTCTCTGTTTTTAAAAAATCTTTTAGCCAGTTCTTAATGCACAATAGGACACACTTGTAGTAATGAAAAGTTCATTACCACAGTAGGCCTTGAAACATCCTAAAGATGACTCTGTCATTGAGAAAAGTAGAAGGGGCAAACCCATTGATAGATTTGCAGTTCAGCATGTGGGTTGTAAAGGACAACAGTACTGAAAGGGAAGAGACAGGAAGGTAGTTGTAAACAAGATGAGCAAATTTGGAACAATGGTGAGACTAACTGGGGAGACCAACAAGCAGGTTGTTTCAGCAATCCAGACAAGAAATGAAAACTGCTTGGAGAAGTGATGAGCAAGCAATAAAGAGAGATGAATAGGTTTTTCATGCCATAGAGCTGGTGTCCCAGAAACAGAGAAAATAATGGCAGAATTGCCAGACATAAGGCTTTACATACAAATTCATGCATCTAAGGATTCTCTGTTTTTCACCAGTGTTTTTTGGATTTCTGTTACTATGACCACTTCCACTTGGAGGGTGGTAGCAATTTATAAACTAAAAAATTGATCATGAAATACTCTTTTTCTACTTGTTCTCTCAGCTCTTCAGCGTTTTTCATACTATGTACAGCTGGCAAGCTTCCTTTTTCTTTTTTTTCTCAAATTGTTATGAGAAAGGGTGTCTGTAAAATCAGTGTCTCACAAATTGCTTTCTGATGGGTTGCTGGAACAAGGCTGTTGTTCCTCAGATAGCTGCTAATCTTGTTTACAACAATTTCAAGTCTGAAGCTAGCAGCTCTCATTCAACACACATTTCAAGGACATTGTCCAGCTGGAGCATAAATAAGTTTTTGCATGCCAGGCTACAGACCATGTAAGGGAATCGGACCTCCAGCTCCCACTCCCCCCCGTCGATGGAGCAACGATTTCTGGGGGTTTCGGGGGCTGGAGACCCACCGATCCTCCAGCCCCCACCCCCCCCCCGTCGCTGGGTGGGAGGGTGGGAGAGGGTTTGGCTGGCGGCGGCCACGACGTTTTCTGGGGGATTGGGGGGGCCTCGTTGTTCGGGCCTCGGGGCAGGCTGTTTGACAGGTTTGGGCTTTTGACAGCCCAGACCTGTCAAACAAGTGCGGGAGGATTGTGCTGAGCGCATGCTCGGCACAATTCTCCCGCACTTTAAACATGATGATCAAAGATAATAGCGCTGCTTAGATTTGCATGCATTATCTTTGATCATCGATGCAGAAAAGCCCTGCACTGTCCCGGCTCTATTTTTAGGGCGCTGTTTGGAACAGCGCAGGGCTTTTGATCATCTGGGCCATAGTTAGGCAGATGAGAATATCCATTCTTAAAGAAGAATGAAAGGAAGTTAAAAAAGTGAAGAACTAGGTGGTGAGCTAAATATAGGGAGGAGGCGAGCAAGGGTGATACAAAAGGAAGTAATTTCTTCTGGAAAGAGGATTTTTAACCTTTTCTCCCTGCTGTAACTACTGAGCTTTTGCCTAGCATCCTAATTTTTGGAACAGCTTAATCAGGTACATGTGACTGTAAAGGGCCCTGTGGACCCTTTTACGAAGTTTATAAATTTATTTAATTATTTATTCATTCATTCAGTACTTGATATACCACTTTCTGTGACAAACCCTGTGCTCCTCCCAATGGGAAGCATAATATGGTTCACAGTTTAGAGCATGGACTGAACCATCTGCTATGGCATTCCCTTAGGAGTGGCCACAATGGTACAGCCCAATGTGTTAGGAAGAGAATCCTGAGAATATTCTCAACAGAGGTTTCTGGACATGAGAACAAAAAGGTCAGTCTTCTGTCTCTGAGCATGAGAAGGACGTTGTAAAGGGATGAAGCTCTTGTCTGATTTCCTCCTGTAGCTACTGAGGGCCATACAGTAAACTCTCTGTGATAAGTACATAAGTATTACCATACTGAGACAGACTGAAGGTTCATCAAGCCCAGCATCCCATTTCCAACAATGGTCAATCCAGGTTACAAGTACCTGGTAAGATCCCAAAACAGCACAATACATTTTATGCTACTTATCATAGAAATAAGCAGTGGATTTTCCCCAAGTCCATTTTAATAATGGCTTATGGACTTTTCTTTTAGGAAGCTATCCAAACCTTTTATAAACCCTGATAAGCTAACCGCTTTTACTAAATTCTGTGACAACGAATTCCAGAGTTTAATTACACGTTGAGTGAAGAAATGTTTTCTCTGATTCATTTTAAATTTACTACTTGTAGTTTCATCGCATGCCCCCTAGTCCTAGTATTTTTGGAAAGAGGAAACAATCCCGACATGTAAATTAGGCATGGAGTGGGTTTATTCTATAACAACGCACATAGATTTTAGAAACATCCACAACCCGCCCATTCCACTTCCATAACCATGCCCACTGTTCAACTGTGCAACTTAGAATTTATGTGTACCATGTTACAGAATACGCTTAGCGAGTTGTGCAATTAGTGCTGATAAATTGCTTGTTAACATCCAATTAATGCTAATTATCTAGTTAAGTAATTTAGTTATATGCATTGTTATAGAATAAGCTTTGATTTCCACATGGAAATTAAGTTGCCGTATATAGAATCCCAGGGACAGTGGCAATATTGAGCTGTGAAACAGATAGAGCTACCCCAGTCACAGCTCAAATACGCATTTTCAGCGCCACTATCGGATAATGTAATACAATGAGATGATACATGATATTCTTAAGAAAATGATTCCTATGTAACTTCTTTGTTTTTCAGGTGGCTTGCTTGATATCCTGTGGTTTTATCCTTGTTGTTATCTACACAATGGGCACATTGCTGTATTGGCTGCCAATGGTACTGTATCTACAATTTTTTACTTTTTCAATAAAGAATGTTCAGTGTACAGTTCATTAATATTGACTCAATCGCCGGACTGCCCCAGCATTGCCTAGTCAGTGCTTCGGTAGTCAGAGGGGATAGTCACTGGCAGTGACTAGTTAACTGCCATTGAATATCCTCTCCTGACCTGCTCAATATGGTTTAATCAGGCAGGCTCACCACTGCTCCACCAGATATTAGTTCTGGTTCATTACTATAAGACTTGCTCCTGAAACCATTTAGCTGCCATTAACTTTCTTTAAATTAGTCACCTTACTTTCTAACTCCTCTTACTCTCTTTCCTGTCTATATATTCCATCTTTGCTTATACCTACACTGTCAATTAAAATGTTATATTACGTATTGTGTTGGCATTCTAAGTAGTATACTATGCAATGCTTTGTATTGTTATTTGAATGCTTTTACTGTTGTAATTGTCTATTGCCCATGTTTGATTTATTCTTATTGTACACCACCTTAAGTGAATTCCTTCAAAAAGGCAGTAAATAAATCCTAATAAATAAATATAAATAAAAAAGCCTTGAATAAACTGATCACTTGTCTAACATCAATTCAAGAATGGGCTAAACACAACAAACTTTGCCTGAACCCAAGTAAAACCGAGCTTCTCTGGGTCCCTAACACAAGTGGATACATAACTGACATCAAAATCCCTTTTAGGAAGTATGAACTCCCCCTCAAATCACAAGTCAGGAACCTTGGAATACAGTTAGATTCAACACTTACTCTGATCCCCCAAATCCAAGCAACCTTTAAGAGCTGCTTCTACTATTTGCAACAGCTACACTGCCTCTCTCCTTACATCAAAAAGGTAAATCTTATTCCAGTTGTGCATGCCATGGTAACATCAAGACTGGATTACTGCAATGCACTATATAATGGTCTGACTACAAAGGGCCTGCACCAGCTCCAGTTGATTCAGAATGCAGCAGCAAGACTCATAGAAGGTTGCAAGCGACATGACCACATCACACCATTTTTGCAAAAACTTCATTGGCTACCAGTACAATACAGGGCTAAATTTAAAACACTATGTGTGATCTTCAAGGCCCTGAAAGGAAATGGCCCCGAGTATCTGAAGAATAGGATGATCCTTCACAAAACATTTTATACTGCTTATCCCAGAAATAGTGGATTTTCTCCAAGTCCATTTAATAATGGTCTACGGACTTTTCCTTTAGGAAGCCGTCCAAACCTTTTTTAAACTCCACTAAGCTAACCGCCTTTACCACATTCTCATAAGTGGCCATAATCACTGGTTTTGAATGGAGCTCTGAAAAAAGCAAAAAACAACTCCCTCACAGGAGAAAAAATTGCTACCATTAAAATAAAAACAAAAATACCTTATCAGTCTCTTCACTATCGGTGTTCAATATTAGCTAGAAAAGTTCAAAAATTCAAAACTAAACCTTTGGATCAAAATTCACCATGCTGCAGCTATAAAAACTGCTCGGCTATTGAAGTCAAAGAATATCCACTGTCCAATCACTGTAGCACAGGGTCCAGCATCCTCGACAAGGGTCCCCCTTGTTTCGTTCAAACTCTTCATCAGGACGAATACCACATAAACTTGTAGACCTTCAGTGGCAGTTGAGGTTTCATTTAAAATTTGTTTGTTATTCCGGCTTCTTCCTTTATTGTTCAAAACAAAATAATGATGTTTGATATTTAATTTGATAATTTTGTTCTCCAATTTTGTGATAGTTGTGATAATGATAAGGACTGACTTTTATGCAGTTCTGTTTATGTGGTGACTTTGGCCAGTTAAGTGCTGAATATCAGCACTTAACTGACCAAATGCCGACTCCGCCCTGGAATGTCCCCAAAATAGCCAGTTTTGCTATAAATGCTAACTGGTCATTTTCAGTGGCATTAATCGGTTAAGTGCTGCTGAAAATGACCGGTTAACCCTGAACAGGCGATTTAACTTTCCAGTAGCCATTTCTGGCAGGTTAAATCGCTTTGAATATAAATCCCTAAGTGACCACAGATTAGGAATAGAAAAATGCAGAGAAAATTTAAATTGGAAACTCCTAAGATATCAGACTCTGCATGAAGCAGTAGCATAGCCAGAAGTCAATTTTTGGATGGGCCCACGGGTAGGTTGGGTAGGCATGCATTTCCTCTCCCCACCTCCCCCCCCCCCCCCAAAAAAAAAAAGGTGAGTATGTACAACAACCAAGCATGCCTGTGGTGCTGGTGTCAAAGTCACATCACTGCCACTAACTGTCACAGTTTTCTGAAGGGACTCAGCAGGCTGCTGAGTCCTCAGGTGGTAGGGTTTGGAGATCCCTGTCAACTGCATGAATGGCATGCTGCTGCAGGGTGGGCCTGAGGCAAAAGGTGGATGAGCTTAGGCCCTCCAAGGCCCAGCAGTGGCTATGCCCCTGGCATGCAGTGCAGTGCTGAAGAAACACTAATAGAAATCCATGTTCTACACTGAGAAGAGTACCAAGATATAAGAGATACACATTCCTAATGCTGATCTATTCTGATTCCTAGATAGAAAATAAAATCTCCTTTTCATCTTCTGTTTTCTCTCTCTCCTCCTGTCTTCACTTTCTTCCCTATATCTCTGTCTAAGATTGATCTTTCGCCTTCATTTGTCTTTTCTGCTTCTCACCACTCATACATATCTTTTTCTCCCCTTCATCTTCTAGTCTGCAATCTCTCTTTTTCAACTTCTTACCTATCAGCTTTCTACTTGTTCCCCTGTCTCATTCCTCCAGTCCCTGTTCCTGTTCTCTCATATCCATTGTTTATATTCAGCTCCTCTGCAGTTCTCAAATATTTTGTTTTGTCTCTGATCCTCTCACAAGCCCTAACTCCACACTTTCTCTGTCTCTAGTCTCTTTCCTCAGCCCCATTCTCACCTTATTACTGCACATACTCATTCCTTTCCTCTCTCTTCCCTCCGTAGCCTTATCCTCTAGCACTGCTTTTCTCTCTCACCACATTCCTCCAGGTCATTCAACCAAATGTCAACCCATCTGTACCCTTCATCGCCCTTCTCTGACAGCCCCTCATCTCAGAGGCAACATAACAAAGGCAACAAACACACCAAACCATGTTCTTTGCATTCAAAGAACTTTAATTCATAAGTTCAAGACTCGACATGGGCCATGTTTCGGCTACTAGGCCTGCATCAGCAGTTTACAATAAAAACTTATAGAAACCAAAAATAAATATCAAAATGCATGTCAAAAAACATGTAATTAAAAAAAAAAAAGACCAATTGAAATAAAAACATAAATACAAATGATCCTGTCAGCAAAAACATAAAAACCATGAGTAAAAATTACAATACATATGAAAACATATGATAAAAAACAGACACCAATTGAAATAATAATAAAAAAATATCAATATAAATAAAAAGTAAAAACACAAATGATCCTGTCATAGATAAGCCATATATAGAAGAGCAAACTTAAAAGAAAAGTGTAAAAATAGACAAATTAATGCAGATTTAGACCAAAAGCATTTCATTATCATACTAGAGGGGTAAAGGCCTTATCCATATAATCAACACTACATTTACATGTTCTTATCATTATTAAGAGGTATCATCTTTGTTCATATATTCAAAAACATATGTCTACATACTTGAGTTGTTGCTACAAGTGCATTTAATATCTTAAGAAGATCATATCACCATACAGACGACAAAAAAAAATTTAAAGCATAAAAGGTCATGAAAAAAGCTAACTTTCAATACACAGTGTCAGTGAAAATCATTTCATAGATATGACAAACAGAAAAACATAAATAAATAAAGGACTGAAATTACTTGAAACTGTAAAACAGATACCATACTTCTGTAAATATTGTGTACATCAGAAGACTCCTTTGCAAAATGAAAATGCAAAAATAGATTTTTTAAAAATCACCTGCTTAGTAATATAAAGCCCATTTGAAACAGAAAATGAAACTAGAGGTGAAAAATACAAGGAAAGTATAAAAAAATACTGTGGATGCTGAAAAAAATCTGACAACCCCGAGCTAAGGGATCCTTTTTCTAAGCCATGGTAAAAAGTGGCCTGCGTTAGTGTAGGTGCGTGTTTTGGGTGTGCACCGGGCCAGTTTTTACCACATCTGCAAAAAGGGCTTTTTTTAAAAAATGGGACGTAAAAAGGGCATGCGGTAAAACTGAAACCAGCTCATGCCTAAAACCGGCCTGAGCCCTTAACACCACTCATTGATCTAGCGGTAAGGGCTCCCGCACTACACGTCTGGTGACCGGTCAGCTCGTATCAACTGCTGATTACCACTGGAAAGCCTGTGCGTGGGAGGAAATAAATAAATAAATCATCCAGGCATTATGGGCGCGTGGCAAATCTGAAATTACCGCCAGGGGAACGGAGTAGCCTGGAGGCAGTCTTATTTTGGCGCATGCTGCATGCACATAGAGCCTAATGCACCTTTGTAAAAGGGTCCCTAAGTGTAATAAACACCTCATATACTGAAAAAAGTATGATAGACACTTCAAATACTAAAAAAAAGTGTGCTGAACTGTGCAAAGACGTGCCTAAACTGTGAAAAAGACACTGTGCTTATCAATTTCAAAGTTAATGTTTGGCAGGAACCAGAAGAAACAATGACAGAATTTCTGCGCTTGGGGTCCAGAAACCCAAAAGAGAGATACCGGTAGGAGGGGAGGGACTAGTAGGCTCAACTCAGGAGAGAGACCTTGGGGTGTTGGTGTCTGAGGATCTAAAGGTGAAGAAACAATGCGACAAGGCGACGGCCGTGGCCAGAAGGATGCTAGGCTGCATAGAGAGGGATATAACCAGCAGAAGAAAGGAGGTGTTGATGCCCCTCTACAAGTCATTGGTGAGGCCCCACTTGGAGTATTGTGTTCAGTTTTGGAGGCCGTATCTTGCTAAAGATGTAAAAATACTGGAAGCGGTGCAAAGAAAAGCTACAAAATTGGTATGGGATTTTCATTGCAAACCGTATGAGGCGAGACTTGCTGACCTGAACATGTATACCTTGGAGGAAAGGAGAAACAGGGGTGACATGATACAGACGTTCAAATATTTGAAAGGTGTTAATCCGCAAATGAACCTTTTTTGGAGACGGGATGGTGGTAGAACTTGAGGACATGAATTGAGGTTGAAGGGGGGCAGACTCAGGAGTAATGTCAGGAAGTATTTTTTCACAGAGAAGGTGGTGGATATGTGGAATGCCCTCCTGCGGGATGTGGTGGAGATGAAAATGGTAATGGAATTCAAACATGCGTGGGATAAACACAAAGGAATCTTAGCGGAGATTAGGTGGTGACGCCGGTAATTGGGAAGCAAAACCGGTGCTGGGCAGACTTCTATGGTCTACGCCCTGATCTTGACTGAATAGATATGGATGGGCTGGAGTGTAAATTTTAAGGGGTTTCGACATTAGCTTCAGAACTTAGTACAAGAACAGTGCTGGGCAGACTTCTACGGTCTGTGCCCTGAAAATGGCAAGGACAAATCAAACTTGGATATAAAGTATCACATACCATGTAAAATGAGTTTATCTTATTGGGCAGACTGGATGGACCGTACAGGTCTTTATCTGCCGTCATTTACTAGGTTATTATGTAGATATTGATCAGGTGTGCCTCCAGGATTGATTTGGGTAACACTGACTGACTTACTATTCTTTACATTCTGAAGCAGAACTTCCAATGCATCCAGTTCTAAAGGGGGAGGATTTTAGGCAAGTTCAGAATTGCTGACATCCATACAATTATGCACTATGGGACCTGCAGAACTGATTGGAATAGGTAGAATCAGAGAGTACAAATGCCACACGGTTTTGGGATTTAATTAAAATCCAGGACTGGCCCAAATGTGCCTGTCTCCTAGACTTTGGTAGCTCTGACTACTCTCCTATCCTGCTATACTCTGATTTCAAAAGGGAATACAGATGTAGTGCCTGATAACAAGTCTAGTGCCTGGTTCTATGCAGTGTGGTTTACTTACAGTTGGTCACAAACAGAATGAAGGAACCTCCATGAATGGGATGCACCAGGTGAAACACAGTAGAGGATAAAAAGGAAGACCTCTCGCAGATGATGTCCAAAAAAGTCTTTATTTCAGTAAACTTGAAGACCAATAGGAGACTTTTTCCGATGATCTTTCTGGGAATATGTATGATGTGACAAATTCCTAGGTAGGAACATTCCCCCTTTTTATGTATTATTTTATCTTCATGTATGATTTAAATATTCTGTATTTTATACATTTATTTATATGTTTTAGTTTTTTATTTGGTTGCATTTTCTGTATATTTTTTAGACCCCTGATGCAGGCCAGTAGGGCCTTTATCAGGGGTCTAAAAAATGTATAGGGTCTCTTTTATTGGTCTAGAAGTTTACTAAAATAAAGAAGTTTTTTGGACACCATCTGCAAGAGATTTTACTTACAGTGGGGACATGGAATTAAATTCTAGCCTATGAAACTCAATAGATAATGCAAATGCAATAGAAAGGTTGATTCTATAGCTAAACCTATGGTGGAAGACAGTTTATAGAATATTAGCAGTCTGTACATGCTGACAAGCAAGAAGTTTGCAGATTTTACCAGTCTTGCTTCATACAACTAAGCTAAACCTCAAGAGTGCTTTAAATGTTTGGAGAGGACTGTTCATGCATATATAACTATCACTTCACTGGTTTCCTAAGTGAGACTTTTAAATGTTTTGACAGTGCAAACAAACATGCAAAAGTAAAACTGGACTTCTTTGCTAGTGATGGTTCTGATAAATTATCTTTTGCAGGAAGAATGGAAAAGTAATCATGACAAAATCTTGCTCCTGCAGTACTACAATATATACAGTGTTAGCATAAAAGTCTTTTGATATTGTGGCAACCATGCATTAAAAAAATGCAGAGAAGAGGGAAAACAGAGACAGATGAAAGGAATTGTCTCAGTGTGTAATAATAACTGAGAAAATTATACTACAAGAGTCACCTTTTTAAAAAAAAATGGAGTTAAATAGCAATATGAAAGGGAATTTGAAGTTGCTGTTTTTACAGTTTGAAAGGTATTTTGCAAAAGGCTCACCAGGTACGTCTCTTTTGCAGCACACAAAGCAGGGTCAGCTAATTTACAAAGAAACATGCTCAAAGAAAGAGTGCCATTGTTTTGGGAGATTTTTTAACAGGGTGGAAAGCACAACTGCCTCCTCAGGCTCTGCTCCAAACCCAGGCCTAAGGGTCCCTTTTACTAAAGTGCGCTGAAATCTGGGTTTAGTGCATTATGCCACAGAATTTTGCTGTGCGCTAAGCCCAGCTTTTATGCAGTACAATTTACATTTCTAAAAAATATATATTTTTATGCAGTTACGGCCAGATTCTATAAATGCCGCTGAAAAGTTGGCACTGATAAAATTCTACGCTCATTGCTATTCTATAAAGGGCACTTTGGGATATGAACACTCTGTATAAAATAACGTTGGGCACTGCATTTGGCACATAACTTTGGGTGCGAGGACTTATACCAATTGAAATCTGGTGTAAATCCTGGCATGCAAATTGGACGCAGATCTCCACTATTCTGTAACACTGCACTCATCTTTTGTGACCATCCCTGACCTGCCTGTGCACCTCCCATGGCAACGTTTCGATAATACGGTTGGGGCAGGCCAAATGTCAGAGATGGCCGGGTTTGAGATGGCCGGCATTGTTTTTCGCCGATAATGGAAACCGATGCCGGCCATCTCAAACCCGGCCAAATCCAAGGCATTTGGTTGTGGGAGGGGCCAGCATTTGTAGTGCACTGGTCCCCCTGACATGCCAGGACACCAACCGGGCACCCTAGGGGGCACTGCAGTGGACTTCAAAAATTGCTCCCAGATGCATACCTCCCTTACCTTGGGTGGTGAGCCCCCCAAATCCCCCCAAAACCCACTACCCACAACTGTACAACACTACCATAGCCCTAAGGAGTGAAGGGGGGCACCTACATGTGGGTACAGTGGGTTTCGGGTGGGTTTTGGAGGGCTCCCATTTACCACCACAAGTGTAACAGGTAGGGGGGGGGGATAGGCCTGGGTCCACCTGCCTGAAGTGCACTGCACCCACTAAAAACTGCTCCAGGGACCTGCATACTGCTGGGTATGATATGGAGCTGGGTATGACATTTGAGGCTGGCATAGAGGCTGGCAAAAAATGATTTTTAATTTTTTTTTGGGTGGGAGGGGGTTGGTGACCACTGGGAGAGTAAGAGGCTGAATGAACAGAGGCTTCCCCCTTCAAATGGAAAGCAAAACACAAATAGGGTCATCATGCAGTGAACTTGTACTGTCAAAGAAGAGAGGAAAAAAAATCCCATTCCAGTTTATTTGCCCGTTGCTCTCCTTCACCTGCATATAGCAGTAGATTGCAAGAAACATGGTTTCTTGAGGAACCAATAACTAAGTGCTCTCCTTCACTACAAAGCGTCTCACACGAAGAGGCATATAGTCAGGCACCTCCAGGTACCATGGGGCCAGGCAGTATCCAGTGTAACATAAATGGTCCAAGTACGTTGCCCTGAGACAAAAAGAGAATAGCTGCCAGCTGTACTTCCAGATACAGATGTGTTTACCATAAAATCTAAGAGGCTTATGAGTGTGGACAGCTGGCCATGGAGGCTCGGGCTCAGCTCATCTAGTAAGTAAGATTAGTTTAAAAATTGTACTCCCAGTGCTCACCACAAACGCACCGTCAAGTCCCAGATGATAATGTATTCATCAATTCAGCGTAGAATCCATGAAGTATGTAGAGCTGAGTCATGCTGCAAAAATGCTGAAGGGGGACAGAAAAGTCAAAGGATTAGTCATTCAAAAGCTGACAAGGAGACTAGCACTGATCCCACCAACGCTGTTTTGAAACATAGAGAAAAAAGAAAGAAAAAAAAAAAAAACAGGTTCTGGGGGGCAAGCTGTGAAACAATAGGTTCCATTGCAGGTATTATGCATTGTCTTTCCTTGAGAAAGCCTCCAGATGATCTACTTAGGTAATAGCCTCTTGCATCTGTTCAAAGAATTGTGCATGGCCATTGGCAACTATCTTTAGTTTAACTGGTTAGAGTAAACTGAAATGAATCTTATGCTGGAACAGCCAAAAGCACAGAGGTGCAAATGCTCTATGGGCCTGAGAAAATTTGTTCAAATAATCTTGAAATCATAAAATTCTTTTATTTTTATACTCTAGGGTTTTGCCCATCTGAAGAGCATGTAGGATGTCCATGTTATGGCTATAGTTAAGCACCTGAAAGTTCACTACTCTACGGCATGCAGCCTCTTCCTGCCAAGGCCCCACCCAGTGGGCTTCCTCCACCCAAAGTGGCCCTGCGGAGTCTGGCAATCCCAAAGAAGTCAGCAGCCAGGCTTCCAGTAGCTCCCTTAGTTCTTGGTCCACAAAGCTTTCTGTCAGTCCAACTAAGCAGAGTTTATTCCTCCTAGCTCCATTTTACTCTCCAGCTCATAGAGGCGCTGAAGAGTCGGCTGCCGCTCCACTGTCTTCTATATTACCAGCCTGCTGCTAGACCGCTTGCAGTTCGGCAGAAATGATGGTAAAGCACTGCTCCATGCCATCTAGCTTGTCTAATATAAAGCTGGAGCTGCCTGCCAATAGTGTGCTCCATTGCAGCCTGCACCTCTGCAGTGATCTCCACAGTCAAGGCTGAGCTCAGAGAGGGAAGCAGTGATGCATGCCTGCCTGCCATTTTAGCTTCTCTAGATTTCCCTTTGTCTTGCTCCTTCCTTGTGGATTTGGATTCCATCCACCTGCCGTGTGACTGCTATCGAGTCTGAGTTCTAGGCTATGTTTCCCCAGGTGTTAAGTGGAAAAAGTTGGGGTATTTGCTGTTAACGAGCACAGGCATAATGAGGATTATCTCAAGCAGCAAAGTTCTACCATCTTACCTCTCCATGACTCACTCTGTGACAAGAGTTAATGTGGGCACAGTTACTGCCTCCTAAATAGGAGGCGCCAGGGTCGCTTTACTCATACTACCCCTCTTCCTCAAGTCCCTTCACTGGCTCCCTATCCGTTTTCGCATCCTGTTCAAACTTCTTCTACTAACCTATAAATGTACTCACTCTGCTGCTCCCCAGTATCTCTCCACACTCGTCCTTCCCTACACCCCTTCCCGTGCACTCCGCTCCATGGATAAATCCTTCTTATCTGTTCCCTTCTCCACTACTGCCAACTCCAGACTTCGCGCCTTCAGTCTCGCTGCACCCTACGCCTGGAATAAACTTCCTGAGCCCCTACGTCTTGCCCCATCCTTGGCCACCTTTAAATCTAGACTGAAAGCCCACCTCTTTAACATTGCTTTTGACTCGTAACCACTTGTAACCACTCGCCTCCACCTACCCTCCTCTCTTCCTTCCCGTTCACATTAATTGATTTGATTACTTTATTTTTTTTTTTTGTCTATTAGATTGTAAGCTCTTTGAGCATGGACTGTCTTTCTTCTATGTTTGTGCAGCGCTGCGTACGCCTTGTAGCGCTATAGAAATGCTAAATAGTAGTAGTAGTAGTAAGTAGTCCTGTGTTAACATCCTGCATGTATGTTGTGCTAATGGTTACATTAATACATGGCCTGCAATAAAAAATAGAAGGAACACCCCTAAAAGGTGGTGCGTTAAACTGGGGCTTAACATGCAGTAAAATCCTGCATTACAATGTGTTATACCCAGATTTAATAAAGAGGCCCCTTTTTTGTTTCTAAAATGGATGCTCCAAGTAACTAGAGCATAAATGTCCATTTCTTCATGTTAGGTTAGAACAGGCTCTAAGATGGGAGATCCTGGTCTAAAATACTAGCGGAATGAGACGTCCCAACCTTGACATCCCAATTTCAATTTGTTTGTCCTTTCTAGAATGCCACTTGACAGCACATAGGAGGCACCTGTACTGCTGCATAAAATAGGCATCTCTTTTTGTGGGACTTTTCTGGTAAAATTAACCTCATACTACACATTGTACATTATTTTTGGTTGAGAAGGCAATTGATGTATAATTATTCTTATCATTTGTAAATGTACTTTGATATTTTCAGCAGTTATTTCAGTTTTTCAATATTTAGAGTATGTATGCAAATCTTGAAATTGGAAATAAACATTGTTGCATGGCATTTGTTTTCTTCCAGTGCGTTTTGGCAAGCATCATTGTTGTAGGACTAAAGGGAATGTTAATGCAATTTTGTGACTTAAAAAAATACTGGAATGTGGATAAAGTTGATTGGGTAAGTACACTATCATCTTAAGCTCACAGAAATACAGCTTTGAATGTATAGAAACTGTTTCAGACAGCTGCAGTTTATCCTAGTGTGCACATTAGGAGGGACAGCTTTGGTAGCGCACCTAATTGTTGAGTTACAGACATGATTTCAAACATGCAGTAAACCTATCCGATTAAAGATCAGGTTGTGGTGTAACTAAATATATGTTCCTAACATGACCCATTGACAAACAGGACATACACTGGTCAATATTCAGGTGGTCAGCATGTTTTGAATGTTGACCAACACATGCAGAATTAGGCTTGGATTTATTTTTGTTACATTTGTACCCCGCGCTTTCCCACTCATGGCAGGCTCAATGCGGCTTTCATGGGGCAATGGAGGGTTAAGTGACTTGCCCAGAGTCACAAGTTGCTGCCTGTGCCTGAAGTGGGAATTGAATTCAGTTCCTCAGGACCAAAGTCCACCACCCTAACCACTAGGCCACTCCTCCACTCAATGCTGGGCATGTCTGGGCACCAGCATTGAATGTCTGATGCAGTCCTGGCTGCCAGGTCATGTGTGGGTCCTGGTCAATATTCAGCTGGGGCCTGTATAAGACATTTATGCAGGCCCTGACTGAATATTGGCTGGGAACCATATAAGGAAAAGCAGGTGCTCTCACCACCTCCATCACCCCTCCCTCCCCACCGTCTGCCGATCCGGATATCTCTTTCCTCCCACCCCTGAAATCAGGAAGCCCCCGATGATGCCTCCATCCTCCCACCCCCGTAGCCCCCCAGGCTTCCCCTTGGACATCTCTGGTGGTTCACTTGCTGCTGCTATCACAGATCCAGTCTCAAAATGGCCACTGCAACCTCTAGTGGCCTCTTGACTGCTGCTAGAGATCATTGTGACCATTTTTTTTTGTTACATTTGTACTCTGTGCTTTCCCACTCATAGCAGGCTCAATGCAGCTTACATATACAGGTACTTATTTGTACCTGGGGCAATGGAGGGTTAAGTGACTTGCCCAGAGTCACAAGGAGCCTGTGCCTGAAGTGGGAATTGAACTCAGTTCCCCAGGGCCAGAGTCCACCACCCTAACCACTAGGCCACTCCTCCACTCCGCATTTTGAGGCTAGAGCCATGATGGACAGAAGCAAATGAGCATTGCTGCTGTCCATAGGTCCTCCAAGACCACCAGGGATATCCAGGATAGGCCTGGGGGGGCCAAGAGGGTGGGGATAGTGGCACTTCATCGAGGGCTCCCTGTGGGGGTGGGAGGGATTGGGTTCAGGATCCTGATTGGGGGGGAGAGGGAAGAAAGGGGCAAAAAACCTGGAAGTTAACTAGGCACCAGCCAATTCTATGCTCATATACCTCGGAAAGCAGGGACTCGTCTCTGTTAAATTCTTGTCTTGAACAAACAGCCATTTGGCTTGTTAAACATAGACTCTTCTTAAACATTTCTAAAACAGAAACAATGCACTTTCCTAATCCCTATAGTATCGTTCCCCCACCCCCTCCCCTCCACAGTCATGTCATGACCTAAACTAACAGACTTCGAGTTTTAGGAGTCACTTTCGACTCCAAGCTCACATTCAACCATCACGTTAATAAAATTATTCAGTCATCCTTTTTTGCCCTACAATGGATTTGAATTCACTCGGTTAAGCCTTATCGCCCAACCTCATGTTTCTAGACTCTTCTCATCTCTCTTGTTATTACCCATCTGGATTACTGTAACACACTCTTTTCTGGTATACCTCTCTCGTCATTAAAGCGCCTCCAGCTTGTACAATCTACCACTGTCAAACTTTTACACAATGACCACAAATGCGATCATGTCACTCCGTTCCTCCAATAAATCACTGCCTACCTGTATCCTACTGCATTATCTATAAACTACTTCTCCTGGTTTATAAAGGTCTACTTCCATCTGCTCCAGAATATATTTCCAATCTTCTCATTCCACATTTCTCTCTCCGACCTCTACGTTCCTCTCAGCAGTCCTTTCTTCATCTTCCTTCTCCCACTGCTATAGGACTATACACTACTCGGGCCACTGCTTTTGCTTATGTAACCTCGAAACTCTGGAATTCTCTCATCACTTCATATTAAATCTGAACCATCATATGTAACACTAACTGTCTACTTTCTAATCTATTATTCACCAAGAACGATACATTGTAAGCCACATTGAGCCTGCAAAAAGGTGGGAAAATGTGGGATACAAATGCAATAAATAAATATCCTGCCTTTAAAAATCTTTTAAAATCTTGTCTTTTTACTCAAGCTTTTCCTTTCTAATTTAGACTATTTCTCTTCCCTGCTCCCTTATTTTTGCTCCTCTTTATTGTTAACCGCTTAGCTGCCATATGGTGATTAGTGGTATATCAAATGTAATAAAATAAAATAAAAATAAAATAAATAAATAGACAGGTGCCTTGTTAGCTTGGCGGGTAAAGTTAGGACAAGTCTTTTGCTGTTTTAACTTTGTTCACTTAACCGATTAGTGATCTGAATATCACCATTAACTGCTTAAGTACCAGCTCTGCCCAGGCTCATCTCACGGACTGCCCCAGCAATAACCAGACAGTGCAGGGGTGATTAGTGCTGGTATTGAGTGGCACTGTCCGGTTAGGTGCTGCTGAATATCACTGATTAGGCAGGCACAAGTGATTTAATGGGGCAAGAGGCTCTCCTGCTCAGTCAAATCGCTTTGAACATTGACTGAATAATTAGTGTGCAAACCTGTTGCTTCACAATCTGCATGTATATCTTTAATGTGACCTCCAAAGTGGCCTTCTTTTTTGGAGGTAAATATTTGCATGTTTTGAAACTGCAAATGTAGTTTTAATTGGATAAATCCACATTGATTTCATAAGCTTGAATTAAGAATCTACTGCATTCCTCCAACCCCACTCCCAGGCTCTAAGCTATTGTAGGATAACTATAGGTTCTGGTGTCTAAAGGTACCACAGATGTCTTATAGGCTTGCTGAACAGCCCAATGATTAATTACCAAAATACACCAAAATAAGAGTGCAGGAGGAACTCATATTTTAAGCGGGTAGTTAAAGTACTAGATTGAGGGTAATGTGCTAGATGCACTGTACTTGGATTTCAGCAAAGCCTCTGATACTGTTTCCCTTTAGGAGGCTCATGAATAAACCATAGGTGGGTCTGAGTGGGCACAGGCCCACCCAACAGTGGTGCTGGTTGGTATTGTTGACAAGGATGCCCAAGCCCAACCAGCTGAAAATATCCTCTGCCTGAGCTCCCTGTGCCATATGAGCAGCAAGGAAGTTGGTGGCATGCTTCCAGCCTCTGATGCCAGCATCCCTGTGCATGCTCAGGAGGCTCCGCAGAGGACATCTTCAGCTGGAAAAACCTGGGGATCCCTTTCAGCCAAGATATTAATTTTTAATGGGGGGGGGGGGGGGGGGAGGAGGAAATAAATGGCCCACCAAGTCCACCTCTGGCCCCATCCAGAAATTCACTTCTGGCTGTACTACTGATTTGCAGGGAGACTGATTTAAGTGCATAACTCCCAAACATGGGCACTTAAATCTTTTTAAAAATTCAGCCTTTATGCTTTAATATAGTTTCCTGCAATCATTAACCAACTAGCAGTAGCAAAAGTTGAAGTTGCATGGCATGAAGAATATGAACAGTTTTTAAATATAGTCAATCCAAAATATAGAGATCAGAAAAGAAGAACCACACTATAACATGCACTTTTCTGTAAAACTACTTTTCTGTAACTACTACTTAACATTTCTAGAGCGCTACAAGGGTTACGCAGCGCTGTACAAATTAACGAATAAGGACGGTCCCTGCTCAGAAGAGCTTACAATCTAAAAGACGAAATGTCAAGTTGGGGTAGATGAGATTTCCTGAGAAGAGATGAAGTGATTAGGTGCCGAAGGCGACATTGAAGAGGTGGGCTTTGAGCAATGATTTGAAGATGGGTAGGGAGGGGGCCCGGCGTATGGGCTCAGGGAGTTTGTTCCAAGCATGGGGTGAGGCGAGGCAGAAAGGGCGAAGGGGAGATGAGGGTAGAGAGGTAAGGAGGGGCTGCAGATCGAGTGCATTTGTAGGTAAGAAGGAGGAGCTTGAACTGTATTCGGTATCTGATTGGAAGCCAGTGAAGTGACTTGAGGAGAGGGGTGATATGAGTATATCGGTTAAGGCGGAAGATAAGACGTGCGGCAGAGTCCTGAATGGACTGAAGGGGGGATAGATGGCTAAGTGGGAGGCCGGTGAGGAGTAGGTTGCAGTAGTCAAGGCGAGAGGTAATGAGAGAGTGGATGAGAGTTTGGGTGAGATGCTCGGAGAGGAAGGGGCGAATTTTGCTAATGTTATAGAGGAAGAAGCGACAGGTCTTGGCTATCTGCTGGATATGCGCAGAGAAGGAGAGGGAGGAGTCGAAGATAACACCGAGGTTGCGGGCAGATGAGACGGGGACGATGAGGGTGTTATCAACTGAGATAGAGAGTGAAGGGAGAGGAGAAGTGGGTTTGGGTGGGAAAACAATAAGTTCAGTCTTGGCCATGTTCAGTTTCAGGTGGCGGTTGGACATCCAGGCAGCAATGTCGGATAAGCAGGCCGATACCTTGGCCTGGGTTTCCGCAGTGATTTCTGGTGTGGAGAGATAAAGCTGGGTGTCGTCAGCATAAAGATGATAGTGGAAACCATGAGAAGAGATCAGGGAGCCTAAGGAAGAGGTGTAGATTGAGAAAAGAAGGGGCCCAAGGACAGAGCCTTGAGGAACTCCAACAGAGAGCGGGATAGGGGAGGAGGACGAACCATGAGAGTGTACTCTGAAGGTACGATGGGAGAGATAGGAGGAGAACCAGGAGAGGACAGAGCCCTGGAACCCAAAGGAGGACAGTGTGTCAAGAAGTAGGTTGTGATTGACAGTGTCGAAAGCGGCGGATAGGTCGAGGAGGATGAGGATGGAGTAGTGACCTTTGGATTTAGCGAGGAACAGACCTTAGATAGTGCCATTTCTGTCGAGTGTATATCAACTTAAGACTACTTATGCATAAAGAAAGATGGTAAAACTGTAAAAATGGGAGGAAAAAGCCTCAGAACCCCACCTATATAAATTATATAAGTGTGGTATATATAAATATTATAGGATTTAATGGGTAGTGACCTCACAGGCAGAAAAAAATCCTACCATCCAACCATTCAAAAGCTCTATGCAATGTGTCAGCACTGGTAACCACAAACAGTGATTTATCTTATAAAAGCATGTTCAAAGCCTCAGGGTCCCACCAACTTTTTTTACCAAAGGGTTTCTTCAGGGTGTAACAGGATTATCCACTGACAAAAACAAAAGCAAACAGTGACTAAAAAATCATGATTGTCTTAGAAAACATATACAAATATGCTTAAAATAGACTAAAAACAATAGTACTTGCCAGCAAGTTATGCACGCTATTGACGTCTTAGCTTCACTCAGTTCCAACATGGCCACTGAACGCCTTCCAGTTCTTGAAGAAACCGAACTTGTGATGTCATATCTGGAAAAGCAGTGGACCAATCAGAAAAAAGAACCCCTGTCAATCCTTAAATTTAAACCTTGTGGTTCTTCTGTCTTTAAAGATCCATTTTTGGAACTCAAGGTAGTGCTCCACAATGGGAGCTTGTCCGTGTTCCCTTTTCAAACAACTCTTGTGTTCTGTCATGCAGCTTTTAAACGGACTAATGATCTGTCCAATGTAGATTTTAGCACATTGTATAGACAATGAAACAGGTTTCACATGTTGTATTGTGTCTTAATATAACTTTCTGGGAAGAAATTGGATCTGTGAAATATTTGTCTAATTCCTATTACATTTCTTATGTTGTCCAAATTCTATAAACTTCCTCGAACTGATGTTAATAGCAGAAGGACTTAATATTTCTTTAAGATTCCGGTGTCTGCTATAAACAATTCTTAGATCCAACCCAGAAACTGCAAGTTGAGTAGGAAGAGTGTTCCAATGTGTTCTTAATATTTATGTGAATGTACTGATTGCAGGAGTATATCGCAGCACACGTTACTGCTTCTTCACTGTCATTGTTAGGACACTTAGGCCTAGAGACTATAAATGGTGCCTTAAAAATTGGTGCTGAAAAACCACATGGTTAGCGCGATTCTATAAACTACACCTAAAGTTAGGTATCGTGAATAGAATATGCTTACATGCCGTTTTTTGGGCTAAAATTTAGGAACACCCATTTAAGCCATCTAAAACAAGGCCTAAATACTTGCGCCTAAGTTCCATAATAGTGCACATAAGGGTCCTTTTACAAAGGCATGCTAGCCTCCAAAAAGAAATGCCCGTGTGACCATTCCGGAGGGAGCACTTACCGCCACCCATTAACCAATTTCCGCAGGTAACCCCCTGTAGAAATTTTTCCCCAATATTTCCGCTAGCGCCGGAAATGTCGCATGCCGGGGGTAGAACTACCTCCAGCACTCAGGTTGGGCCGGCAGTAATACTGGATTACAGCACGGCAAGTTTAGTAAAAGGGCCCTTAAGGTACTATGGTAAAGAATTTCCTAAAGCTGGTGCTAAGTAATAAAAAAGCAGGTTGTCGAATACAGTCCAAACAAGATCTTGACATATTAGGAATTACTGGCTGATTTTGAGCCTGAGAACACAAAGTTGTGCCTGGTATATAAAGTATCAACAGATCAGACAGATAGGAAGGAAGGCCAGTATAAGATGCTGTATGTGCTCAAATTATTATTTTAAATTTGATATGATAAGTCACTGGCAGCTAATGATATTCTCTCAAAAGTGGAACAATTTGATCACATTTTCATTTATGAGTGACCAGTTTAATTGCCATGTTTTGAACAGTTTGGAGATGCTTAAGCAGAGAGAGATTGAGACCATTTTACAGAGAGTTGCACTAATCAATTCTGTTAATCACAAGAGTATGGACCAGGGACAATAATACTGCTTTATCCAGGTAGGATTATCTGGGTGGTCCCTTAAAACTGAATTTATTCAGAACAATTTAGTACTCTGTAAATACCGAGAATGGTTTCAGTCTCAGTTCTTTGAAAAGATATGCTTATTAAAGAGATCATTTCCCCAAATGAATGTGGTAGTTTGACTTGCTGTAACACTTTTTTTTCTTCTTTTATGAAGGTAATATGGGTTTTGACTTATGTGGTTACGATATCCTTTGCTGCTAATGTGGGACTGTTTTTTGGAGTTGTTTTCAACATTGCTGTGGGGGTTGTGCGCGTAACCAGGTGAGATTTAAAAATTTTCTGAAAATCTTTTCCAGACACTTGTCTGGTAGTTTAACAGAGGCAGACTCAAGAAAAATGTCAGGAAGCATTTTTTCACGGAGAGAGTGGTGGATACTTGGAGAACTCTTTTATTAAAAAAGAAACGCAAAGCCATACAGATACATATAACCCCAAACCAAATATATACAAACAAGTCCCCCACCTTAAATCCACCTATCTACCTATATACACTGTCAACCCCCACCCATCCTAAAATGAAATTAAATGAACATAAAATTCAAATAAAACTCGAAGCCAATTCAAAATAAACTGTCCAACCCCTCTATGGAGGTTTCAAGTGCACATGCCTCCACCAAACATTGGTTCTTGCTATCCCCTCCGCCACCCGTTCCCACTGGGCTACCCCCTGGACCGCCCGAACCACCTCCCAACTAACGCTGTCGGCTGATCGGTAGTCCTGGTGCAAGGAGACCCCACACCAAGCCATCCAGAGGCTAAACCGGAGTATCACCGAGATGAGGAACTCAGTCACCGGATCTAACCACCCACCTCCCCCCTGCCGCCCGTAAACCCAATCTGCATATGAATATGAGTTAAAACTCGGGATGTGTAATAATGCTGCTACCCTGCCACATACCATTCGTGTAAAAGGGCATTCCCGTAAAAAATGTTCCATCGTTTCCTCCCTCCCCACGCACTCCCCCCTTGGGCAATCCCGTTCCTGCACATTCCTGTAGTTAATATTCCCTCTGACATACAATTTCCCGTGAAAAGACAGCCAAGCAATATCTCTGTATTTCGGCGGGATCCTCCGTGAGGCCACCAACCGCAAGCCCTGCCTCAGCACTGGACCAGGTGCATCCTTCAGTACCAGGGGCGATGAGAATGTTTGGGACCTCACCCGTTCCACCCATACCTCCCTCCTCCCTGTCTTTATTTCCTCTGCCAAAATTCCCCAAACTCGTACCAGCCGAACTAAGGGCCTATAGTACCCAACCTGGTCCGGAGCCCCCTTCCTTACCACCCGCACCCTCCTTCCCAACTTCCACGGGAGCCAGAATCTCTCCCACCAAGACAGAACGCTACCTGCCCATCCTGGCGGATCTCTGTCCAGTGCCCGTCCCAGGTTAAACTGAATAAACAGGGAGCTAAAGAAAAGTACAGGGTTTACCATCCCTACTCCCCCCTCTTCCCGGGCCAAGTATGTGATGTTACGCTTGACCGGGTTCAGCCGATTCCCCCACAACATCTGAAAAAAAACACTATATAGGGTGGTATAACAATGCACTGGCAACAAACAAATATAACTGATAAACAAAAACATAGGCACCAGGTGAGATTTAATCAGCTGAACCCGGTCAGTCATGGACATCCTCCACCCTTTCCATCTGTCAACCTTTTCCTTAGCTCCCTGTATGCACCGCTGCCAATTAAAGGTTGCATAATCCCCCTGTTCAAAATATACCCCTAATACCCGCAGTCTGCTAATGGCCTCCGGAAACTCCCCTCCCAAATCAAAAGAGCCCCCTGGAGGACCCACCCACAGACTCTGACTTTTCTGGAAGTTTATCAAAGCCCCTGTAGCCTGTGAGTACCCAGAAATGACCCCTTTCAATTTCTCCCCCTCTGTTGTGTCCGCCACCCACACCGTGACATCATCAGCGTAAGCCACCACCCTTAATTGAGACCCTGTACACACCTCCACCCCCCGAAGTCCCTCCTTCCCTCCCTGCTCTAACCGCCTAACAAAGGGATCAATTGCAAAAGCATAAAGTACCGGGCTTAAAGGACATCCCTGCCGCACCCCTGCTGTCACCCCGAACCTATTCCCTTTCCAACCGTTCACCAGGGGAAAACACCGTGCCCTCGTGTACAATAAACGTAATTGAGCCACCCATTCCCTAGGAAACCCATAGTGCTCTAAAACCTGCCAAAGAAACGCCCACTGTACCCTGTCAAAAGCCTTATCCTGATCTAATGCCACCATTAGTCTTCCTTCCCCCCGACTATGTTCCACCCCTTCCCTTACCCAAGCTGCTGCCTCCAGAACCCCCCTCCCCTTAATCCCACAGGCCTGTGAACTTGCCAACACCCCCCCCACCACCTCCTTCATCCTATTCAGAAGCATATGCGCGAATATCTTCCGATCACCATTGAGCAGGGCAATCGGACGCCAGTTGGCCAAGGACTCTGGATCTTTTCCCTTACTCAGAAGAATCAACGCTGCCTCGGTCAGGGATTGGGGTAAAACCCCCTGCTGACGTGCAGCCTCCCAGACTTGCAGCAGGATTGGGGCCAGAAGGTGCTTAAATGCCTGATAGTACTCTGTTGTGAGTCCATCTGGCCCTGGTGCTTAAATGCCTGATAGTACTCTGTTGTGAGTCCATCTGGCCCTGGTGCTGTCTTCCTCCTTAAGGCCCCAATGGCCTCTTCTACCTCCCCCAGCGACCAGGGGCGCAACAGGGCCTGAAGAGACGGGCCCCCCCTTCCCACCCCCGGTGTCCCCGCAATATAGTGACCCATCACTTCCTTATCCACTTGCTTATCTGAAAAAAATCGTGCAAAGTGCTCTTCCACCACCTTTAGAATCCCCTCCTTCGACACCTGAACTACCCCTCCCATGTCCCTTAAACCCCCCACAATCCTATGCTCCCTCCGCTCCTTGCAACACATAAATGGGTCTGGGCTGACCAATTTCCCAAAGTCCCGTTCATAGACCAAGGAGGCATATCGATCATACTGGACCTTTTCAAGTTGCTCCTGCAAATCCAGAATATCCTCCTTTCTCCCTCCATTGGAGAGTAGATAGTCCCTTCGTTTCTTAATGGCAGTCCCCAGCCGAGTTCTCTCCCTTCCTTCTCTCCGAGCTTGACGGGTGAAAAAAAACCTCGTCCGCCTCTTCACTAACTCCCACCACTCTCCAATGGAGGGAAAAATACCCTGGATCGAAAGCTGGTCACTCAAAAAGGCCCGATATTCCTCCTTGACCTTCTTATCGGTAACCCATTTAAGGTTAAGCCGCCATAACCCCCTCCCCGGCCTATGCCCCGCCCAACCCCCCACCTCCACCAACACCAGTTTATGGTCCGAGAAGTCCACGTCCACCAACCTGGGCCCCCGAACGCATGCCCCTTCCCGGACCAAAAATCTGTCTATCCTGCTCCTACACTGTCCTCGTGCAAATGTGAAACCCTCCACCTCTGGTGAAAATTCAAGGTGCACATCTACCAACCCTGCCCCTTTCATTATCCCAGCTAGCCGTATCCCATCATACCTCACCTGCGCTGCCCTTCCTCCACTATCCTGTTTCCTCAAAATGGTGTTAAAATCCCCCCCCCCCCCCCAAACCACCTGACGTGCCGTGTATAAATAAGGTTTAATTTTACCAAATAACCGTGAACGTTCCCTCTTACTTTGTGGCCCATAAACATTAATAATCCGGGAAGCCACCCCGTGCCACAAAACATCCACCACCAAACACCTCCCTACTCCTAATTCCATCACCCTTTGAATCTGTACCTTATGTGTTTTAAATAATATCCCTACCCCCCCATACCTGTCCCCTGCCAAGCCCCAAACCGAAGGCCCCCATCTCCAGGCCCTCCTCGCACGCCTGATTGCCTCCATAGTTTGCAAGCGTGTCTCCTGGATTAGGAAACAGTCTGCCTGGATCGTGGAGAGGCCCTCAAAGGCCAAACATTGCGCCCTCTGGGAGGCCACACTCGCCACATTCAGAGTGGCAAATAATAATATAATACCTGCCATTATGTAGGGAAAGATGACTGTCTCCCAACCTCTTCCTGCTGAACTGCTTCCTTCACATCACCCCTACCTAGAGCCCAGACCCCTTCTTCAACCACTTCTTCCTCCGCCCAATCCCTAACCCCGGCTTCAAAACCTTCCTCCTTCCCCACCCCCTCCCCCCCCGCCCTTCTTCCTTCCCTTCTTCTTCTTAGACTCATCCAACCCCCCCTCCTCTTCAGACAAAGACAAACCCCCCCGCCCTCCTTCCTCTATTTGCCCCCCCTCCCCCCTCTGATCCCCTCCCACCCCCTGAACCTTCCCCCTCTCACTCCCGTGATCCTTCCCCTGTAGAGCTCGAATTCTATCCGATCGCCTCATAAGCTTCTCCCCCTCTCCTGCCCCCCTCTTCCCCCTCCCCGTCCAACCCGCCCCCACCCTCCACACTAATTTCCATCCTCCTAACCTTCCCCCCTTCTTCTTACGCTTACCCCCCTCTCCCTCCACCCCCTCTAATTTCCTCTTTCCTTCCTCCCCTCCCCCCACAACCCCACCGACCCCTTCCCCTTCTTCTTCCACCACCTCCTCTTCCTCTGCCAAAACCTGAAACCGGTTTCCTGTCTCCCTCTCTTGCCGAGCCCCCTCTCCTGACCCCCCTGAAATCCCTCTACCCTTCCCCTTCACCCCCTTCTGCTTCTTGGGGACCTGGGCCCATTCATCTACCCCTTCCAGCCCTTGCCCCTGTTTCCTCACCTGTGCTGCTGCCTCTGGAACCCCCACCTCCACAACCTCCCTCTGTGCTCCCCTTGCCCCCTGATCCCGACCCTGAACCCCCCCCCCCCCCCACCCCCTCCTCCTGCACCTCCTCTTCCCTCCCCTCATTATGCGACGCCCTAGGGCAGTCCCGGAAGGCATGCCCCAGACCATCACAAAGATTGCACCTGATCGAAGAACACTCTTCGGTGGGATGATCTTTCGATCCGCACTTAGCACATTGCTGTACTGGGCAGGACATGCTAAAATGGCGGAAAGACCCACACCGAAAACATTGTCTTGGCTGTCCCTTGTAAAAACACAGGATTCTGTCCCTTCCAATAAAAGCCGCTGAAGGAATGTGTTGTACTACCTGCCCTACCTGGTGAAGTTTAACCAAAGCCCCCCACCCCCCCGCCCAGACTCTACTGGGATCCGGGAGCTTGGTCAATGGAGTCCTCAACTCGGCATACCTGTGCAGCCAAAAGGCCAAGTCTGCCCCTGAGATGGACTCGTTACGGACTAGCAGAGTCACCTGCACCAGATCTGGCCGACTGATGGGAACTACCCTATAATATTTCCAATCCCCCCTTCCTCTTACCCCCTCATACTTTTCCCAGAAGACCTCCATGCCTCTCTGGGTCAGAAAACTGACATCGTATTCTGGGAGATTAACTGGATGAATACAGGCATAGAGGTCTTCTGGGACAAACCCTAACCCCAAAACTAGTTTCAACACTGTATCACGTGAAGGCATACCCCCCTCCCCCACCCACTTGATTTGGACCACATTCCTTCTCTTGGGCGGTTGCCCATAACCCCTACCTCCCCTGAACCCAGCATCTGTGTCATTACTAAAGGAAAACTGCCCCTTCCCTCTTCCTCCTTCCCTATTAACCACATCTGCAAAGGAGGGCTGACCCTGCCTCCACTGACTTCCCCTCCTCCCTGAGCTTATCCCTTCCTTGCCTGAAGATCCCTTCCCCCCCACCTGCTGATCCTGCCCACCCCCTTTACCTT
Organism: Microcaecilia unicolor; assembly: GCF_901765095.1. NCBI lineage: Eukaryota > Metazoa > Chordata > Amphibia > Gymnophiona > Siphonopidae > Microcaecilia > Microcaecilia unicolor. The sequence goes on from NC_044031.1 coordinate 536,962,290, forward strand.
CCCTTACCATCTCCCCATCAACCCCCTCCCCCCTTCCACAAACTGGAACAGCAACCCGTTCACCAACCTTTTCACCAACAGAACAGTTCCCCAAACCCTCTGCCCCTTCCCCCTTACCCCCTCCCTCACATCACAAATCAACATATCCTGAACATCATCCCCTCCCCCTCCCCCCTGCCCACAGTCAGTGCCCAGAGAACTGAGCCCCCTGGAATCTATAACCAGTTCTGAACAGTCCTTAGCTTTCACAATGCTTCCCTGGGAGTGAGCTCCCTCTGCCTGGGTTGCAGATCCCCCAGCAATATCTTCTGTCAGAGAGACTGCTGATACACTCTGAGGAGAGCTCTGTTCTCCCTGCACCAGCAGGTCCCGCGTGAGGCTGCTTACAGTTTTTACAGAGCCAGAGTTCATCTCATCTTCCCTTCTGTGCTGGGGATTCCCTGAGCCTGGTTGTACTGCTGAATCCACCACTTGTGGCTGTAAACCTGGTGCCTCAATCAGGGAGCTAACTAAGCTCACCTGTGTCTGCAGCCCTAAGACCTGCTGTTCATTAGTGTCCACACTCCCAATGTCAGTATGCTTTCCAGCTTGCTTTCCAGTGTTCACCTTCCCTGTCAAACTGTTGCCTGCATCAGTGTTGGGTAGTGCAGGCACTTTTTGTGAAATAACACAAAACCCCAAGTCACCGTCCTCAGTTTCAAAGACAGCAGAATGTGTAGGCTGACTGAGTTCCAACTCCATTGTGTTTTCAGCCATAGTCTCTGCAGCACCACCTGAGGTCTCTTCAACTCCTTCCCTCTCTTCCCTGGCAGCTGCCTCTAAGGTAAGGTTTGCAGGGTTCTGAGTTGCTAGATTCTTCATAAATTGTAAAGTGTCTTGACTGCTTGTCCCCACCACATTATCTACTGCAACCTGGTGTTTTGTAAAACAATCCTTAGATACCAACTCTCCTGTTTCCTCTGGCTGATTCTGGTTTGGCACTGTCCTGGGTTGAAATCTTTCCCTGGTAATATAGAGTTCCCTTAAAGGGTTATCAGAGCCCTTCTTCAGGGAGTCCAACACCTTTCTTTTCAGGCAAAGCTGCTTTCTCAAACGAGCTTCTTCCTTTCCATACAGACTCTTCTGTGCTGCTGGGGCCAACTTCTGCAGGGTTCTAGCCCTGTTTAGTTTTTTCCCCAGCACTTCCACCTCCTTCCCCAGGGCTTCAATCCTCCTCACCCTGTCCACGATACCTCTGGCTGAAGAATCAGGGCTGCTGCTTCCCAGCTGCCCTACCCCCTCCTCCTCCTCTTCCTCAGACCACTCATCCTCACTGTACAACGGGTCCAGCACCGGCTGAAGCTGCTGACCCTCTTCCATCCTCTGTTCTGCCACTTTCTGGGCCTGCGGGACTCTCACCCTCTGCCTCCCCCTCCCATGCTCTTCGTGCTCCTTACCCGGTAACCGCTGGGTCATGGGAGGGGTGCTGGGTCCACTGTCCCCCCTGGACCTCGAGGCTCCACGGTCCAGGGGACTCCGCTCTCTTCTCCCAGGGGCCAGGCTCGGCTGAGAGCTGCTTCTCCGTCTCTCCTGGTAGCTGGGCCCGGCCGTTTCCCGAGCCGGGCCCTGCCCTGAGGAGCACTCCCCAGAGCCCTGCCTCATGGCTGGGAAGGGAGCTAGGCCTTGCTCCCCTCCCTTCCTCCAACCACAGAGCCTCCTGTAGTATGTCCTTCTCCTTCAGTGTCTAGCTACCCACTGACTTGGAATGCCCTCCCGCGGGAGGTGGTGGAGAGGAAAACGGTAACAGAATTCAAAAACACGTGGGATAAACATAAAGGACTCCTGTTCAGAAGGAATGGATCCTCAGAAGCTTAGCAGAGAATGGGTGGCAGAGCTGATAGGGGGAGGTGGGGCTAGTGCTGGGCAGACTTCTATGGTCTGTGCCCTGAAAATGGCAGATACAAATCAAGGTCAGGTAACACAAAAAAGTAACACATATGAGTTTATCTTGTTGGGCAGACTGGATGGACCGTGCAGGTCTTTCTCTGTCGTCATCTACTATGTTACTCACGTTACTATGACATCAGTTTTTCAGTTGTTTGGATGAGGCAATATGAAGCTGTTCAGGGAATGAGACAGAAAATGGGCTTACGTTCAGCAGGAGCTTTTCAGAGAGAAGCACCGTAAATATATTCAAGAAGTCTATGTTATGTTATGTTCTAAGTGAGATAGAAAAGAATACTAATACATTTTATCAGGAATTACAAATTGTTTTGACTATTTTTAAAAAGAGTTAGGAAATCAATAAGTCTATAGATATAAAAACTGACTGTGATCTGTCTCTGGGAACAGCTGATCCTCAAAGAGATATTTAAACACCTATGCAGCATAAATGCATAGGAGGTGAGTCTAATTGAAATGAAGCACTGGAACGAGGGAGCATAGGCTGAAGGTGAAAAAGGATAGACTCAGAAGTTATATGAGGAAATACTTTTTTACAGAAAGGGTAATGAATTCGTGGAACGGCCTCCCAGTGGAAGTGGTGGAGATGAAAACTATCTGTATTTAAGAGAACTTGGGTCAAGTATAAAGGATCTCTAAGGGAGTGTTAATAGATGGCATGGATGGGCAGACTGGATAGGCCATATGGTCTTTATCTGCCTACATTTTTCTGTTTCTATGTACCTTTCCTCTAGTTGGTATTTTTGAAGTCCTTGTACACATGTATTCACTCACTTAGCTGAGTAAATTACTAGCATACTTCCATTTACCACTTAAAACTATGCAGCCCCTTATGGAATTTCTCCAATGTCCCTTTCTCAGTCTACTGTATGAGATACTATAATGCTATCTTAGGAAGCTGTTATGTCCAATCAAACAATTCTAACCATTTGTATGAATTTTTATGTGTATACAGAGCAAAGACGATAAGTTTGATCAATATGAAAGAAGAGAACTGCAAAATAATCGAGGATGTTCAGCATGTAAGATTCAATTTTCTTTGTTACATCAATTAGTGGATTATTGAGTTTAAAAAAAAAAGCTGATTGTGTTGTATATTTGTGTTAGCTACTAAATCTTAAATAAGGTGATATTGCCAGTTTCATTTCAGAAGAGACATTAGAAAACGAATAGATGACATGAATTACTACAAATAATATATTATTGAAAATTAAATACATTTACGGGGGAAGTTATCAATGTGGGCTACCATTAAGATGTGTTATTTTACCACTAACTCATGCTAGTTTAGCATTGGTCCCATTTTATGCGATGAGACCTAGTTACTAATAACCCGGGTTAACAGCAAAATAACACATCTGAACAGTAGCCCACATTGATAACTTCCACCTTTAGGAACACAATTTAACTTTAAGGCACCATTTATAGAATTTGGGGGAATCTGTCCAATATTCAGCCTGTTTGAGCCACTCACACCCCAGTTATTCAATGCCGAGGCATGCGTGGTTTCTGGCATTGAATATCCATGTCTCCGGCATTGAATATCCATCTCAGCAGTCACCCGGAAATTATTCAGGCACTGGTCAGTATTCAGATCGGCTCCCAGTTAACTTCAGCACATAAAGTTAGGACAGCCTTTTTGCTGTCCTAACTTTGAGGTTACTTAGCTGGTTATCTGGTTGAAATTCACCAGTAACCAGCTAAGTTCTGGCCTCACCCATGCCCTACCCATTTCTGTCCCTAACCTAGCCAGGTATAGGATGGCCGGCCGCCATGGATGTTAAGCGGCAATAACCAGTTAAGTGCCACTGAATACTACTGGATAGCCTCATGCAAGCCATTTAAAGGGCCAGTAGTCTCTCCTAGCCATTTAAATCACTTTGAATATTGAACCTTATGAGAATGCCTGAAGCGGTTTGCAAAATTTGCAAAGTGCAACATTTTTGCAGGGATCTACACTCTTCGGAAAGAAATACATTTTGCTCTTTTGGTTGTCATCTGAATCACCTACTCTGTCTCAGTGGAGATCCCTTATAGTAACACAGGCATGTCTGGAGCACCGCTGTTTTACTGACTTGGACTCTGTTTAGGGGAAGACATGTTGTTACCTTTGGGAGTCTTTTGGGATTCGCTTACTCATGTCACTGGAAGAAGACTTTTTAAACATTTGACTCTGTTGATTCCCCCCCTTCTTTTTTTCTTTTTTTCTTTCCCTCTGGGGGAATGGTGTAGGGTGGGGACTCTTTATTGAAAACTTTGGTACTCTATTTGTTGACCCATTGTAGCAGAAGATTCTATGTATTTTGTTTGCAATATGATTGTGTTGGCATGACTCTATTGTACTACTTTTGGAGCATCTAATAAAACTTGAGAAGAAAAACAAAATGGAGGGTAATTTTATAATGGGCCGCTTTACTTATGCGGCAGGTGTGTAAGTTGCACCAATTTTCTAAAGGAATGCATAAGCCAGTGGCGTAGCCAGTATGGGGCCATGGGGGCCTGGGCCCCCGTAGATTTGCCCCTGGACCCCCCTGCCGATGACCCTCTCGACCCCCTCTCCCGCCGCCAACCTGCCATCGCCTACCTTTGCTGGCGGGGGACCCCAACCCCTGCCAGCTGAGGTCCTCTTCTTCCCAATCCCGCGGAAGGCTTCGTTCTAGTCTGACGTCCTGCACATTGTACGTGCAGACAGAAACAGAACGAAGCCATCTTGCAGGACGTCAGACTAGAACAAAGCCTTGCGTGGGATTGGGAAGAAGAGGACCTTGACGGCTGGTGGGGGTTGGGGTCCTCCGCCAGCAAAGGTAGGCGGTGGCGGGAGGGGGGTCATCGGGTCGTCGGCAGGGGGGGGTCGGCAATGTTGGGGGGGTTAAAGTTGGTGGGGGGTTAGCAATGGCGGGGGGGTTATCAATGGCGGGGGGTGGCGGCGCCGGGGGGGGGGTAAAATGTGCCCCCTCACCTCGGGCTCTGGACCCCCCTCCCGCCGAAGTCTGGCTACGCCCCTGCTACCTACATGCGTAAATGACTTCTTATAGAATACCGACTAGCAGAAAAGTATGTGCCATGATCTCATGGCAATATATCCCAGTGGGCAAGAAAACCAGTTACATAGATAAATTATAGAATGGTATAATTTACATGTGTCCTTGCACACAACTGGGTGTGGGCATTTACACCCACTATAAGATTGAAAGCACATTATTGGCTTCTTGTGCTAATATTCCATCGAGAAAAGTAAGCACCTACTTTATAGAATAGGCTAGAAATAGGTGCAATAAACAACATCTTTAGAAGACACCAGTGGGGTACACACAGAGGGGCTTCGAGGGCCTAGGCTCCCTCTGCTTTAATGGCTGGCGAGGATGCCAAGCCCCCACCAGCCAAAGAGATCTCTTGTACAAGTCCCACCTGAGCTGTTTGAGCAGCACTTAGTTCAGCAGATGCAGTTCAACTGCCGATGCTGGCTCTCTCACACATGCTCAGTTCAGTGACAGAACTGAGCATACACGGGAGTGCAGAAGTGCGCCTTTGACTTTAGTATTGCTCTAGCAGTAAGTGCCGAGATGCGCGCTGGAGACCTCTTCAGCTGGTGGATATGCTTAGCTATGGCATTTGAGGCAGCGGCAGGGGGGAAGGGAGAGAATACCTGGCCCCCTTTGTCTACCTTTGGTCCCGCCCTCCCCCCCCCCAAAAAAATGGACTTTTGGCTATGCCCCTGGTAGGCACCCTGTTATAGAAGCACTCTCTGTCTGTTAAGGATAATATACAGGAAAGCAGGATAAAGATTCTGCAAGAACAGACTGCATTCAGGAATCTTTATTGATAGAAATTCTACATGTGATGGGGAACAGGATGCTACCACCTCTTGACTATGATGGAGAAGAAGACTGTAAAATGCTAGAAAAGTTAATAAAACTGGCAACACAATAATAATGAGAGATTTCAATGACCCCAGCACTGTTTCCTCAGAACATGCAAGGGAGGTACTGCTTCTAGATACCATAAATAACTGCTTCATGGAGCAGCTGGTCCTGGAAACAATAATAGGGGAATTATTTTAAATCTAGTTCACAGCGGAATGCAGGACCTGTTACAAAAGGTAATGGTGCCAGAGCTGCTTGGCAACAGTGAACATAATGCAATCAAATTTGACATAATCACTGGAGAAAAGGTCATTAAATAAAACTACTGCGATAGCAGATAACTCTAAAAGCGGACATCTAAAAAGAGCAGTTGGAAACTTTAAAAATGCAGTATAAGAAGCCCAGTTAAAATATATTTTATTCATTAAAAAAGATTGATGGAAGACAAAATGACTCTCTGCAAATTGAGGTAAAAGAGGCAATTAAATAGAAAAAAATGCATCTTTTGAAAAAAAAAAAAAAAGAAAGGCAGCTCCAAATGAGAAGAGTAGGAACAGACATAATCTTGATTAAATTAAATGTGAAACTGTAGGTAGACCAAGAAAGTATTTGAGAAGAAACCTACACTAAAGACTAATGATAAAAACATTATCTAGTATATCTAAAGTAAGAAGTCCACAGGGGAATTGATAAGATCACTAGATGACCATGGGGTCAACTAGTGATCCGAGGACATAGCCATAGCAAAAAAACCTAATTGCTTTGGTCTTTACTGAGGAGCGTTCTAGGGAGATACCCCCAAAATTAGCTTTGAAGATGATAATTTAGGGGACATGAAGCAAACAATTATGAAACTGAAAAATGTAACAGATCTCATGCTCACAAATTGGGAAAATGTGTCTAATGTCTGGGTGGGTTACCCCCTGAGCAGTAGTGATCATTACACCATATGGTTCGATTTAAGAACTAAAGCAGAGTTTAGACCCACAAAACTCAATGTTCTGGATTTCAGACATGCTGAGTTTAGTAGAATGAAGGAGTACCTGAAGAAGGAGCTAGCAGGATGGGAGGATATAAGAGAAGTGGGAAATCAATGGTCCAAACTGAAAAGAGCTATAAAAATGGCAACAGGTTTTTATGTAAGGAAAGTAAACAACATCAAGAGGAAAAGGAAACCTATATGGTTCACCTAACAAATGCCTGAAGGAATAAAGGCACCTCACAAAACTCAAGAGAAATATGGCTGGTGAAAGCACAGGTGGAAGAAAAAATGGCTAGGGACATAAAAGAGGTGACAAGACTTCTTCAGGTATATTAGGGAAAGGAGGAAGGCTAGAAATGGAATTGTGAGCCTGAAAGTGGCTGAGAATCAATAGGTGAAGAGTGATGAGGAAAAGGTGGACATAATAAATACTTCTGTTTTGTGTTCATGGAAGAAAATCCTGGAGAAGGATCTCTGTCAGCTGACAAAGGCATATATGGAAGTGGAGCAGATATTGCACTGTTCATGGAAGAAAATGTTTATGAACAACTGGAAAAACTGCAAGTGGACAAAGCCACAGGGGCAGATGAGATACATCTGAGGATATCAAAGGAGCTCAAAAAAGTCCTGTGAGCCTTCTTAAAGATTGGTATGATAGATCCTTGAAGACAGAGGAGGTTCCATGGGATTAAAGAAGAACGGATGTGGTCCCTCTCCACAAAAATGGTGACAAAGAAGACATGGAAAACTATAGACTGGTAAGCCTCACTTGGTGGTAGGAAAAATGGTAAGCTTCACTTGGTGGTAGGAAAAATAAAGGAGGCACTGCTGAAGAACAGTTTAATAAAATTGCTGGAATCCAATGGCTTACAAGATCTGAGGCAATGTGGTTTTACCAGAAGAAAAATCATGTCAAATGAAGCTAATTGATTTCTTTGGGTGAGCAGAGAACATGCTAGTTGTGGTCTATTTGGATTTCAGCAAAACGTTTAACATGTTTCCTCATAGAAGGTTTGTGAATAAATTGGACGGGCTGAAGTTAGTGGATGAGCTGAAGTTAGGACCCAAAGTGGTGAACTGGATTAGAAAATTATTGACTGACAGATGACTTGGAGAAAAGAAAATTGAGTAGTGCAGTCCTTCATGGATTGGTATTGGGGCCGATTCTATTCAATATATTTGTGAGTGACATCGCTGAAGTGTTAAAAAGAAAAGTTTGCCTTTTGCGGATGATACGATAGATTTGCATCACAGTGGATACCCCGGAGGGCTAGAGTGAGTGGACAACATGATAAGTGATCTAAAAAGGTTAGAATGATCTGTTGATTGGCAATTCAAATTTCATGCAAAGAAGTGCAGAGTGATACACATGGGCGTAGAAACCCATAAGAGCTTTATTTGTTAGCGGGGGGGGGGGGGGGGGGTGAGAGGTTGATAAGTACAGACTGGAAGAGGGTCCTTGGGGTAATAGTGTTAGGGGATCTTGAGGCAACAACACAATATGACAAGGTGGTGGTCATAGTCAGAAGGATGCTAGGCTACATAGAGAGAGGCATATTCAGTAGGGAAAAGGAAAGGAGAAGAGGGAATGGGATTTGATAAACTGTCTTTTTGTGGTTACAATTAAAGTACATATACAGGTACTTATTTTGTACCTGGTGCAATGGAGAGTTAAATGACTTGCCCAGAATCACAAGGACCTGCATTGGGAATTGAACCCAGTAGAAGAAAGTAGGTGTTAATGCCCCATTTGGAGTATTATGTTCCATTTTGGAGGCCATATCTCACTAAGGACATCAAAAGACTTGAAGCAGTTCAGAGGAAGGTGACACAAGACATATGAGAAGAGACTTGAAGACCTGAAAATGTATTTCCTAGAGGAAAGGAGGAATAAGGGGATCTCTGAAGAGAATATACCACCTTTTTCTCAAGCTTATTATTTGCCATCGAGAACTCCAAAGAGACAGAATAATATGGAGCAAAATGGAGCTCCACTTGATGTTTCAGCCATCCTGGAATCTTTAGATACAGAGACAGCAACAGTCGCAACTTTGGTAGCCACACTGGTTAATAAAAATGTTATTTAAGAATAGAGATAAGACCTTTTTAGGTCTTAAAGTTCATATTTTATCTGATGTATCTAGGGATACTCAAAAAAGACATAGGCAGTTCTTGTTGATGAAGCCAGATGTACTTCAGCTCGGTGCTACTTTCTTTCTTAGAGATCTGTGCAAATGTGGTGTTAGGTACCATGCTACAAAATATGTCTTTTTTGAGAGTTCTCACCTCTCTGCCTTCTTAGTGGCGAAATGTATTATGGGCAATGATAGCTAGCTCTTCATGAAAGAATATCTGTATAACTGTGAATATTTCAGGTATAAACTGCTTACTTTAAAGTGTTCTTATTACGCCTTCTTTTTTGTATTCTTGGATCTGTAGTTGTGGACTTCAGTGATATTTTCTTGGATATGGATTTAAATGATGTCATAAGGTATGATGTCAGTCTTCTTGTTTTGTATTTCACTTTACTGTACAAGTATATTGCTTGGTTTCTACATTTAAAATTTCATAAATAATTTTTTTTTAAGTATTACTATGCAAACTATCTTTTTTAGAGATGGGGAAGTGGTAGGTCATGAGTTGAGGTTGTAGAGTGGGAGACTTAGGAGCAACATCAGCAAATATGTTTTTCACAGAAAATGTGGTGGATTCTTGGAATGCCCTCCCAGGGAGGTTGTGAAGACAAAAATGGTGACGGAATTCAAGAATGCATGGGATAAACACGGAGGACCTCTATATAGAAAAAGAATGGAATCTAATTAAAATAAAGCTTAAATGACATCATAGCTGAAGTGAGCATGGACAGTAGCTTCAGAGGTTGGGATGTAATACCAATTCTGGGCAGACTTCTACAGTCTGGATCCCATAAATGCAAAGACATATCAGGATCAATGCTGGGGTGGGCTTGAATGACAATGCCAATAGTTGGAAAGTAGGACCAGTGTCAGGCAGACTTCTACGGTCTATGCCCCTGAATTGGTAGGGAGAGATAAGGTATGTCAGAGTTTACATCATGAAGAAGTAGAACCCGCAGAGAGTGCCAGATACAACTCTGGCCACCTTGTTGGGAGACTGGATGGATCGTGCAAGTCTTTATCTGCTGACATTTCTTAACTACCACATTTAGGGGGTCCTTTACTAAAGCGCTCTAAGTTTTTGCAGTTAACGTGCATTAACAGCAGAAATTAAAATGTGCTGAGTTCAAAGGCTCTGCAGTAATTGTTGGGAGTGTGCTCATCATGACCTCGGCAGTTACTGTATTGAAAACAGCACTAGCACGTGTAAACCTGGTTGCAAATAATGGACATGCACTTAGCACCTTCTGTTGATGAGGTGCTAGATGAACCAGTTATAACTGCAGCAGTGACAGTTATCATGCTGATAGTACAGCACGCTAACTGTAGTATGCAGTTGAGGTCCATTCTCTGCCCTTGACCCACCTAGATCTCACCACTTAACTCAACATGAAGTTAACGCGTAAATTAGCACGTGCAAACTGCTATGCCACTGCAATAACAGTTAACACGCTTGTGCAGAAGTAGTTAACGTGCTGATTTGCATGGTAACTGCATAATATAGGGGGCTTCAGTCATGTAGTCAGCTTCTTGCTAGGGTGTGTAAGTGACCCCCACCGGTCCTTAAAGAAAGAAGATGACTTTTGTGTTTAACAGGGTGAAAATAGAAGATCCACAAACCAGTGCACCTAAATAACATGAAAGGTCCTGGTGGAAATGGGGTGGCAAAGCCCAAGCTGTAAGCTGGAGGATAAGTCAAAGGCCAAGCCAAAATAATCAAGGGGTCCTTTTACCAAGCTGCGGGAAAAAGGGCCCTACGCTAGTTGCGGGTGTCATTTTTCCTACGCGCCAGGGCCCTTTTTACTGCAGCAGGTAAAAAGCCCCCAGACAAACATAGCCATGTGGTAAGAGAACTCTTATTGCGTGGCCGTGCGGCCCAATTACTGACAAGGTTACTACTGTGCAAGCCATTTCCGGAGGTTCTCTTTCCCCCCCCCAGAAATGGCATGTGCTCAGGGTAGACAAACCGCCGGCAGCCACATTGGGCCGACAGTAGTCCCAACTTAGCATTTGGTGAGCCCTCGGTGGGCTTATGAATGCTTTGTAAAAGACCCCCAAGTGAGCACTGAAAGCATCTTTTGGTAAAACACCTTTATTGGTGATCCCCACATAGAAAGTATGTACAGTTCATAAAGCAAGTCAACTGCATGGTTCAAAGCATAGTAATTCAAAGAACAGAATATAGAGTTCAAAGTCTTTGGACCTGAAGCACTCCTGAGCAACTGGCTGCTTTTCCTTGTGATCCAGTTTAAAAGCTCTTCTAGTTCCTTTTTTAAACATTAAAAGCAGAAGCCAGGGTCTACCCTGATTTTTTAGGGAGCATGTTGGAATGCGATCTCCTTCTCCATATTGTCACAAGTACCTGGCAGTGCCTGGCAGAATCCCAAACAGTAGCAAGATTCTAAGTTAACAATTTCAGGAACAACAGTGGCTTTCTCTATTTTTTATAAATCATTTTTATTTCAAGACAATGCAAGATAGTTGACCACTCAGAAAACATTCAATACAATGATCATTTTGCCTGAAACATTTTAACATTTCAATCTAACTCAACCCCCTCCCTCCCCCCTCACCTTTCCCCCTTCCCCCCTTCCCCCCTCCCTCCCCCCTCTCTCTTCCTAACCCCCCTAAACAACTTAAGAGTTCAATATCTTACTTCTTGCTACAGGAGTAAGAGTGTCTAAATTACACATTAAAAACATATGTGAACAGGAAAAGAGAATATCATGGTAAGCCAGCGGTTCCCAAATCTGGTCCTGGAGGCACCCCAGCCAGTCAGGTTTTTGGGATATCCACAATGAATATTCATGAGATAGATTTGCATGCCCTGCCTCCACGGCATGCAAATCTCCCTCATGAATATTCATTGTGGGTATTCCAAAAACCTGACTGGCTGGGGTGCTTCCAGGACCAGGTTTGGGAACCACTGTGGTAAGCAAAAAAGGGAGAAGAAAGAATAGTCCAAATAATTCCCTTATTAGCCTACTAAACAATTAAGAAAAAGAAGTAATCAAGGAACGAAAACTGAGGCAATAAAGAAAATATAATCAGGAAGAAAAAATAGTTCAGACAGGCAGTGGTAATCTGCTGTTCATCCTTTACTGGTGATGTTGAAGAAACTACTGCAGTACACAGAGAGCTAAGAAATGTTCTTAATTGTTCAGATACCAGAGACAGATATTTTTATTATATTTAGTGCAGAGGATCCTTAGCTGCAGAGAAGAGGAGGGTAATTTGGAGGTCAAGGACAGCTTCATGGAACAGCTAGTTCAGGAGCCGACAAGAGAAGGAAAAATACTAGACTTAGTCCTTAGTGGTGCTCATGATCTAGTGCAGGGGGTAACGATACGAGGGCCGCTTGATAACAGTGATCATAATATGATCGGTTTTGATATTGGCATTGAAGGAAGTGAAACTAGGAAATCAAGTACGCTAGCGTTTAACTATAGAAAAGGTGATTACGACAAAATGAGAAAAATGGTGAAAAAAAGACTGAAAGGAGCAGCTCGCAGAGTAAAAAACTTGCATCAGGCGTGGATGCTGTTTAAAAACACCATCCTGGAGGTTCAGGACAAATATATTCCACGTATTAGAAAAAAGGGAAAAAAGACTAAACGTCAGCCGGCGTGGCTAAACAGTAAGATAAAGGAAATCATTAGAGCCAAAAAACAATCCTTCAGAAAGTGGAGAAGAGAACCAACTGAAAGTAACAGGATAGATCATAAGGAATGCCAAGCCAAATGCAAAGCGGAGATAAGGAGGGCAAAAAAGGACTTTGAGAAGAAATTAGCGTTGGAAGCAAAAATACATAGTAAAAATTTTTTTAGATACATTAAAAGCAGGAAACCGGCCAAAGAGTCGGTTGGGCCGCTGGACGAAAATGGTGTTAAAGGGGCGATCAAGGAGGACAAAGCCGTAGCGGAGAAATTAAATGAATTCTTTGCTTCGGTCTTCACCGAGGAGGATTTGGGGGGGACACCGGTGCCAGAAAGAATATTTGAAGCGGGGGAGTCGGAGAAACTAAACAAATTCTCTGTAACCTTGGAGGATGTAATGGGTCAGTTCAGCAAGCTGAAGAGTAGTAAATCACCGGGACCTGATGGTATTCATCCCAGAGTATTAATAGAACTAAAAAATGAACTTGCGGAGCTACTGTTAGAAATATGCAATCTGTCCCTAAAATCGAGTGTAGTACCGGAAGACTGGAGGGTAGCCAATGTTACTCCGATTTTTAAGAAGGGTTCCAGAGGAGATCCGGGAAATTATAGACCGGTGAGTCTGACGTCAGTGCCGGGCAAGATGGTGGAGGCTATTATTAAGAATAAAATTGCAGAGCATATACAAAAACATGGACTGATGAGACAAAGTCAGCACGGATTTAGTGAAGGGAAGTCTTGCCTCACCAATCTAATGCATTTTTTTGAGGGGGTAAGCAAACATGTGGACAATGGGGAGCCGGTTGATATTGTATATCTGGATTTTCAGAAGGCGTTTGACAAAGTGCCGCATGAAAGACTCCTGAAGAAATTGCAGAGTCATGGAATCGGAGGTAGGGTATTATTATGGATTAAGAACTGGTTGAAAGATAGGAAGCAGAGAGTAGGATTGCGTGGCCAGTATTCTCAGTGGAGGAGGGTAGTTAGTGGGGTCCCGCAGGGGTCTGTGCTGGGTCCGTTGCTTTTTAATGTATTTATAAATGACCTAGAGATGGGAATAACTAGTGAGGTAATTAAATTCGCCGATGACACAAAATTATTCAGGGTCATCAAGTCGCAGGAGGAATGTGAACGATTACAGGAGGACCTTGCGAGACTGGGAGAATGGGCGTGCAAGTGGCAGATGAAGTTCAATGTTGACAAGTGCAAAGTGATGCATGTGGGTAAGAGGAACCCGAATTATAGCTACGTCTTGCAAGGTTCCGCGTTAGGAGTTACGGATCAAGAAAGGGATCTGGGTGTCGTCGTCGATGATACGCTGAAACCTTCTGCTCAGTGTGCTGCTGCGGCTAGGAAAGCGAATAGAATGTTGGGTGTTATTAGGAAGGGTATGGAGTCCAGGTGTGCGGATGTTATAATGCCGTTGTATCGCTCCATGGTGCGACCGCACCTGGAGTATTGTGTTCAGTACTGGTCTCCATATCTCAAAAAAGGTATAGTAGAATTGGAAAAGGTACAGCGAAGGGCGACGAAAATGATAGTGGGGATGGGACGACTTTCCTACGAAGAGAGGCTGAGAAGGCTAGGGCTTTTCAGCTTGGAGAAGAGACGGCTGAGGGGAGATATGATAGAAGTGTATAAAATAATGAGTGGAATGGATCGGGTGGATGTGAAGCGACTGTTCACGCTATCCAAAAATACTAGGACTAGAGGGCATGAGTTGAAGCTACAGTGTGGTAAATTTAAAACGAATCGGAGAAAATTTTTCTTCACCCAACGTGTAATTAGACTCTGGAATTCGTTGCCGGAGAACGTGGTACGGGCGGTTAGCTTGACGGAGTTTAAAAAGGGGTTAGATAGATTCCTAAAGGACAAGTCCAAAGACCGCTATTAAATGGACTTGGAAAAATTCCGCATTTTTAGGTATAACTTGTCTGGAATGTTTTTACGTTTGGGGAGCGTGCCAGGTGCCCTTGACCTGGATTGGCCACTGTCGGTGACAGGATGCTGGGCTAGATGGACCTTTGGTCTTTCCAAGTATGGCACTACTTATGTACTTATGTACTTATGTAAGTAGTGCCTATGTTGCTGGACTAGAAATTAAGGAGCCAATATTCAAAGAGATTTAACTGGACAGGGGAGGCTTCCCTCCAGTTAAATCATGCTCAACTGGGACAAACATAAGATTCAGCCATACTTAACTAGGCAGTTATTACTAAATATTGATGGAGGCCACCATGGTTCCTGCCAGCAGAGCCAGGGTGGTCTGGGGGCAGATTTGGCGCAGAGCCAGGAGATATGCAGGCATCGGTGATATCCAATGCCAGTGCCACATACCTAACTGGGTAAGTTGGACCATGCAAAAGGCCGTCTTCACTTTGCCTTGTAAGGTATTTGGGTATGGCACTGAATATTGGCCTTATCACATATCAGCATACCTTCCAGGTGTTGCTACTCACTCAGTCAATGCCAGAGTCTAAACATGGCATAGCATGCTCCTCTGTCTCCAAACTCCCCACCTTAGAACAACATTTTTTTTTTTTTTGAAGGCTCAGGGCAGTGGCAGCCATTCACATATTCCTTCTGCTGCCAGACCTGGTGCTCACTGTCTCTGCTGCGTGTTGCCACCTTCTGATGTAACTTCCTACATTCACAAAAGGCGGGACACTGCAGGGAGTAGGCTCTGGAGTCAGTGACCAGACAGCCTTTGCAAATCACTGCTACTGTCCTGAACTCTCTACAGAGAAACACACATGGAGACATACCAGACCACCGGGGAATCCCCAAACTGGTCTACACAGGGCCTTAGTTGCAAATGGTGAGGCCAGCTCTGGATCACCATAGGCTTAGAATATTAACCTCTAAATTAGTAAGGCTAGACTGGTTTTATAGTTCTTATTTGCCATCATCTCCTGTTTTTCTGTTTTAAATGTAAATAAAAAGAAAGACATTCACATAGGCAGTGAAATTAGCAAGTGTCACTGTTCACCTGTTCAATCAAAAAAATTGACATCAAATTTAGTGCTGAAAAATTTTGCAGATTGTTTATGTGCCTTTATAGAATAGCTTTCAGAAATAACAGACATTGTGCACAAATATACACGTGTTCCGAAGAAGCTGTAAATGTGTGTGTGAACATGTGTATTTTATAAAAAATGGGCATACACTGCAATCCTGCCCCAGCTCTGCTCAAATCATACCCCCTTGCATAAAAGTACATGTGAATTTATCATCACACATACATATTTGGCTCTAAAGGTTACGGCTTCTATTTTCCTCCCAGAATCTCAAAGTGCAGGAGCAAATTGGGTTTGCTCCTGCTTTTCTTACCCACTAGACCACCAAAGATGGTGAGGTAGGCCTGGGAGCTGTAATGGAAGGTTGGGGGAGGGGGAGACATCTGTAGTTAGGGGAAGTCAGGAAGTTAGTGGGATTACCTTGAATTTTGGGAGGGGTACCTCTCTGCTTAAATTCTTTTAAACCTGAACCCATCCCCCCCCCCCCCCCAAAAAAAAATTATGAACAAGGATGATATAAAAGGTTTATATTGTCTTTCCCATTAAGCCATTACATTTTGAGCTAACCTTTCCCCCTTCGGTGGTTAAAAAAACCCCCGTTATTATTTCTCAAATAAACAAGTGGATATGTGATAAACTGAAGAAGGTTAATTCTTTGGCTATTATAAATAATACTGTATTAAGTTGAGTGCTTATTTGGGCATTTGGTAAAAATAAGCTAAGAGTATATATTAAGAAAAATAAAAGCTTTTATGCTCTTGTTTTTTAATATTGATTTTTGTGGGAGTAATTATTTTTTGTTTTTGAAAGAAACTATTACACACAATTGTTTCTGATGTAATTTATAGTATATAAAGTATATACATTTTTTCTCCGAGGACACACAGGCCTATCTATTCTTACAGGGGTCCTTTTACAAAGGTGTGCTGAAAAATGGCTTGCGGTAGTGTAGGCGTGGGTTTTGGGCTTGCGCTGATCCATTTTTAATGCGCCGGTACAAAAGACCTTTTTTATATTTTTGCCAAAAATGGACTTGCGGCAAAATGAAAATTGCTGCACATCCATTTTGGGTCTGAGACCTTACCACCAGCCATTGACCTAGCGGTAAAGACTCACACAGTAACCAGGTGGTAATGACCTGTTTGCGCCAAATGCCACTTGGCGCACCTCTGTTACGCGCACCCGAAAATAAAAATATTTTTCAGACACACAGATCAGATGAACGCCAGAAATGAAATTACCACAAGAGCCACATGGTAGTCGGGCGGTAACCAAAATATAGAACAGGAAAAGTTGTCTACGATGACGAATCACAGAAGGCAAAAGTAGAGACTAATAGACGATTCACCACTGGAGACGTGAGTCCAACAGTCTTTATTATATCAGAGATAACGACCCGAAACAGGCCGTGTTTCGACGCTAAAAAGCGTCTGCATCAGGGGTCAATAAATACACCAAGTAATGAATGCAAAACGAAGAGTCCTACTTGTATATGTGTTGTCAACTCACTGATCACGTAGCACCAAACAGAATATGCCTGTGTCGGGTTGTTATCTCTGATATAATAAAGACTGTTGGACTCACGTCTCCAGTGGTGAGTCGGGCGGTAACTCCATTTTGGCATGCATAGATGCTTATGCGGTTTAGTAAAAGGACCCCACAAGTGGGTAACACAGGCCACGTTGCCTGGTCCGAATCTTATGACAAGCATAAGAAGAACTTTGTGGAGCATGAGACATGTTCCACCATGCATGTGTGAGTATCTTCCTGCCCGCCGCGTGAATGCGGTCATCTCAGTTGCTTTTTTACCACGGTGAGGAGAAGGTATACTTCCATCTTCACACTTTGCTCGGTCCAAGAGCTTCTCTTGTACCTTTTGGCACGTTTTTTTCACCTTTTCAGTGGTGCTTCCATTAATGGAACTTTGTTTTCCATTTCTTTTATTTTCTTAGTTTTAATTATGTTTCCTTATTTTTTCATCATCACAAGGCCGCTTTGGGCCTTGGCCTCGGCCAGGCTCGTGCCCTCTTGTTTTTCTGGTGCATTGCCCCTTTTTCAGGCACCATGGCTTCCTTTAATTTAGCTGACAAAGTTTTCCCGTCCATGTTCACTAAAGTTCCCAGTGGCTTCAAGTGCTGTACCCAGTTCAATCAGACAATCTCTAGAACAGACACTCATTCTTGATGTCTCCAGTGTTTATGGCCCGACCATAACCCTGCAAACTGCATCCTTTGTCTTCATATGAAGAAAAGGACCCAACTTTACAGAGAGGCTCAACACAAGAAACTGTCCATGGTGGTGGAATCCGCTCTCAAAAGAGCCAGGAGTTCCAGGGACTATGCCTCAGAGCCCCCAGGTAGAGAAACTAGAACCCTGGATTCTTTTGGGAGAAAGATGTTCCAGGTCTCAATGCTCATCTCCCAAATACAATCCTACCAGCTCTTCATGGTCATCTGTTTGCGAAACTCAGTGCTCAAGTTGATGGACCTAGCAGAGACACTGTCTCCGGAGCAGGCTGAGTCACTTCGCCAGTTGGCTAGTGGCGTGTTGAAAGTACTTGGCCAGGGGCACATGACACTTCTGATGTGGCAGCCAGGATCTCTGCCCAGAGTATAGCAATGCACAGACTCTCATGGCTGCTTGTTTCTGACTAGGAACATTCTGTTCAGCAGTGATTGGCGGATGCCCCATGCCGGGAGGGATAACCTTAATGGAGAGAAGGTTGAGGAGATCGCAGACCAAATCAAGAAACTACTGATACCATCTCTTCTCTCTCCCACTGGGCGCCTTCTGCATCTATCTTCTCAGCTAGGAGGACTTTTGGCAAGCCAAGGAGGAGTCCTTATTACAGGTACAGCCCTTGGCTCGCCAGCTTGCTCAGTCTCAGTCCCAGCGTGCTTGTTCACATCAACAGCATGAGCCTAAGGCCCCTGCTGCTCCCCACGCAAAGCAAGGAACGAGCTTTTGACTGCATTCAGTAGAACATAGCTGCAGTAAAAGTATCTGTCACGGATGATTGGCGGTCGGAGGGAGGCTGAAAGTTTTTCAAGAAAGGTTGCCCTTATCATCTCCGACCAGCACGTTCTTCAAATAGTTAATCTCGGATACACCCTAAATTTGTATCAGAAACCTCCAAATTGCCCACTGAGAACTCATTCAAATCTCATCACAGGCAGGTACATGCAGAGGAACTCTCAGCCCTTCTGAAGACCCACTTGGTTAAGCATATTCCACCAGGGGAGGAAGGGTAGGGATTCTATTCCAGGTACTTCCTTGTGCAAAAGAAAACAGAGGGGATGCTTCCCATCCTAGAACTAAGGGCCCTGAACAAATTCCTAGTCTGAGAAAAGTTCAGGATGGTTCCTTGGACAATCTTTTTCCCAATGATTCAGGAAAACAATTGGCTATGCTCTCTGGAATCAAAGTATGCATATACTCACATTCCGATAATTCCAGTCCACCAGAAGTATCTTCGATTATGGCTGGGAAAACATAACTTTCAGTACCATGAATCACAAGAGGATTGTGAAAAATTACAAGAGGTCCTTACGAGACTGGGAGACTGGGCATCTAAATGGAAAATGACGTTTAATATGGGCAAGTGCAAAGTGATGTATGTTGGAAATAGGAGCCTGATTTATAGCTATGTAGTGCAAGGTTCCATATTAGGAATCACCGACCAGGAAAGGGATCTAGGCGTCATCATTGATGATACATTGAAACCCTCTGCTTAGTGTGCGGCTGCGGCTAAGAAACCACATAGAATGTTAGGTATTATTAGGAAAGTAATGGAAAACAAAAATGAGGACGTTATAATGCCTTTGTATTGCTCCATGGTGCGACTGCACCTTGAATATTCTGTTCAATTCTGGTCACTCCATCTTAAGATATAATGGAATTTGAAAAGGTACAGAGAAGGGTGAAGAAAATGATAACAGGGATGGGACGATTTCCCTATGAGGAAAGGCTAAAGCAGCTAGGGCTCTCCAGTTTGGAGAAAAGATGGCTGAGGGGAGATATGATAGAGGTCTATAAAATAATGAGTGGAGTGGAATGGAACAGGTAGACGTGAATCACTTGTTTACCCTTTCCAAAAATACTAGAACTAGGTGGCATGCAATGAAGCTATAAAGTAGTAAATTTAAAACGAATCAGAGAAAATATTTCTTCACTCAACGTGTAATTAAACTCTGGAATTTGTTGCCAGAGAATGTAGTAAAAACAGTTAGCTTAGTGGATTTTAAAAAAAGTTTGGATGGCTTCCTAAAGGAAAAGTCCATAGATCATTATTAAAATGAACTTGGGGAAAATCTACTGCTTATTTCTAGAATAAGCAGCATAAAATGTATTGTACTGTTTTGGGATCTTGCTAGGTACTTGTGACCTGGATTGGCTAGTGTTGGAAACAAGATCCTGGGCTTGATGGACCTTCAGTCTGTCCCAGTATGGCAATACTTTTGTACTTATGAGAGCTGATACTCTTGTACTCGCTTTCAGAGTTTGAGCCTCTCAGCAGGTCACAGCTTGGCAGATGTTGGCTTCCACAGTGTACGTTACACGTCTTCACATGAGATCATCTCAATGGACCCTGGCTTCTCAGTGGTCTCAAGCCACGGGGAATCTGGAAGATGTCATCCAAGTGTCCCCAGAGCTTATATGCTCCCTTTAGTGGTGGACGATTTGATCCAATTTGACTCTGGGACTTCCATTGCAATTTCCTCAGCCACAAAAGGTGCTGACAACAGATGCATCTCTCCTTGGCAGGGGTGGGAGGTGGGGCTTATGTAGATGGACTTCACACCCAAGGTGTTTGGCCCACCCAGGAAACGAATCTTTAGATCAATCTTCTGGAGCTCCGGGCGATCTGGAATGCTCTAAAGGCTTTCAGAGATTGGCTACCTCAACTAATTGTGCTCATTCAAACAGACAATCAGAATGCCATGTATTATACCAACAAGCAGGGGGGCACTGGATCATGCCCTCTGTGTCACGAAGCCATCTGGATGTGGCATTGGGCTTGCCAGCATGGCATGTTCCTTCCAGCTACTTATCTGGAGGGCAAAAACAGCCTGGCCGACAGACTGAGCACGATAATGCAACCACACGAGTGGTCTTTCAATATGGGCATTGCTCATGAGATCTTCCGAGCATGGGGCACCCCCTCGGTGGATTTCTTTGCCACTCGCATCCACCTCAAGTTCCCTCAGTTTTTTTCCAGGCTTCAGGCCCACGACAGACTAGCATCGGATGCCTTCCTTCTCAATTGGGGAATAGGTCTTCTGTATGTGCATCCTCCCATATCTCTAGTGGGGAAAATTTTGTTGAAACTCAAACGAGACTGCAGAACCATGATTCTGATCACGCTGTACTGGCCACAGTAGATATGGTTCCCTCTACTTCTAGAGTTAACCTCAGAAGGACTGTATAGATTGGAGTGTTTTCCAAACCTTATCATGCAGAATGAGGGGTCTCTTCTACATCCCAACCTCTAGTCTCTGGCTCTCACAACTTGGATGTTGAGAGCCTAGAATTTGCTTCCTTGAGTCTTTTGGAGGGTGTCTTCCAGATCTTGCTGATTTCCAGAAAAGATTCCACTAAGAGGTGGTATTCTTTCAAATGGAGGAGTTTTGCCATCTGGTGTGAGAGCAAGGCCATAGATCCCCTTGCTTGCCCTACACAGACCCTGCAAGAATACATTATACACCTATCAGAGTCTGGTTTTAAGACCAACTCCGTAAAGTTCACCTCAGTGCAATTAGTGCTTATCATCACTGTGTAGAGGGTAAGCCCATCTCTTGACAGCTTCTAGTTGTTCACTTCATGAGAGGTTTGCTTTTCTCAAAGCCCCCTGTCAAACATCTGCCTGTGTCATGGGACTTCAACGTCGTCCTCACCCAGCTGATGAAAGCTCCTTTTGAGTCACTGAATTCCTGCCATCTGAAGTACTTGACCTGGAAGGTCATTTTCTTGGTGGCTGTTACTTCAGCTCAGGTTCAATGAGCTTCAGGCCTTATTGGTGGATGCTCCTTGTACTAAGTTTCATCACAACAGAGTAGTCCTCTGCATATAGCCTAAGTTCCTACCGAAAGTGGTGTTGGAGTTCTGTCTGAACCAGTTGATTAACATTCTTTCCCCGACCTCATGTCCATCCCAGCAAAAGCACCTTGCACACTTTAGATTGCAAGAGAGCATTGGCCTACTACATGAAGCAGACCAGGTCCCATAGACAGTCTGCCCAACTTTTTATTTCTTTTGATCCCAACAGGATGGGGGTTGCCATTGGGAAATGCATCATTTCTAATTGGCTGGCAGATTGCGTTTCCTGGCTGGGCTGATCCTAGAGGGTCATGTCATAGCTGACAATGTCAGAGCCATGGCTGCATTGATATCCCACTTGAGGTCAGCCTCCATTGAAGAAATTTGCAAGGCTGCAACGTGGTCTTAAGTTCACACATTCACATCACACTACTGCCTTGAGCAGCACGCCAGACTCGACAGCCAGTATGGGCAGACTGTGTTGCAGAATCTGTTTGGGGTCTAGAGTCCAACTCCACCCTCCTAGGCCAATTGTATTCTGTTCCAGGCTGCACTCTCATTCAGATTGTATATAGTTTCAGGTTAATTCCTCTCCAAGACACTTGAGCGCGCAGTCCACAGCCGCTGCCTTGATTTTCTCTCCTCTCATGCCATCCTTGATCCGCTTCAATCCGGTTTTCGCCCTCTTCACTCGACAGAAACAGCACTTTCTAAAGTCTGTAATGACCTGTTCCTTGCCAAATCCAGAGGCCACTACTCCATCCTCATCCTCTTGGATCTATCCGCTGCTTTTGACACTGTCAATCATGACTTACTTCTTGCCACACTGTCCTCATTTGGGTTCCAGGGCTCTGTCCTCTCCTGGTTCTCCTCCTATCTCTCCCACCGCACCTTCAAAGTTCACTCTCATGGATCTTCCTCCACCCCCATCCCCTTATCTGTTGGTGTTCCCCAGGGATCGGTCCTTGGACCCCTTCTCTTCTCAATCTACACCTCTTCCCTGGGCTCCCTGATCTCATCTCATGGTTTCCAGTATCATCTCTATGCTGATGACACCCAACTGTATCTCTCCACACCAGACATCACCGCGGAGACCCAGGCAAAGGTATCGGCCTGCTTATCCGACATTGCTGCCTGGATGTCCAACCGCCACCTGAAACTGAACATGTCCAAGACCGAGCTTATCGTCTTTCCACCAAAACCCACTTCTCCTCTTCCTCCACTTTCTATCTCAGTTGATAACACCCTCATCCTCCCCGTCTCATCTGCCCGCAACCTCGGAGTCATCTTTGACTCCTCTCTTTCCTTCTCTGCGCATATCCAGCAGATAGCCAAGACCTGTCGCTTCTTCCTCTTTAACATCAGCAAAATTCGCCCTTTCCTCTCTGAACACACCACCCGAACTCTCGTCCACGCTCTCATTACCTCTCGCCTGGACTACTGCAACTTACTCCTCACCGGCCTCCCACTTAGCCATCTATCCCCCCTTCAGTCTGTTCAGAACTCTGCTGCACGTCTCATATTCCGCCAGAACCGATATACTCATATCACCCCTCTCCTCAGGTCACTTCACTGGCTTCCGATCAGA
Organism: Microcaecilia unicolor; assembly: GCF_901765095.1. Lineage (NCBI taxonomy): Eukaryota > Metazoa > Chordata > Amphibia > Gymnophiona > Siphonopidae > Microcaecilia > Microcaecilia unicolor. The sequence goes on from NC_044031.1 coordinate 536,985,508, forward strand.
TACCGCATTCAATTCAAGCTTCTCCTTCTTACCTACAAATGCACTCAGTCTGCTGCCCCTCACTACCTCTCTACCCTCATCTCCCCTTACGTTCCCGCCCGTAACCTCCGTTCACAGGATAAATCCCTCCTCTCAGTACCCTTCTCCACCACCGCCAACTCCAGGCTCCGCTCATTCTGCCTCGCCTCACCCTATGCTTGGAACAACCTTCCTGAACCCTTACGCCAAGCCCCCTCCCTGCCCATCTTCAAGTCTTTGCTTAAAGCCCACCTCTTCAATGCTGCGTTCGGCACCTAACCCTTACCGTTCAGTGAATCCAGACTGCCCCAATTTGACTGCCCCGATCGGACCGACCGTTCACTTGTCTATTAGATTGTAAGCTCTTTGAGCAGGGACTGTCTCTCTTTGTTAAATTGTACAGCGCTGCGTAACCCTAGTAGCGCTCTAGAAATGTTAAGTAGTAGTAGTAGTAATCTATGTTATGTCCTTGCAAGGCCCAATTGACCAATGTTGTTTTTGGTGATCCTGGATGCTAGGGATTCCTCAGTTGTGAGAATAGATAGGCCTGCTTGTCCTCAGAGAAAGCAAAGATACTTACCTGTAGCAGGTATTCTCCGAGGACAGCAGGCCTTACATTCTCACAATCTATCCCACCTCACCTTGGAGTTGTCTCCTTTATTATTTTTCTTTTTTTGCTGTTATACTCAACTGAGGTGACCGTGTTCGCATATTGGGTGGGAAGGCACTCGTGCATGCATGGTGGAGCATGTCTCACACTCCACAAAGCTCTTCTTATGCTTGTCATAAGATCCGGACCGGGCAACAAGGCCTGCTGTCCTCGGAGAATACCTGCTACAGGCAAGTATATTCACTTTTTCTGAAAATCCTAGTGGCTTCATCATTTTTATTTTGCCTTCAAAGGATTCTTTCCAACAGGTGAAAATTGTTTCAGTTACCACACCTCTATTTTTTATGAATGCCAAGAAGTTCAAGGGAGATTTAATGAAGATGAACAAAAGGAATCCTGCAATCATTAAGCTGTCTGAAGATACTAATGAGGTGAGTCATACACAAGTGGATTCCTGCTCAAATCCAATGAACAGTTATTTTTCCTGAACTCCCCAGGTACTACTTAGGTAGTAAGATGGTGTCTAGCTAGTTTTAATGTTGATTCCTGTTGTTTTACCTGTTAACTGTTTGCTTTTTACACCTTTTTACCTAATCCTAGTGTTCTCGGTCTGTGAGTGTTTTCTAGGAATTGTGGGACCCCTGGGATTGTGGCCCCAGTGCTTAGGTGTTATATGACAGGTCCAAAGATAGGTTTAGCCTTGACCTAGAAGCTTTTAAAGCAGGTCTAAATCATGACTTTTTCTGGCCCCAGGAAGTCATTTTGCTGTCCATTATCACAAAAAAAAGCATCACTATACTATACTAAACTATATACTACTGATAGCATATGTTCTGCAATATCTCTAAAATAATTCATCGTGGATTACATAAAAAGAGACAACCTCAAGCAGGTGGAATTACATAGTATAGACAAAATTTGAATATGATAATATAATCATGTCCTCAATTAATCCAAATCAGTAAACATATAAGTCTTCAAACACTTTCTAAACAAGAAATGAGAACATCTAATAAAATTTGGTAATCCATTCCAGATTTTGACAGTCAATTATTTAACAGAGGACTCAATTTCTCTGTAGCTTGGAAACGCCATAGTTAAAAACGGAACATTCCAAACAGAGCATTCAGCAAAGAGAAATACCTCTTACTACAAAACTGAAAAACAGCCAAACCCAATCTCAAAGGGTCATGTGTGGTGAATATACAACAATAAACATTGCTGAGTACAAAAAACTCTCCAAGCAGCAGCATTACTTAAATAAACAAACTTAGCTGTCTCATTGCTGGCTTAATACCCCACACTCCAACTGGTGACTTTCAACGGGGCCCAGATCGTTTCGCCCACTTCAGGGCTTCGTCAGGAACCACTCAACTTAAGCATAATTGTTGGGGTATGAATTTCTAGCTGTCCAAATGTCTTGGAGACCAGCTCAAGAAGTTTGGACAGCTAGAAATTGAAGAGTTTTTTGTACTCAGCAATGTTTTGAAGTAATGGTTTCATTGTGAATCAATTCTGTTGACAAGATATGGAAAAATATACCCCATGAAAGAGATAAGATCGCAGGCACATAAATCTTATATAGATATCAGTGTCTTGATGGTCAGACCTTGGCAGTGACCTTGGTTTCTGAGGGTATTTCCCATTTGTCATTTATTGTTGTATATTCACCACACATGACCCTTTGAGATTGGGTTTGGCTGTTTTTCAGTTTTGAGGTATTAGATTACCTAAGTGTGACTAACAGCCCATACTATTCATTGAACTTTGGTCAAATACCTCGTTACACCTAGTGAATTTTGTCCTGCAAAGGATTTAAAAACCATACATGCAATCTTAAAATTTATCATGCAACTCTGCCCATCTCATGCCCATGACACCTGCCCCCCCTGAAACGCTCCTTCTGAAGACATTTTGTTTTTGGCGAATATTGGACTTAAATGTTTAAAAAAAATGTTTGATTATATGGGTTAAATGTTTTTTGTATGAGAAACATCTAATCTGCCACTTATACCATTTTGAACTTTTTTTTTTAATTATGAGCCCCAATATCTCCTTATCACCACAATATTTAATAGGGGTTTGACCTCAACACCATTTGTATGAGAAGAAAAACGTTCTTAAATTTGGTTTCGGACCATCAGAAGGCTTGCCAGATGGTAACTATCTTCATGTATCATCTGCCACAATTCATCATAGGTCCGTTTAATATTTTTCAGATGCTTTCAAGTATGTTTTTAAAAATTATTATAACAACAAAATAGCCATGGTGGCAAATTAATGCAAAACGCTTTGATGCAGTTCTCTGATAGCTGCAATGTCAGCACGCTGATTAGCGCATCCATGTCCATTCTCCCCAACACGCCCCCTCTGTAAATAAATACAAAAAAATAAATACCGTGCACTTAGCACATGCAGTTGGCATTTTAGTAAATCTAGCCCATAGTCCATGGTTTCATCAGCAAATGCAATAGCTGCAGGGATATGGATATCCTTAATCCCTTGTAATTTTAAGCAAATATCAAAAGAAGCTTCATGGGGAGTTTTCCTTTGAAAGCTAGCTACAAGGTACACCTTGTCAGTGGGTAGTTTAGTGAAACTTGCCCCAGAACTGTCAACTGGGGCAATTTTCAAAGCCATTTCCATAAGCAGAACAGTGCTTTGGCCATGGAATAGGGGTTTTATAAATTTGTATACCTTATATGTGGGTAAAAATGTGTGCAGAATGTCTTTTCGTGGAGGCATTCCTAGAGGCAGGGTCAGGGTGGGATTTGAA